>NW_012153840.1:9090474-9091430 GCF_000956105.1 Propithecus coquereli
CACTTCAAATGGGTGCAGTTTATATTATTATACATGAATTAAACCTCAATAAAGTTTTTTTAAATGACCTGCAAAGAATTTAATAAAAATGTGTGTGTGGTCATGTTTTTATGCACTGGATTAAGATACTACGTTATTATGTATGAAATGTCCAATTTCCTTAAGTACTAAATTTAACAGTCGATATCTCTGACATTTCACTTTGACACTTTTTGTTTTATCTTTATTGTGAAAGTACAGCCTCAGTCTTTCAAACGCACATTTTGGCTTGTGATTATCTTTCAAAAATTTTTTAGAGCAATTTTTGTGAAACCATGGATAAGTCAAAAATTCGTGTTATTTTCTAATATGAGTTCTGTCCCAGAACCAGTGCAGCATAGACAGCTCGAAATATCAATGAAGTGTTTGGGAAGGATATGACTAATGAGCGCACAGGACCATGGTTTGAGAAGTTCCATTGGTTCTGGTTATTTTAATCTTGAAAAGGAGCCACGTGGGTGACCTGAGACCAAGGTGGATAATGATGAGCTGAAAGCTGCAGTGGAAGGGAATCCATCTCAACGTACATCTGAATTAGCAACAAGGTTGCAATACTATTGCAACAGCATTAGACTATTTGAAACAAATTGGCAAGGTAAAGAAACTGGATAGATGGGTTCCACGTGAATTAAACGAACATCAGAAGAGAAAGCATCTCGAAGCTTTGCTGTCATGACATAAAGGCAAACCATTTCTACACTATATTGTTACATGTAATAAAAAAATAGATTCTTTTTGACAATCGCAAGCGTTCAGCACAATGGCTGGGTAAAGATGAAGTGCTGAAACACAGTCCAAAACCGAATATGCATAAAAAAAGCTACTGCTGTCTGGTGGTCCAGCACTGGTATTATCCATTACAGCTTCATGAAACCTGGTCAATCAATTGCAGCGGATGTCTACTGCAACCAGTTGGA
>NW_012153840.1:9092452-9176344 GCF_000956105.1 Propithecus coquereli
CGCCCGCCTCGGCCTCCCAGAGAGCTAGGATTACAGGCGTGAGCCACCGCGCCCGGCCTGTATAGATCTTTTATTAATACCAACACTTTTGGCGGGGCGCCAGTGGCTCACGCCTATAATCCTAGCACTCCGGGAGGCCGAGTTGGGAGGATCACTCAAGGTCAGGAGTTCGAGACCAGCCTGAGAAAGAGCGAGACCCCGTCTCTACTAAAAATAGAAAGAAATTAATTGGACACCTAGAAATATATAGAAAAAATTAACCAGGCATGGTGGCACATGCCTGTAGTCCCAGCTACTGGGGAGACTGAGGCAGAAGGATTGCTCGAGCCCAGGAGTTTGAGGTTGCTGTGAGCTAGACTGACGCCACGGCACTCTAGCCTGGGCAGCAGAGCAAGACTCTGTTTCAAAAAACAAACGAAAAGATACCAACACCTTTGTCTTTGGCACGCTATTCTTCTGCAGATGTGCAGACTGGTTCTCCTAGTCAAATGATGCTTTGTAGCTCTGGAAGTCTGGTCTGTGGTGCTCTGCAGTTTTGGGTTTGAACTGTGACATTCATGCTTTGGGGGCTCCATGGTGGAGCATCCTACCTAAACCCAGTGCGCTGTGGAGTCAGATAACTCGCGCTAGCTGTTGGAATGTAGCCTTGTCTCTCATTCCACAGTCACCACCCTTCATGCTGCCTGCCTCTTTTCTGCCCCAGGGAACGATCAGCGTTGGAGTAGATGCCACTGACCTCTTTGATCGCTATGATGAGGAGTACGAAGATGTATCCGGAAGTGGCTTTCCACAGATTGAAATTAATAAAATGCACATATCCCAGTCCATTGAGGTAAAGCACACAGACACCTCGCCGAGTACAGCAAGTGCTTGAGTTAATGAGGCGCAGCACAGCAAGCAGCTGGAATGAGAGTCTGCTTAGGGTTTTTCTCATCTTTATTTATGAAAGGATGCAATTAGCAGCTTTAAAAAAAAAAAAAAAGAGCTCCAGTTACAGCCTTGTGCATTACTGCTTCAGCGTGAGCGTGGGGCTGAGGGTGCTTAGCTTCCAAGGTCTCAGGTCTTTCCAGTTAGTTCATGGTCTGAGAGAAATCAAAGCACAGGTCACGGTGATTTTAGGAAAGAAAGCAGACCTCCATGGATAATGCTAACAACTGGTTTTAATTTCAGGGTACCCTTTATTAGGTGCAGCTCTGCACCCTGAGACTTGGGGTGAAGAAAATGTCATCTTTCTGCCCACTCTGTCGATGTGGCAAAGTCAGGCCATTCTCCGTGAGGGTTCTAGTAGGTCTCTGCCTCCTCAGCTCATTCATTTATTCTCAAATGCCTCAGCCAAAATCATGGAGTACTAACTCAGGGAAACTTGCCCCTTGGAGCTACCAGAGTCAGTTAATACAGCCATGGGAAGGTCTTCAGTGCCTTCCAGAACCCTGGTGGCAAGCGTGGACTGGAGAGGCCCAGACATCCCACAGTGGGAAGGGACTTAGGGAAGGTGCTATGTGAGCCAATTTCATTGGTACACTGAGAACCCAGCATTTAGCCCTGTGTTTCCTCCGGTGTTGTGAAATTTGATCATTAAAGCTTTTGAAAACATACTATCTTCATGGCTACATGCAGTCCAAATAACAGAGTGAGAGAAGAGTAAAGCAGTTGAGGTAATTACACATCCCTGTGTACTTCTGAACCGCAGTCATCTGCACCTCTGGCCTCATACTTACGATTTTTAGGCTGCTTTCACCGGCACTTCCTGTTGCTTTGATTCATTTATTACCAGCAAGTATCATTTCCTAGGCACCCTTGACAGCTACAGACACAGCCATCCTCTCTGGAAGCCTCTCGACCCAGAACGGGAATGGAGGGGGCTCCATTAACTTTGCGCTCAGACGAGTCACTTCCGCAAAGGGATGGGGAGAGGTAAGAATGGCGATTGGCTGGCTTGTGTTGTCTGTGCAGAGCCCTATTTCTGAACATTTACTCTCTAAAAACTGACCCTCAAACTGACCCAGAGTTGGCCCCATTCTTGTGTAACAGGGTACCAAGTGTCAAACTTCCATAAGTTGACAGGCCACAAAAGAAAAATATGTCTCATTTCTAAGGAATCCTGTCAGTCTTCTAACAACTTAAAATAAGGATAAAAAACAAGATTTCCTTTGAGATGCCAACTTCCAGACATCCAACCTCTGGAAACTTAGCATCTTTGTTCCCTTTTTTGAGCAAAAGCCTGTGAGCTAATGCTCTTCCTGCACAATGTGGAAGGCAGGTGCCTTGCTTCAGTGCTCTGGTCCACTGATTGGGGGTCATTTAGCAGCCACTTCGGCTGAGCAAGTTGAGCTGCATCAAATTAACATTGAAGAGTTGCCTTGAAAGTCACCCAGACTGGTAAATGAAGCAGCTAGAATCGGCTGCAACTTCCCAGGCCATGCGAGTGTGGAAATGCTGGTGGGCTTTAACATCAGACCCCTGAGAACCGTCTCCAGTCACCGGTGATACCTCAGGAGCAGAATGGAAATGCGAAGGCTTTGCCTGTGTCGTGAGGACTGGGGGGCACCTGACCGCAGCAGAGCTCTGCAGATGGGGCTCTGCTGCAGGGAGGGCTGGGGAGCCTGAGTCAGGAAGTTGAGGATCAGAGGCTGACAGTTTTTTCTTTGGAGGGGCCCCTTTCTGAAACATGTGCCATCGAAACCTGGGCTTCCTTGAGTCTGTGGCAACAGACACCTCCATTTGGCAAAGGTTAAGATGAGATATTAAGAATCTTCCACTCCCTTCTTTTAAAGCCCTGGCAAAGAGTATTGAATTAAATGAAGAAATCATAACTAGAGGTGCATACCTGAGCCTGGGGTGCTGCTACGAGATAAAAACACCACTAATACTTTCTTTTTCCTTTTCAAACAGTTGGAATTTGGAGCTGGAGACCTACAGGGGCCTTTATTTGGCCTCAAGCTGTTCCGCAATCTCACACCAAGATGGTAAATATAAGACAGATCCTCTGTGGTGGTCTTTGTTGGTTTAGGAGACTAGAACTATGTGTTCTTTTTATCGCCGTCACCAGTGCTGTCTTGTCTGTCCTGCAAGGTTACTGAGCATGTCGGGCGGTTGCAGTGCTGGCAGGAAGCCCAGGCAGCATGCGGGTGCGGAGAGCACTGGATTGCAGGCGGCCTGATCCTTGTCCCCACCCCAGCTGGGCTTCGCCCTCCAGGGTGTGTGCTTTCCCCACCTATGCCACGAGGCGGTGTCTGCAAAGTGCCTTCATGGGGAAGTTAGTTAGCGGGTTGAAATACTTAAGGACTTGTGGATCATTTCTTTGTCCCAGAGGATGTCAGACTGCCTAGTTATCAGGTCGATTGACATGTGCCAGACATGCCCAGCCTCTGCTTCCTGTCACCTCTGCTGCTGCTGTGATGTCACACTCCTAGAACTAACTATGCCTTCCTGTCCCTTCTAGAATCACAGCAGTGTCTTATTTCCCATATGGTGTAGGGAGGGTTGTCTGCGTGAGCTCAGATGATAGAATTGGGTGGAAAGTAAAGAAAATCTCTTTCCTCTGGGAGGAAGATATAGCTGAAGGACTCCTGGAGTGGGGTACATGTATGATAAGAAAGTTATCACACTTCCGATGGGACGTGTATCTGCACGCTTGCCAGGCTCTGCAGGGTACGACCCAGTCCCTGCGCCAGTCTGGTCATTCAGTGCACCGGGCACGGGGTAGGGAGTACAGGCAGGTTCACAGGTCAGTCTGACCCAGGGCAAGTGAGGGATGAGTGCACGGGACCAAGAGGACGCGGCCTGTGGGGTGGGCGGAGGCCTCAGCCGAGGCAGCGCCTCCAGGCAGAGCGCGAAGATGGAAAGGGGCTCGAGTCGTCCACCATCGGGGATGGCCTGGGTACCATTCTCAAATGTCCGAGAAGGGGACAGGGATTCGTAGACTGTCAGGTGATACAGTGTATCGTGTGTGTACACATGTCAGCATTGTCCTGACCTTGTCTGCTTAGAATTGTCACCTCAGATGCTGGTTAGAAGCTGAATCAAGTCCTCTGAGGGAGGAGTCTGGGAATCTGGTTTTTTCAAGCAGCCCAGGTGATTCTTAAGGTCAGACAAGTTCCAGAGACACTTAGTTGAGGAAAACCGTTTGGCCATTTTCTGGTAGAGCCCCAGTATCTGTCCACTGAGTCTAGGGTCTGGGGCTGGCTGGTCATCCACTTGTTACAGGTTTGGAAATTGAATTTTGTTGTAGTACCCAGAGCTTATCAGACTGGAGAGTGCAGGTTTACAGGCAGAGATACTGACTGGTTTATGAACGGGAGTGCCAGTTCATCGATGTGCAGTGCCCAGACCAGCCACGCGCACCCTGTTCAGCACTCCCTAACCCTTGGCTCACGTTACAGACCCTCCTGCATTTACAATGGGGTTGTGTCCTGATAAGCCACTGTAAGTGAAAAATATTTTGAGTCGAAAATGCGTTTAATGCTCTGATAAACCTTTCGTGATGTCGAAAAATCGGAATGGAACCATCGTTAAGTGGGGACTGTCTGTGTTTGTGAATCCAAACTGCACTTGAAAGGCTGCTCGTGGGCGCTGGGTGTGGTGGCGCGTGCCTGTAATCCCAGCGACTCCGGAGGCCGAAGCAGCAGGATTGCTTGAGCCCGGGAGTTTAAGACCAGCTGAGTGACATAGTAAGACCCCGTCTCTTTTTAAAAAAAGGTTGCTTGTTTGTGGAATCAGATTGATAAAGGCAGACAGCCCTGTGGTGTGCGGCTGATCCCCCTGCCCACCGTCTGCCCTGCTCGTTTCTCCGCCAGAGTCTCTGTTTCTGTGTCCAGGACAGTGCTGGACAAAATGCTCGATCTCTCTGACAAAACAAGGATCTCGTTTTACTTTGGTTCTTTCAAATTACACTCTGTAACTTTCTCTTGGAATTGTAGGGGTGGCTTTTTCCCTCTCTCCTCCCTGCTTGCCCCCCACTCCAGTGTGGCTAGAGCAGAACAATGTAGCCATTTCCCAGTGTGACTTGCGTGTGGAATAAATGAGAGAAAATGTTGGGTCGGGGCCCTGTGGAGAGTGGAGAGTTAGTTCTTCATTCGTTTGGCCTTGGGAAGCTACTGGAAATGAGTAAGGGGGTGATTGGGATAAGAGTTATATTTATTGTTATTTTAATGACAAAAGCATCACCTCCAGCGCTTAGAAAGGAGAGAAAAACTAATCTTAGGCAATTCCGTGAGTACTGGTCCGTTTACTAGAGAAAGCAGCTGTTTATTCACCTTGCAACACCTTAGATGAAGTCCTGTGAGTTCCTTTGTTAGTGAAATGAAATACCCCTCTTTAACCAGAAGATGGGGCTGGACTCCCTTGGAAACAAACCGCAGAGGCCCTTCCTAGAACCGTTTTCCTGTGCTCACTTTGCCGGTAGCTTCAGTCAGTAGTACGCACTGTGGATGTACATCAGAACCACATGGGCCGTTTTCCAAAAATACACTGATGCCTGGGCCCCCGCCCAGGGATTCTGATTTAATTGGTCTGGGAAGTGCTCTTGGTAAGTGGTTCTCAAACTCTGCTGCACATTTGAATCTTCTGGGAGACTTTTCAGCCTACACCAAAGAAATCAGAATGCCTGGGGGAGGAGCCAGCCATCAGTGTTGTTTTTAGATCAGCCAGTTGTTCTACTGTGCAGCGAAGTTTGGGAACCACCGCCCTGGGCTACGTCATTTGAAAACCTCCCCAGGACTGCCTCACTGGCTGAGCACCGCAGACGTCCAGGTGCCCCTTTGGTCGCAGTTAAAGTTGGAGTGGATGTGGGGCGGATCTCCAGGGAGGATTGCTGGAAGGATCTGCCCGTTGCCCTCCCTCTTCCTCGTATGGGTGGAGGCCTGGTCTCCTGCCTTTCCCTGCTGGCAGCTGGCCCAGGAATTCGTAGACATGATCGTGAGCAAGATCCTGGCCTGGCAGAGAAAAGGCGACAAAGAACAGCTGAGAGCAGGTGCCATCCAGGACCCTCTCTCTCTCTGTGTCCCCCCAGCTTTGTGACGACAAACTGTGCTCTGCAGTTTTCATCCCGTGGAATCCGACCTGGCCTTACCACTGTCCTAGCTCGGAACCTGGACAAGAACACCGTGGGCTACCTGCAGTGGCGATGGGGTATCCAGTCAGCCATGAACACGAGCATCGTCCGGGACACTAAAACCAGCCACTTCACTGTGGCCCTGCAGGTGAGCCAAGGAGCTGCCATCTCCTGAGGACGGAGCTCCGGGCACTCAGTCAGGTGCCCTGCTCAGGTCTAAGTACCCATGGAGGCCCGAAGGGCAGGCTCTGGTTGCCCACACTCAGGAGTGATCTGTTGGAAGCTTCACAGAATGTTGAGATAATATCCTCAGGCACCCAGAGTAGCTGTGTGCAGATTATCCTAAAGCAAAATGACATTTTAACATCTGGGGGGAGAAGCCCACAGAATTCAGATGGGAGCACTGGTTGGCAAATGAAGCCCTAAAGCAGAGTTGTGCACTCAGATGCCACCCAGGCCAGGCAGTGAGTGAAGGAGGCCAGGCAAGGGCTGGTGAATGAGAGGCCACCCCTCAAAGGCCGCTCTCACCAACTTCTGCCACTAGGAGCACAGGCTCAGTGTTGCCAGAGTTTTTATTTTTCATGACAAGCTAAAAAACTGGGTTTTTATGTGCAGTCTCCAAGTTTTTAAAAACTGGCTACTAGGAAATTTTCACACACTTTGTGCAGCTGCCAGATGATGGCTGCTGCCTTAAAGGCCTGCAGAGTAGATGCCCAGAGCTGGTGGGCGGGTGGCTGGGCCCCCCCAGCCTGCCCACGGAGTCACACATGCGTCTACCCTCTGTCTCCCCAGCTGGGGATCCCTCACTCCTTTGCACTGATCAGCTATCAGCACAAGTTCCAGGATGACGATCAGACTCGCGTGAAAGGATCCCTCAAGTAAGTGCTGGCCTGGCTGACACGCAAGCGTACTGGTCTGCGTGGGCGTTTCCCGTGGTAGAGCCGGTTGGCATGAGGCACCCGCTCGTGGGAATGTCTTTGTGTGGCATTTCTTGAGGGCCTCCCATGGGGACGCTGTAGGGATTTAACACTCTGCAGTCCCAGCCCTCAAGGAACTCGAGAGTCGAATGGAAGAACTGGACCGCGGGTGTCCCAGCTTTGTTCTGTTAACGACCGAGGGCACTGGACATGAGTCCGCTCCCTGTGGGTGGTGGGGATGGGATGGGGACCCGGCCTCTTCTCAAGTGACAGCCGCCCTTGGGGTGGTGAGTGAGAAGGACACAGGTGGTGACCGCAGGCTGCTCCGTGCAGGGCAGGCTTCTTTGGGACCGTGGTGGAGTACGGAGCCGAGCGGAAGATCTCCAGGCACAGCGTTCTGGGTGCAGCTGTCAGCGTTGGAGTCCCGCAAGGTGTTTCCCTCAAAGTCAAGTAAGTTGAGCTCAGATCTTTCCAGCCAAGGAACGTCTGGCAGCTTCACTCAGCTGGGTCGAACTGAGTTAAGGGTGAAATAGCCTTTGCTTTGTAATTTTGTTCTCAGAGATGCAGTTGCTTCTGTCTTTGGTGCATAAGCAGACGTCAAGGAGTAGAGATCCAATATCGAGTCAGTGAAGTCTGAAGCTCTGCCCCCCAGCCGTGCACCGGCCCTCCCCGATGTCACTGGATGGTGGCCGGGGCAGCCCACACCGCCTTAAGACACAGCGTCAGTTCATGCCTCTCACCAGAGGGTTTCCGTCGGCACACACCCTTGCTCCCCCGCTCCGTGTCAGGTCACTGCCCTCCTCTCTGCTTAGTTCTTCAAAAGACCTGCCTGTATTCACTCGCGTTCGTTTCATTTCTCTCTGAACCCACTCCAGTCAGGCTCTCTCCCCAGCCCTCTCCAGAAACAGCCTTTCTCAGCCATCAGTGGGGCGCCCTCCCTCACATGTCAGATCAGAGGGTTTCTTTTTTTTTTCTTTTTTCCTTTTTAAGAGACAGGGTCTAACCCTGTCGCCCAGGCTGGAGTGCAGTGGCCTGATCATAGTTCACTGAAGCCTCCAACTCCTGGGCTCAAGGGATCCTCCTGCCTCGGCTTCTCAAGTAGCTGGGACTGCAGGCGTGCACCACTGTGCCCAGCTAATTTTTTATTTTTGTAGAGATGGGGTCTTGCTGTATTGCCCTGGGGGTCTCAAACTGCTGAGCTCAAGCGATCCCTCCTGCCTCAGCCTCCCACAGTGCTGGGATTACAGGCATGAGCCACCGTCCCTGTCCTTAGTGTCAAATTCATTAGCGTAAAGTTGTTTATAATATCCCCTGTCCTTTTAACCTGTATAGTTACATGTGGATGATCCCTCTTTTCATTCCTAACACTGGCAATTTGTGTCCTTTCTACCTTTTTCTTGATCAGTCTAGCTAGAGTACTTACCTTTTCAAAGAACCGGCTTGTGACTTTGCTAATGTTTTCTATTGTTTATCTATTTTCTATTGCATTGATTTCTGATCTTTCTTCAGGGTCTTGCTCTGTCTCCCAGGCTAGGGTGCCGTGGCATCATCATAGCTCACTGCAGCCTCCAACTCCTGGGCTCAAGTGATCCTCCTGCCTCGGCCTCCCAAAGTGCTGGGATTATAGGCTTGAGCCACTATGCCTGGCCCTTTGCTTAGCTTTTTAAAGTTGAACCTTAGGTTATTAATTTGATATCTTCCTTCGTTTCTAATGTAAACATTTAAGGCTATAAATTTCCCTTTATCCCATAAATTTTGATGTGTTGTATTCTTATTATTATTCAGTTCAAACTATTTTCCAATTCTACTTTTAGAAATATATTGCTTCGTTTGCAAATATATAGGTTTTTTCTAAATATCTGATTATTACTGATTTCTAATTTAATTTCATTTTGGTCAGAAAACATATTCTGTATGATTCTAGTCTTTTTGAATATATTGAGATTTGTTTTATGGCCCAACATATAATTGATCTTGGTGAATGTGCCATGTGCAGTTGAAAAGAATGTTCTACAGTTGTTAGAGGTAGTGTTCTTTAAATACCAGTTAGATCAACATGGTTGACAGCATTGTTCAGAATTTTTATGACTTTTCTGATTCTTGGGCAGTTGGTCTCTAAGTTGCTGAGAAAAGAGTGTTAACATCTCCTGCTGTGACTGTGGGATTCTCTGTTTGTCCCTTTGTTAATTTTTGCTTCATTATTTTGAAGTTCTGTTATTAGATACATACATTTTTATTATTATATCTTCCTGATGTGTTAACCTTCTTATCATTATGAAATGTCCCTCTTTGTTTCTAATAATAGTAAGCTTTTTTTTGAAGTCTACTTTATCTGATATGAATGGAGCTACTTAGTGTCCTTACACTATGTGTAGTTTGTCTTTTTATGTCCCTTTGCGTTTGACCTACGCTGTGTTTGCATTTGGCCGTCTCCTGCGCAGCATATGGTCGGGTCTTGCTTTTCCATTCGTATGATCTTTTACTTTTTAATTGGCAAGCGTAATAATGGTTAATGTAACTATTAGTACAGTTGGATTTATACCTGCCAATTTTATCATTTGTTTTCTATTTGTCCCTTCTGATTTTTGTTCCTCTAACCCTCTTCTTCTTCCTTTTTTTATATTAATTGAATATTTTTAGTATTTCATTTTAATTTATCTGTGGCATTTTAGTGATATCTCTTTGCATTTTTTTTTTAAGTTACAATAGGGATTACAATACACATTACTAACCTTTCATGGTCTGTTTCAAGCTAATATTGTATTACATATAAAATGAAAGAACCTCAAAAACTTCTAGGTCGATTTTCCTTCTCCCCATGTCCTAAAAATATGTTTCCTTCTGGTGTTAGTTTCTTTGGCCCGAAGAACTTTCTTTAGCTTTCTGATAGCTATAAGTCTGCCAGTGATGCCCTCTTAATAATCTTTAACCGGAAAATGTCTTTGTTTTTCCTTTATTCTGCTTTTATTTTTATTGGTTTATTATATTTTATCTACATACATTTTATATATATATATTTTATACATATATATATATATATATATATATATACGGTTTTTTGTTTTGTTTTGTTTTTTTAAAGAGACAGGGTCTTACTCTGTCACCCAGGCTCGAGTGCAGTGGCCCAGTCATAGCTCACTGCAACCCTGAGCGCTTGGGCTCAAACAGTCTTCCCACCTCAGCCTCCTGAGTAGCCAGGACTACAGGGGTGTGCACCACCACACCCAGCTAATTTTTTTATGTTTTGCAGAGACAGTCTAGCTATGTTGCCCAGGCCCATCTCGAACTCCTGGCCTCATGTAGTCCTCCTGCCTAGGCCTCCCAAAGTGCTGGGATTATACGCATGAGCCACTGCAACTGGCCTCTTTTTCATTCTTTACAAGCATATTTTCATATATGTCTTTGAGCATAGTTAAAATGGCTGCTTAAAAATCCTTATCCACTGGCCGGGCACAGTGGCTCACGCCTGTAATCCTAGCACTCTGGGAGGCCGAGGCGGGCGGATTGTTTGAGCTCAGGAGTTCGAGACCAGCCTGGGCAAGAGCGAGACCCCGTCTCTACCAAAAATAGAAAGAAATTAATTGGACAGCTAAAAATATATAGAAAAAATTAGCCGGGCATGGTGGCGCATGCCTGTAGTCCCAGCTACTCGGGAGGCTGAGGCAGTAGGATCGCTTGAGCCCAGGAGTTTGAGGTTGCTGTGAGCTAGGCTGACGCCACGGCACTCACTCTAGCCAGGGCAACAAAGTGAGACTCTGTCTCAAAATAAAAAAAATCCTTATCCGCTAATTCCAACATCTGGATCATCTGGGATTAGCCTCTGTTTATTTTTCTCATGTATGTATATATGTGTATGTGTGTGTTTGTGTGTGTGTGTATGTATGTATAGAAAGTAGTTTGTATTATATACTGAGTATTATGAATGATACATTGTAGAATGTATGGTAGAAACTCTGTATTCTTTTGTTTCTCCAAAAAGTATTGATTTTTCATTTTAGAAGGCAGTTAACTAGGCCGAACTCAGACTGCAGACTCTGACTCACCTGTGGTGGTGGCAGCAGCCGAAAGCCTCAGTAGACTTATTTTAGCCTTAGCTAGGCCACTTGACAGATCAGGGGTCAGCTGGAGATTTGTGCCACGTTCATATACCCAGTTTGGTGCTCCCCATCTCTGGCTTTCTTTTTTGGGGACTGTTCTCCTTTCTAGCTGCCATGGTTAACCAAAACTCTGAGCTCTGGTTCTTCAATCTAATATGACTGCAAGTGTCTTTCCAAGTTTTAGCCAGCCCAGATGGTACTGACTGAGACTTACTCTCAGGCTAAAAGCTGTTAAAAAAAAAAAAAATCCAGGAAACTTGCCAGTCCCATTCCATTCTTCTGAGTTTCTTCCTCCTTCAGTAGCTGCTGCCTTGTAGCATCTCTCAGTACCTTAAAGCCTTTGTGGCCTATATGTGGTCCAGAGTTTACAGATTGCCCAGTAGGAGCTACTCAGCCATTACTGGAAGCAGAAGCTCCGTAACTTGCTAACTTTTGAGTTCTTCACAAACACATCAGTTAAGGACTGAGATGTGATTCTCTCTCAGGACACCTGGAAGAGTATCCATTCCCGTCTTCTAGGGCCTATGACCTAACACAACCATGGGGGACATTTACTCTGGCAAAGCATTACTTTGTTGTATTGACCTCTGACCTTGAGGTCAGCGGGCAGTGAGACCGTTCTGTCATGTGTCAAATCCAGCAGCCAAACTTTAGGGAACCAGCAAAGGGGAGTGGATTATGAAACAAGCAGACTTCTGGGCTCCTTCTAACTTGTGTTCTGCGGATCTCGGAGATTTTCCTGTGACTGACAGCCCCATTACCCTTTCCTGGGAAACCTAACTCATCCTGGGTGTTTTGTGTTTCCCCCGCCCAGGTTAAACAGGGCCAGTCAGACGTACTTCTTCCCCGTCCATCTGACGGATCAACTTCTGCCCAGCGCCGTGTTCTATGCCACCGTTGGGCCTCTCGTGATCTACTTCGCTATGCACCGTCTGATCATCAAACCGTACCTCAGGGCTCAAAGAGAGAAGTGAGTTTATGATGTGTCATGGGAATGTCACTAAACCCTGTGCTTCAGGTTCCTCATCTTTAAAATGCAAATAATAATAGAATCTACCCCATAGGGTTAATAGGAAAATTAAATTAATTGATACATGTAAAGTGCTTAGCCTAGTGTCTAGGCCATGTGGAGTACTCAGTGAATGTTAACTGTGTTTTCGTCATGAGTAGCAGGACCAAAGTTATCCCTTCATCTGTCATTCCTACTTTCAGAAAGGACTAGCGTTGGTTTATAAAATTGTTAAGACTCTAAACCATGACCACAAAAAGTAAAAAGTTTTCCCTTTTCTCATTCTAATCATTTCTTTCCTGGCCCTGAGTTTCAGAGGAATGGGTTCTCGGTTCTTACATAAGGCACATGCATTACCTATAGTCTTTGAAGTCATAGAAATGCAATTTATTTTGCAGTTTCCTATAATCCACTGGGGTATAACATTAAATCTAAACTCTCAGTGAGAGCATCTCTACAGAAAACTTAGGGATGGTTTAGGTTTGTTACTTTATAATGATCTAATTTAATAAAGCATTGTACTTAGAGAATCTCAGAGAAAGGAGGAAAATATCCTCCTCTGGCCTCCTCTAGCCTTTGAATTACTATAATTCAGGGTCCCAATTTCCCCAGAGAAGGGAAAATTGGCACAGAGAAGGTGCTGGGTCCAGTATTCTGATGGGACAGGTGTGGGCTGACCCAGGTCCCTGTACTTTGCTGTAGGAAAGTGTATCTATGTGTCTAAAGTAGTACTCGTTTTTCCTATCACCAAAAGTATTATTTAATAATCCCAGAAGGTTGATGGAATCTCCTGAGATTCTTTCAGGTGGGGTCTTCTTTCCAGCGGGTGACCTGTAGGCTCCAGTGAGGAGGGGAGACAGAGCCATCCAGGGACAAAATGAGAGCTGCAGGCCTGTGACTTGCCGGAGACTGTCTTGGAAGTATTTTTTAAAGTTCTAGAACTAGAAATCCAGCAAGATCACAGACGTTAGCTGGGCACAGGTCCAAACGACGGGCTGTGCTGGCGCACTGCTGGGCCATGCTAACGTGTGGATTGTGTTCTTCTCGTGTAAGGGAACTGGAGAAGCAAAGGGAAAGTGCCGCTAGCGACATTCTGCAGAAGAAGCAGGAGGCAGAAGCCGCTGTGAGTGCTCATCGGCGCCGCCCCGCCAGGCCTCCGCCCCCTCCTGACCTCTGGGAGTCTTCCTGCTGCTTGTGCGGGACACAGGATGTAGTGAATGCTCCTGTCTGTTCTAGCCCACGCTTCTCACGCTGGGGCTGTGTGGGAACACACTTTACACCCTGCATGCTGGTCTCAGGGGCCTTAGGTTTTAGGCTTTTCTTCCCCAACAGCTTCATTCACCATTTCAGTCTTCATATTATTTCCAGGACGCAAGGCTGGGAGCTTCAGTCCCTGTCCTAAAGATTATACACGGTTACCCTCAGCAGGCATAACAAGGGTTTTTAAAAAGTGGTGGGTATTGTCCTCTGTTTCTGCCTTTTAAGGAATATGAGAGAACAGGGACATCCTGGGTAAATGGCAGGCACACTGTCAGGTTCTCTGTGGTCAGAAGGGCCGAAATGCACGTACAGCACCCAGGCAGACAGCCTGACGCAGGCCATGGGCGGTGTGTGCAGCCCAGCAAGCATGTGCCCATCTGAGGGGACAGGACAGCGCTGCCTGGCAGAACGGTGCCGTGGGAGAACGCGGGTCCTTTCTCAAGAGGAGCCGGAGTCCAGCTTCTCGTGTGAAATCTCCCTGTTTTTAAATGCTGACAACGTATTCAGTATGACTGTAGTGGGTCAGTGCAGCCTACCCACCCATTCACAATCCCTAGAAGGGGGACTGAGGGGATCTTGCTCCCACTGGGGTCACTGGTGGGGCTCATGGTGCGTCTTTACCTGCTGACCCTGAGCTGCCTACTCTGAGACTAAGGGCTTCAAAGCGAGCCAGTTGGGGAGCCAAATTCTTAGGGTGTCCTGCTCTCTCCCCTTATCCTGAGCGGGTGTGTTGGCGTGGACACGGGCTGCGTGTCTGTGGCCCTCTGAGCAAAGAGGTGGAACACAGCCCCTGGGGCCCTGACAGTGGTCACTGTTGTTCTTTGGCAGGTTCGGTTGATGCAGGAATCTGTCCGAAGGATAATCGAGGCAGAGGAGTCCAGAATGGGTGAGAAGGCATGTCCTCTCGTGGGCCAGGGTGGGCGCTGGGGGCCTGTCGCTGCGCTGACCGAGTCCGTCCTCAGGGCTCATCATCGTGAACGCCTGGTACGGGAAGTTCGTCAACGACAAGAGCAAGAAAAGCGAGAAGGTGAAGGTGATCGACGTGACTGTGCCCCTGCAGTGCCTGGTGAAGGACTCGAAGCTCATCCTCACAGAGGCCTCCAAGGTACCACGTGCTGGCCGCCACGGGCCACGTGCTCGCAAGATCCGGGCAGAAAGGGGCAGCTTGGGGTGTAGGTTCAGGCTGACAGGGACAGTCGCGGCCCCTTGCCATGGAGTCTTTCATGTTGCCAACATGCAGACAGTATCCACACTGGAGCTGTTACTCCATCCATCCATCCATCCATCCATCCACTCGACAGGTATTTACTGAGCCCCTGCTATGTGCCGGGCACAGCACAAACAGAACATGCGTCCGCCTTCATGGCCTTAGCTTTCTGTCTGTTGCCTTGTTCCAGAAAGAGCGTGAGGTCACTTTTACATGTGTAAGTCTCGCCTCTGGAGCCTGGACTATCCGGAATCAACATGCAGGTTAGCTGAGGCCAAAGAACTCCTGACTCCTGAAGACGTCGTCCAGCGTCTGTGTCGCGGCAGGGCGTCTGTGAGGAAGGGCCTCTGTTGAGAGGCACGTCTAGGACTACATGGGCAACTTTTTGAGATTCTCATTTCTTTTTCTTCAAGCTCCAAAGTTTGCATCTTCCACGCTGCACCTGAGGCATTAGTAGGGGGGAGTTCGCGCTGGGTCTCGAACTGTCTTTAGAGTAACAATCTGTTGGTTGCAGGCTGGGCTGCCTGGGTTTTATGACCCGTGTGTGGGTGAAGAGAAGAACCTGAAAGTGCTTTATCAGTTCCGAGGTGTCCTGCATCAGGTGATGGTGCTGGACAGTGAGGCGCTTCGGATACCAAAGCAGTGTGAGTAGCTGCCCCTTTGCAGTCACCTGCTGGGGGCAGAGACATCGGAGTGGCTGCTCAGCGTGTGGGCGATGACCACCGTCCCTCGGTTGTCCACGTGGGATTAGGGAGGCCAACTGGCTGGGCTTCGTGACTCGCTCAGAGCCCATGATTTGTGCACTGAGGAGGAGACTTTAGCCTTCATGGTGGAATTGGAGTGAGCTGTTTGCTTGGCCACTCCAGCTTTGATGGCTGGGCGGGAAAGCAAACCTCCATATCCCAGCAGCCAATTCTGGGCAGCACGTGCTCTGCGCGGTGTTGGGCCCAGCCAGCTGCTGACCCATCGGGATGACTGCTGCACCCCTCGGGTATTCATAGAAAGGAGCATGGAAACAGTCACCTTCTGATGGCCTGTGTCTATCTTATCTTTCACAGCTCACAGGATCGACACGGATGGATAAACTGCTTGAGAACCAGATTTTTAAAAAGGCTGCAAAAAATCTTGTCCTGGGAGTCTACAAATTTGGAAGCAGGGAGAAAACCCAGACATCAGATGTTTTTATTTTCTATTATTCCTATAAAAGGGGATACCGTATCAATTATGTGAAAGAACACGCAGACACCTCAGCTTTTGCAGGTGCTGTGGGCAGGACCGAGGCAGCCCCACCCTGGACCAGACCACGGCATGGCCCATGGCTGTGTTCTCAAGGATCATGTTCCTGGAGGGACGGGCCCTGGCCCCCGACTCTCCCAGCTCCCCGCCAGGGTCTTCAGCATGTGTGCAGACTGCAGCCACCGCTAGTTGTCCGTTCTGTCTGGAGGTCTTTGTGGAACACCCGCCCCCACACCTAGGACTGTGAACTCCTCCTAACATCACACTGAATGTGGGAAACAAATGGAAAGGCAGGCGGGCGCTTCCACATGCCAAGGCCTCCAGATCAAGGGAGCATCTGTTTGGTCGACTTCCCAGAAACCACCTTTTCCTGCTGAAGTATTACCAAGTGAATCTGGAAAGGATTATGGGTTTATAAAACTGCTTTTTATCTAAGAACAAACAGGTTTGGAAAATTAGTCTCTTTTTTCCCCGCTCCCAGAGCTTTTCAGATCATTCCACCAGCCCCTGGCTAGGGACAGCGTGGCGTAACTCCTGGTCCCTGGGCCCATCCCTGTCACGGGTTGCTTCCTGTACCCCTGTGGGAAAACACCTTGCTGCCAGCGCATGTGAGCTGACCTGCATCCCTCTGTCCCTGCCCCGCAAGGTGCGGCTTGGCCCGCCTGTGCCCACCCACCTCCAGAGCACAGGCCAAGCACTAGGTGAGGGGAGCCAAACCGAGGTGTGGACGCCAGCGCTGGCCTGCGGCGCCCAGCAGGTGGCACTGCTACTCCCTGCCCCTGCACACAGGGACCCCTTTTGGGGATGTCTGTGCTCCAGGACCTGGATGCACAATGTCATGGGCATCAGCAGGCCCCTACCATACGTAAGCAGTTATGTGAAGAGCTAAGGCCTGTCGCCTGGGTCCTGGAAGTGGCAGTGGTCACTCACTCTTGCTGACACCTCCGAGCAGGTGCTATAAGGCCAGTGGCCGTGACAGCTGGCCCTGGCGACTGACGGCTGCTCTGGCCTCCAGCTGCTCTGAGCTATTGCTAGCACCAGGCTTCACTCCCTGGCACTGCTATCAGAATAGCCAAGAACCTCCTCCTTCCAGTTTCTAACAGCAGTTCAGGTGGTCCAATCCTGTAATAATTTACCTCCATCTTAAAAGAAAGTTTCCCTGCCTCACTGACTGTGAGCCGCGCGGTACGGACCGTGTTGCATGAGCCGACTTTGGACATGGCCTGGGCGCCCTCCGCTGCAGGCGGTTCTTTTGGGCACCAATCTCTTTGTTTTGTTGGAAGTTGTACAGAGGCACTCTCTTACCACAATAAACCTTTCCTGAAAGCTGAGGATAGTATTTTTCAGTTTATCCATGTGTTCTGCCACAGCCCCGAGTAGCTGGGACACAGGCACACACCACCGCGCCTGGCCTGTGCGTTGTTTCAGGAGTGAGCAAAGGGAGGAGCCCCCTCCCTGGGGGCCTCGCTCTGTCCTTTCTTCTTCACTGTTCAACCCCGTTTAGACCACGAGGCTTAACTTGAAGCTGTGGTTCCATTTTCTGCATTAAACATTTGCTAAGAAATAGCACCCAAAGTAATCAATTAGGGTTGGGCGTGGTGGCTCACGCCTGTAATCCTAGCACTGTGGGAGGCTGAGGTGGGAGGATCACTTGAGCTAAGGAGTTTGAGACCAGCCTGAGCAAGAGCAAGACCGCGTCTCTACTATAAATAGAAAGAAATTAGCCAAACAACTAAAAATAGAAAAAATCAGCCGGGCACGGTGGTACGTGCCTGTGGTCCCAGCTACCCGGGAGGCTGAGGCAGGAGGATCACTTGAGCCCAGGAGTTTGAGGTTGCTGTGAGCTAGGCTGACGCCACGGCACTCTAGCCCAGGCATGAGAGGGAGACTGTCTTAAAAAAAAAAGAAATTAGGATTTTTAGTTTCTCTTTCTTAACCAAAAGCACAGTTTTTTTTTGGTAGTCCCACCCTGCCCACTCTGTAACAGGAACTAGGAAGTCAGTCTTGGGAGTGGGGAAACAGCAGAAGAGAAAACTCTGAATGAAGGAGGAAACACCGCAGTGTAGAAAGCCACTGTATTATGTTTGTTGCTCACTCAAACCAGGCCAGGAGAGGAGCTGCTCCTTAGAACAGAGGCCAGTCTCAGCCATCTTGAGCCAGCTGTCCAGGCTGATGGAGGGGACCCACCTGCCCTACCATAGAGTCAGCCATCGCTCCCTCAGGGAAGTGCAGTACTGGCTCAGTGTGTGCCGAAAGGACAGCAGCCAGAAGCCAGCCTCAGACTGGACTTCTGTTACCGCAGGAGGACTAAGCTTGTCACGCCCAGGAATCCACGCTCCCAGCCTGAGGCCTCCAAACATCACAGCAGACAGTGTTCGGGCTCCTCACCAGCTAGCGTGGCTACTGCCCAGCAAGCTCATTGCCAGCGTTCTCCACGTTGGCAGCAGACAGAAATAACCACGGCCAGAGCCCCAAATCCAGGCCTGGCCTTGGTGCCACTGCTGCCCCCATGTCCCAGAACCTGTCGGGCTCAGCTCCCCTGCTCTGGCCGAGCCCTGGCCTGGGGTCCCTGCTGCCCCTCTCTGTGGGCGCGGAGCCGGCTGGACATCCTCCGCATCACCATCCTCTGGGCCTTCAAGCGCCTCCGGAGCTTGTCGTTTTCCTTCAAGGTGAGGAAGAGTTTCTTTTTCAGGGCATCTAAATCTAAAAGGGCGTAGCTGTGGTCAGATGGCTGCTTGCGGAGAGGCCTTCTCAGCCCTGTGAGGCTGCCCGGCCGACCAGGCGCCTCTGCAGCTTCCGGTCTGTGTGGCAACACCTGAGGACAGAGGGGAATGAGAGCTGACAGCTGCCCAAAGGAAAAAGCCACTATGGGGCGGTGGGAGGCCCAGCACCAGCCCTGCGTGGCAGGACTCACTTCCTGCTATTCTGAAATCCAAGTATGCCCAAATCACAGCGGTCAATTTTATTGGGAAGCTCAAATCAAGACTACATACCCTGTTCATTGCGGTTCTCATGTGGCAGGTTCTTTGGGGCACCAGTTTTCATTGTGTTTGAAGCAATCATCTTGGGTTGAGACTGACCAACCACGTGCTGCCTTCGTACTCAACCCCACGTCTTACCTGTTTTGTGGGGCCTTCGGCATTCGGGGGCAGCTGAAGCTCTTCGAGTGCGGTGTCCATGTTTCTTCCTGGGCTGTGCTCCTCGGCCTCTGCTGCAGGGAGGATGACCTGGGGACAGCAGGGTACAATCAGGCAGGTGGTGGCCAGAGACAAGGGATCCACCCCAGCTGTTCCCTGTCCATCCCGAGTAATCCCCTCACGCCATCTGGGGAAGTGGCTACAGCCAGGGGACCAGCTCCAGGGTCTGCAGCAGCATAAACAGCCATCTCCCTACTACACACACTGGAACAGGAACCTTAAGAAACCGGGCACGAGCCTCCCCACCAATGGGTATCTCTCCGATATTGCAAAGAAAGCAGGAAGCCTAAGAGCTCCGGCTTCCCCTCGCTAGGAAAATGGCAGAGCCTAGCAGGCAGCCTTGCTGGGCAGATGCTACCTGCTCTGTCTCAACCCACAGCACAACTTCAACACGCAGGTGGATGGCCCGGGTACCTGACGCACCTTTTCTTTCTGTGAGCTGGCACTTCCCCTCTCACCGGCAGGGTCTGTGTTCTCCCTCACCAGCTGCAAGAGACACACACGAGCGGATGCAGACGGGCTGCGTGGCTGCTTGCTTGGGAGGACGAGAAGTTCTGCGGACCCCAAGGTCCCTCATAGCCAGGCGCAGGCCTCGGTCCCCTTATGGTCCCCATGCTCGGCCCGGTGCCTGCCATGTCTAAGGAGCATTTGTTCAATTAAACTGACCACAGGCCCGGCCCAGCTTGCACCACCTACTTGGTGTTCTCCTTCTCCAGATACGTTCCCAAATCATGGTCAGTGGCCCCTGAACAGGTCCCTATTAAGCCAGAGAGCTAATTCATGCATGTCCCCCCACGGCCTGGCATCCTGCCTCCATAAACGTTCGTCCTAGGAGTGGCAGCACGTGGCAGAACACTCATCTCACGCTTGGCACCACCAATGCAGAACCCGTAGTCCGCAGGCCTACCAAGTGTGGTGACCTTAGAGCAGAGCCTGCCTGAGCCAGAAGGGGCCACAGTCAGCTTCTCCCACCAGCCTGGCAGCAGAAGCACCAAGGACTAGGACTGCAGATGTCCCCACCCCCAGCTGTTAAACCGTAACCTTATTTCAAGGACAAACATAAACATGTTACACAAATATGTGGTAGTGACTAAACTGTACCCCATTTATTAACAAACATGCACCCACTCTGTGCCAGGCGACGCGCTGGTTGTTGGACATACAGCAGGGAAACGAAGTCCCGGCCCTCGTGGAGCTTACACTCAAGGGAGGAGACCGAAACCTGAAGGAAAAGTGAAGCGGAGCAGGTGCTGGAAGACCAAGGGGCAGGAGGGCCAGCGGGGCGCAGCGAGGGCCTTCCCGGAGGACTTGAGACCAGGGACAGCGGCATATGGCCACCCGGGGCACGTTTGCCAACACACGCCCGCCACGCTAGCCCTGCAGTCTGACTCCCGGTTTTCACTCTCCCACTCGGGCTCCCTTCCCTCAACAAAACTCACCAGCACAGGTGCCTGCTGGCCTCATGCTCGTCCCGCCCCTGCTTTGCCTTCCTGTTGCAGTGGGCGCATCCCGTGCGCCCACACTCGGATTCGGCGTCCAGCTGTTTGTGAGCCCCCACCCAGATGTGTCCACCTCAGTATCCCAAGGGTACATCAGACCCACGTCCCTGGGACCAAACTCCCCAGGGGGCTCAGGAAGCCCCGCCTCCCCGACCACCCCAGCCTGCCAGGTCTGCAAAGTCCATCCCCGCGTCCACCTGCCTCCTCCCTGCATCCCGCCTTCAGCTGAGGCCGTGACGATGCTCAGCTACGACACAGCTTCCAACCAAGGCACTCTCTACCTGTGGCCAGAGGGAGCCTTCCAAAGCCACATTCCTCCCGCTGCCATGGACTGAATGTTTATATCCCCCCAAAGCTCCCATACTGACACTTGTGGCCCCCAACGTGATGGTGTTAGGAGGTGGGGCCTTTTGGAGGTAACTAGGTCGTGAGAGTGGAGCCCTCCTGGTGGGACTCGTGCCTCTAGAAGACACGGGAGAGTGCCTGCTCCCTGCTCTGCTGTCTGCCACCTGCAAACCCAGAAGGGGGCCCTGACCAGAACCAGCATCGGTGACCCTCCAGCCTGGATCCGTACTGTTGCTGCACGGGCCCAAATCCCTTCCACTGCAAGCCTCTGCCCACTGTCCCCAGTTCTCCCTCCACCACTGCCCTGGCAACATCCCTCCGTTCTCCCGACCGCGCTCTCTGCCTTCACCTGTCAGCACAGGCCCAGCAACACGCGGCAGCACCTGAATGGCAGTGGCGCCCACCGCCAAGCCCTGACTGGCTACTCGGACACAGAGCACTGCCTCTGGATGCAATACCGAGCCTGCTGGTCTCGAGCCCACGGGAGACCCAGTCAGCAAAACAGAGAAGACCGAGCTCCCGGCGCATGTGCCAGCCGGCTTCTTCAACAGCGTCCTGGTGTGGAGCGTGACTTATTTCTAAAGTGGCTTTAAATTATGACTTCTCTTAAAGCGAAGGTCATGGCCAGCAGGGACACAGGGCTCTGGACCCCAGAGGCTGGACAGTGCTGCTTTCACTGTAGTTCTTGGCCTCCACTTTGCCTGCAAATGCCACCACCACCGCTGGGTGGATCGTGTGGACTGGATCTGCGAAGACAAAAGGCAGCGATGTGTCCCTACCTGCGTGGGGGCCTGAAAGGCAAACACCGTGGGCACGGCATTGTGCTTCAGGTTCTTGCGGTTCCCAAAGGCACTGAAGCACTCGGGCTTGAAGTGTTCGGAGCAGATGACCGTGTGCTGCTTGGGCTTGAAGTTGCCCCGGCCAATGTTCAGCACCCATTCCTTCAGCAGCTCCGGGCGGCTGAACGGGAACCTAGGGGCCGAGGCAGGAGATGTGAGAGACGCAGCACACTGAATTCAGCACTTGAGAGTCCCGCAGAATTTCCACACCACCACAGAGTATTTCACTGGGCAGCTCTGGAAATTCAGTACTTTGTTAAATCACATCGAATTTCTGGAAGCTTCTGTCATGGCTCTTAACAGCATCCTAAATAGGAAACCTGAGACCATGAACATGGCCCAAGTGCCCAAGTTAGCTGTTTTTGAAGCTCCATTTGCCAGGAGCCTTCATTCACTGCTTCAGGAGCCTGCCATGTGGGGGGCCCTGTTCTCGGTGCTGGGATGTGAAAGTGAATAAGAAAAGTCCCCACCCTCAAGGACCCTACATCCTAGAAAGGGGAGATGGCAGGTAAACCATCAGAGGGCAGAGCTGGATACGTTCTGGAAACCATGCAGCAAGGTTTGCCTGTGGACCGTGGAATAGAGAAGGAAGGAGGTTTGTGTTTCAGGTGGCAGTGGCTATAGAAGGAGCAGACTGGGGGATCAGAAGTTTGTTTTGTATGTTAGGGCTAAATCTGAGGTGCTTTTTAGATTGTCCATGTGCTGGAGTGGCAGGTGGGCACATGTGTCTGCAGATGTCAATGTGGGGTGGACCCTGCATAACCCATAAACCTGGATGAGACTGGTGCCCTGGGCAGCAAGCTTGTATGGGGACCATGACTGGGCTGTGGCCCACACCCCAAGTGCTCCAACACCTGTGACAAAGGAAGAGGGCGGAGAAGTGTCCTACAGGCCAAGTGGGAAAAGCAATCCAGGGGTCAATGATCAGTTGTGTCAAATGCTACAGAGGCCGACTACGACGACAGATGCCTGGAGCTGGCATCATAAGTCTCACTGGTGACTTGACAGAGCTCTTTTGTGGGAGCGGTGGGAATGGCTTCAAGAGAGAACAGGGGGCCGGGCGCGGTGGCTCATGCCTGTAATCCTAGCACTCTGGGAGGCTGAGGCGGGCGGACTGAGCTCAGGAGTTCGAGACCAGCCTGAGCAAGAGCGAGACCCTGTCTCTACTAAAAAAAATAGAAAGAAATAATCTGGACAACTAAAAATATATAGAAAAAAATTCGCTGAGCATGGTGACGCATGCCTGTAGTCCCAGCTACTGGGAGGCTGAGGCAGTAGGATTGCTTGAGCCCAGGAGTCTGAGGTTGCTGTGAGCTAGGCTGACGCCACGGCACTCACTCTAGCCAGGGCAACAGAGTGAGACTCTGTCTCAAAAAAAAAAAAAAAAAAAAGAACCGGGAAACTCCATCCCCAGGTATATACCCAGCGGAAACAAGCAGATGTAGCACGCACCAGAAGACAAGTCCCAGCAAGGCTGTCCAGAACAGTGTGTTTGTCACAGCCAAAAAATGGGGCCACCCAATTGCCCTTCAATTGTAAAACAGATAAATTCCGGCATATGCATTTAATGGAGTACTATGCAGTGAGCAAATGGAATGAACCGCGGGCCACTCTGACAGAAGGCAGCCCACAGCTCCCCGTGGGGAGGTGAGAGAAGGTGGTCCAGGTGTAGGGTCTCCAGGGGCTGGTAACGTTCTGATTCAATGGTGTTCACCTGGTGAAAACTCGTTGGGCTGGATACTTATGATCTGTTCATTTTTATGCATGTTATACTTCATTCAAAGCATTTATTACGAAACAGAGTGTAATGGGGGCGGAGAGGGAATGTGAACAATGAGCTCAAGCCACCCTGAGGAGTTGTGCTCTAAAGGAGGGCAGAGAAACCTTGGAGAAAGTATGCGCCATTCCCCGTGCACCGGAGGGCCAGGACGCGCTCTCCTGGGCAGGTCGGCAGACTGGGCGCGCTGGGGAACGGCGGCCCTGAGAAGGCGAGGGCAGACTCCGAGTCTCCACCATCGCCCACGCCCCCGCCAAGTCCCTTCCCCACCGCCCTCACACCCCTGGAGGGCTCTCATTCCTCCACTGCAGCCGCCCAGGTCCTCCCTTCACGCCAGGACGCACGGCGGGGGCTCAGCAGGGCGCCGGCACGCCGCAAGGCCGACCACCGCCCCACGGCGCATTCCTCCGGCCGAGCACCCAACACATTCCCGGCCGCGGCGGGGAACGCGGGACGTGACGCCAGCCCGGCCATACACACCGAAACCCCAAAGTCATTCCAGAAGTCCGCTGCTGTCCCCGCGGCCAGGCCGTGGCGGCGCTGGCCTCGTGGGCCTGGGACCCCGGCCCGTCCCCTGGGCCCGGCGGCCGCACGTCCTCGGGCCTCCCCAGCGTCCCCGCTCGGCGCGCCGAGGCCTCCGACCTCCTCCAGGGGCCCCGGGTCTGGGCCTCCCGCGCCCCCGGCGCCCCCGTCTCTCACCGGTGGAAGGTGAGCTGCTTCCTGCGGCTGCTGTAGCGGTTGCAGCACTGCCGGGCCGCGCACGACTTCGGCATCTCCAGGCCAGGCCCGGCTGCCCCTAACAAAGATGGCGGCGGCGGGGCGCGCGCGCGGGCGAGGCGGGGCGGGGCGGGGCGCCGGGAGCGGGAGGCGGGCCTGGCCTGGCTGCAGGGCGCGCTCGCCCGGAGGTCCCCGCAACTCGCGTCGCCCCAGGGTCGGGTGGGCCCTGGGCGCCACGTCGAGGGGTGCTCGCGGCCCCAACTCAAGCCCGAAGCCCAACTCCCAAGCTTGGGCCGGTGCAAGTCTCACCCCGATTCGCTACGGCCGGTCGCCCATCACCTTGTTTTGCCCCCCCCCGCCCCCCATGCAAGACACACCACTAAACCGCCTTGGACCCCTGGAAACCAGAAAGACCCAGCCCCCACTTTAGTCAATATTAAGGCCTCGAGAGGTGTTAATAAGCAGGTTTGGGCTCCTCTGATGTCGCCCAAGGACGTTCTAGTTGGCCACCGTTGGTCTCAGATAAGAGGCCAGTAGAGGATCAGGCACGGGGAACCCCAAGAGCAGACCGGCAGTCCCATCCCGAGCTCGCAGCGCCTCCGAGGCTGCAGCCTTCACAAAGCAGGCACATCACTCGCCAGGGTTTAAGCAGCTATTCCCAAATTTGACAGAGAAACTGAAAGCTATTCATGTCTACTCATACTATACTTTGTTTCTAAAGAATTCACTAGAAAAGTATTTTAAGAGCCCCGGGCATTTTTCAGTTTGCTAAACACAAACTCAGACTTTAACTTCCCAGAGTCCTCAGGTGATCCCAGTTTGGGGAAGTGATCGGAGGGAGAAACACAATTGTCCTTCAGTGCAGATCACAAGCACCTGAAGCTAGATACGAACTTCAAAGTAGCAATGTATTTATTTACAAAATATACAGTTTCACAGAAACAGCTTCGCTTTATACACATAAATTTTAAAATTACACAGAACCATGTAAACGATGTTAAGTGTCTGGCCTGGCCAAAGCCCATGGAAGGGGCCTACTTGGGGGTAACATGTTTCCCTCCCTTCATTAGCCCCTGGATGGGTCATGCCTAATTTGCATATAGAAGCTGATTGCAGCTGCCCAGCTCAATCTAACACAAAAACCAAGGTGTCTGACTTTTCAAGACACCACCCACAGGGATAGATCTGTTACAAGAACAAAAATGCAATCCTAGAAACAGAAATGGAGATGAGTATCAAATGCATTCCAGGAGCATCGAACCTCCCCGCACATGTAACAATCATGTAACAATTGCCAGGCTGGCAGTTCCACCCTAAAATCAGTCATATTCTTCACATGCACTTTAAAAATCTTAATGGAGTTTTTTAAAAAAGAAGAAAAACACTTTGGAACTTTGGTTATTGTCATGGTGAAGACACTGGACAGGCATTGTCACGGGGCAGATCTTTGGCAAATTTCTCTCCGCCTTGTCCTGGATGTCTGCCCTAGTCAGAGCTAGATAACTGTCTGGAGAGAAGGTTGTTTCTAAACCAGCTTACTATTTTCTCTACAGAGCAACATCTCCCTTAGTGAGCTTCACAATAAACTGGGTTTCAGAAACTTTCTCTCTACCTGTATGTTAATACAAGCAACAGAGTATTTTTTAAAAAATAAGACAGTTGACTGGACAAGTGTGAAAGATACTAGGACAAAACCCAGACTCTTGAATAGCCAAATTATGGTTCAAACCCCTTGTTGCTTCAGTGAGAACGTGGGAAGTGTGCCTGGCGGCCTCGCACAAAGGTGCCACATGAAGGGGAAGCCCCTGGCAGGGATCCCACAGGCCCATCCCACTGCAAATAAACATGACTAACTTGGGCATTCTTCCCTTTCCATGCCTTACAAGAAACAATGCTTATGAAAACATACCCATCAATTTACAAAACATGTTTGAGAACAAGAACTTCAACTGCTAAAGAGCCGTATCAATTTTGGAGAAAGCTGAAGCCCCCCCACCCCCAGAACCACCAGTGTCCCGGGGTACACCGCCCTCGAACAGAGTACTGCAGGGGCTTCCGGTGCAAACTCCCTGGTTGCTCCAGAGCTAGCCCTCACAGGGGCCTCCCTAGCTCAGGATGCTAGTGGAGATCTGAGGAGCTCTGCGCAGTTCAATGGTACATTCCTGAAGGCCTCTGTTACCCTATCACTCACTCACCAACATAACCCAAAAAAAAGAACTCAAGTCCTAACCTTGCCCTGTGGAACCAGCAGGCCAGCCTGTGTAAAGGGCGTATTAAGACCCACGCATAGGAGAGGCCTCCCTCCCAATTTTCCTTTACCCATAATTCAGAGGAACACCATCTGGGTCCCAGTGATTGCCTGTCCTTTATGTTGCTACCAGAGTAAGGTGAGGGGAAGAGACAAGGAACGAACCTAAATGCCCCCACACTTGGAACCCGCTAGCCTAGGCCTCACCCCAACACCTCACACACCACCTGGAGAGAGAAAGGGCACTCAGCAAGGAATCGGCCAGTACTTTTGGCTGTATCGTGCAAAAAGACAGGATTTTTTACATCGTGCAAAACAGGAAACTGAGTTATGAACACGGGCCACCTCAACCCACCAACCAACCCCCTTTCCACAGAGAAGCGGCCACATTGTCCCTTTTAACAAACAGAAGGAAACCTAAGAACCACGAGCTAGCCTGCCATCGCACGGCTCCTCTCAGAGTGAGGCCAGAGGGCTCCTGCAGATGACAAGCAGCAGCCGAGGCAGAGGGCAGGCCACTAGGGGCAGCTCTGATGGGTGCTGTACAGACACTTTTGGTAAAAGACTTAACACACGAGAAAAAGCTTACACGTATGGCTGTTCATTAACAGGCCGGGGAAATTGAACTCCTCTCCCCAACACGGTGGAAGCAGGAATAACAGCTAGCGTTTGTTCCAGTCGGCAGGAACTTGTTAACAATGATAGCAAAAACTCACAACTACCATGTACCCTCATTTTCAGCTGAACCAAACCCACTGCACTTGGGTGTTTAGTCCACCTCCACTGCAGAGAACACAGCTCTGGCAGCAGCTTTGGCCAATGAAGATTTTATTCGGTCACTATGTACAGTTTCTACCTTAGACAGCCTGTCCTTTTGCTTAGGCACCTGAATGGCAGGGATCTGCCCGCACCAGAGCGGAGAGTTCTGTGCTCAACTAAGAAAGGGGCCAGAAAGCCCACTGTCCCTTCGGATTCCTCGCGGCAGCCTCCTCGCCCGCCAGCAGTCAGTCCAGAAACAGCTTCCGGGAGCCCATACGGGAACGGTTGGAGCGGCGGATGTCAAACTTGGAGTCCCGGCACTTTTGGCAGACAAACACTTCCGGAACGTTGGATTTCCGGATTTTTGCACAGGACAGGTGAATCCAGGTGTGACACTCGTTACACTCGATCATGGGGCGGCCTGCAAATGGCTTCATGCAGAAGCAGGTGACAAGGTCCCAGGAATCGTCATCTGGAAGGAAAGAAACACGAGGACGGAAAATAACTTTCAGCCCCTCTCCACCAGGAAGCTGCACATCCAACAAGGAGAGCAGCTGAGTGTCCACGAGACCTGTTACTCCACTAACAAAAACGCTTTCAATGTCGCTTAACAACGATACTGATCTCTGAAAAACGCAGAAAATGCACAAAAGGCACTGAAGTGTGGGGCGACCAGCTATCACCCAGGAGATGCTTACTTATGAGCCACGTGATTTTTATATTGCGAGGTTCGTCTCTAGGTCTCAGCTCTAGCAGCATCAACCCCTTCCTGAGCCCCTCGGTACACATCCACCTTCCTGCACTTTCCTCCTCCCTGGAGATGGTGGAGCACTCTGCTGTCACAAGCCACGGAAGGGACCAAACGCTCTGCCCCAGAGAGATGACCACTTAAAATAACCTCTCTTCTAACCACCAGCCAACAAGCGGGTCCATCCTTCAGGGACACTTACCTGAGTCCACCATTATGTCCTCATCATTGCCAGTGCTGTCCTCATCTCGGAACACCACCTGTTTTCCCTGCCGGACGATAGTCCGTTTGCCTTCAGTTTTTATTTCTTTGACCTGATCAGGTGACACCGTGGCACAAGATCCACTGGAGGGTGTGTCGGAGTCCCAGCCTGAGCAGGGGTCACTGGGGGCCTGGGGAATATCCTGCAAGGTGGGACTTGTGGGGGTCTCCCCATACGGATCAGCAGTGTCCAGCTTCAGCAAGCCATCCCTGTACCCGTCCTTCTCGGGCACGTCGCTGTCCCTTCGCTTCCTCCTCTTCTTCTTCTTCAGCTTGTCCGTCTTCTTTCTGTCCAGCAGGAAGTTGCTGGGCTTGGCTCGCTGCAAGAGAGTGGGCTGCAGGTGGCTAAAGCAGCGGTCAGAGACTGGCAAGGGCACCGAGGACGCGATGTCGGTGAAACCAGTGTCCCAGCCATCACTGTCGATGGTGCCAGCGGTGCTGTTGGCAGGGCTGGGGCTGCTCCTCAAAGGGAGTTCCTACAAGGATGGAGGCAAAGGTGGCAGGGTTCTGATTACTGAGACCAGCCCCGGGCAGAGCAACTCCCACCCCTCCGCCAGCCAGGGCGGGCCTCCAGCGCCGTGTTCACACAGCCCTGGGCTGCTCAGTTCTCAGAGAAACAGCAGCGTCATTAGCAGTTTAATGTGACTCCACGCCACGAGAGGCGAAAACACCTTCCCTTGCTGAGCCCTCAGCCAGGGCATCAGCAGCCATTCAACAGGCATCTGCGGAAAAGACGCTACAGACGCCCTCTCCCGTCCTCCACCTCTCCCTGACTGTAAAAATCTCCTGCCCTTCGCCTTCCCAAGAGATACATTTTTTTAATTAAGTGAATTTAAATTAGCTTTGAGAATTTCCTGACACTTTTAAAAAACTGGAGACATCCCAAAATACTGTAAAATCAAAGTAGGTAATTACTGCCCCAAAGCAGTGAGCTGAACTCTATGGCTCCTTCAGATCATTTGAGCACATTCTCTTCAAATAGTGGAACGCGGCTTGGTACAAGACAAGCATTATCCACCACGTGGCAAGTGGAAATAATAAACCAGTGCTGGGATTTGGAATCCTAGAAATCCTGGATTCTTTTATTTTTAGCTTAATACAATATGAACAAGTCCTCTGACGCTGGGGCCCCACACCAGCTCTGCCCAGTCTGCCCTCTCTCAGCAGGGAAAAGGAGATCTCCTGCGTGGCTTCTAACCACCAGTCCCTGAAGGCTCCGGTGTGTGGTCCTCACAGCAACCAGGAGGCTGTGAGAGAGGCAGGGTGTGCACACCCCGTCCACACATCTCCTTGAACCCCAAGCTCCATCACTAATTAGCTGGGACCCAGAGCAAGGCAGTTCCCTCACTGCACCTCAGTGTCCTCATCTTTAAGCTGGGGATAAAAAATAGCCCCTCCTCATAGCAATACAAGGGCCAAGAACAGTGTCTGGCCATAGCAAACACTCAGCAATTACTGGCCACTAATAAAAGCAAGCAAGTATCAAAGACGATATTTACAAACAAATTTAGAAAGTTTATCAAGCCATTTCTAGATAAGCCTGCACTTTCTATTGCAGTTTTAGGAACCAATTCCCTGGCTGATCTGTTTCCAAGAAACAGTTCTGCGAGACCACTGCCTGAGGTCCTCCCAAGCAACACCTTCCAGATCCACAGCCCCACTGTGCGTTCAGGCACCCAGGGCATGCAGTGGGGCGCCCGGCCTGACTGTCCGGCAAGAAAGGTCTGCAGCACTCAGAAGATTACCTCCTTCGGATAAGGGATGTATCCAGCATAGGCCAAGACAAAGGTGCAGAATTTGTTGAAGTCCTCCACAGTCCTGCGCCTCTTGTAACTGGGGGAGTATTCCTGTTGCCGGTGGAGAAAAGAGTATGTTTGAAGGAGACACTTCTGGGTGGAATCACAGAAACAAAACAAAGCAAGCTGGAGCTTTTATCATCAACCACTCAAGAAATACACTGTTAGATTTATGGACAGTCTAAAAACAAGATAAGGTAGGTTCAGGTCAAGAAATAACACCATTTTCAGAAAGTTGAAAGAGGAGTATTAAGATTTTTATGCCAAGAATGCTGGGAAACTGGCTGGGAGATAAAAGCCCATACAAAACTCTATTTCTTAGCGCTCATGTGGCATTTTCTGACCTTATCTGTTAGTCTCTGCAGGCCTATCAGGAGCTCTAATAACTAGCTTTTTTTGCTAGATTTTTCCATTTTGAATATAAACTGCTGCTGCAGCTGTAACTAAAGTATTTTAAGCGATTTCAAAAATCAACTACTCCTTATCTGTCAGCTCTCTCAGAAGATTGCCTCCTCCGGACCTGGGAGGGACCCCAGAGCTGAATCCCACTTGACTCCCGCCCAGCCAGGGAGGCCTGAGGGTCCCCTCCACTCCTCCAACAGTCGGGGTGCCATGCACCCAAACGTTTTCTACCTCAGAGAATAAACCAGAAGAATTCCTGCCAGGCTTAGCTGCACATTTAAGATGCAATACTAGAGATTTCTGCTTGTGAGTCCCTCCCTCATTCAATCTGGAAACACCCATAACAAGAAGGGATTTTCTCCAAGGAGCCTACAATGGGAGAAAGAGCCCTCATTTGCTTCCTGGCAAAACAGCTGTGCTTTATTACTGTTTATTCGACCAGCATGTTTACGGAGGTTTCCTCTAAGCTCTTTAACACTCCGCACACTCCCCATCCTTACCTAGGTGCTCAGTTAATCTTTCCAGAGCCTGGGACCCGAGGACCAGCTAGGTGCAAGCCAGCGAAGAAATGGAGGAGCAGCGGACCTGGGCCCGCCAGTCCCTCAGAGGCCGGGGAGCGCCGCGAGGCACCGGCGTGTGGCCCACAGGTTTTATTCCAGAGTCCACTTTTTAACAGAATTTTCTCAACTTGGTTCTGGCAAAGCACATACTCTCGACCCCCTCGGAGCCCCAGACCCCGAAGGCCGCTCCGTCGGTCTGCGGAGGCAAACGCAGTGCAGTGCCCGGCCTTTCCTCATGTGCGAGATCCGGCCCCGAGCCCGGGAAACGCTGGCCGGCCGGGGTGGGAGGGCCGAAGCCCCGGTGCTCAAACTCGGGGAGAACTTTTATTTCGGCGGGGAACGTGCAGAAGCGGGTTGGGAGCCGGGACGCACAGCGGAAGGCAGCGGCGCCCTCCAGCCCAGCGGGCGGGGACACGGCGCGGGGGTCCGAGGAGAGCCGCGCCGCCCCCGCCCCGCCCGCCAGGCCGCCTTCAGAAAAAGCAGATGGCGGTGCGGCCCCCTCCCCGCGCTCCTGCGGAAGCCGACCCCCGCCGGCACTCGGCCCCGGAAGGTGCGGGGCCCATCCCGCAGGGATGTAGGGGGCACGCCGGGCAGAATTTGGGGGTCCCGGAGCGGCTCTGCGGAGCCCCCCGGGGCCGCAACCAGACGCGCGGGCGCCCGGAGCCGCCTCCCCTCCCCCACCCGCCCGCTGTCGCCGGACCCGCACCCGAAACCCTGACGAGCCTCGGCTGGGGGAGGGGACCGCGGGGGGACGGCCCGGAGTACCGAGGGCCGATCCCCGGAAGGAGGGGGAGTGAGTAGTCGGGGCGGAGCGAACAGAGCCCGCGGGCGGGGGCCGAGGGGCGGGGGCCCCGCAGGGGGAGGCGAGCTCGCCTGGGGATGGTTGGGGGGGCGACCAGGCCCAGGTCTCTGGAAAGGGTGGGGACCCCCTAAGGACGCGGGCCCCCGAGCAGCGGGGGCGGCGGGGACCGATCGGGCCTCGCGCGCAGTCAGGGGGCGGGGCGCGGGCCGCCGGGCCCGGGGGATTAGGAGGAGCGGCGGGGGCTGCTCTAAGCCAAGCCCGGTCCGAGGGGGCCCACGAGCCCCCGGGAGGGGGAAGCGGGACTCCTCCGAGAGAAGCGGGAGCACGGGGCAAGCGGAGGCTTGGACGGCGTCCCCCGGGCGGGGACGGAGTAAGCAGGCCGGCGGGGAGAGGCTGGGGGCGCCGACAGGCCGGGGGCTACCCGAGGCTGGAGAGGAGGGTCCAGGGCAGAGGAGTGGGCGCAGCAGCCCTGAGGAAAGGGCGCGGGGAGGACGCGGACGTCCGAAGAAGGGACACCGAGGCGAGGGCCAGCGGAGAGGACCGGGCGCGGGCCCGAGCAGGAGGCGGGGGTGGGGCTCCCGGGGGGCGCTGAGAGAAAGCTGGGGGAGCGGGAAGGCGGCGCTCAGGGAGACTAAGAGGCCGGATTCCCGGGGAGCACAGGATCACGGCGGAGGTGGTCGGGGGCGATCCGGGCGCAGCTCTCACTCACCTCCGGGTGGAAGGCGGCGGCGCAGGAGTCGGAGTCCATGTTCCGGGCGGGGGGCGGCGGCTGCGGGAGTGCAGGGGCCGGGATGCGGCCGCGGGGTCGCGGCGCCGCTCGGAGCTGGGGGGTCCGGCGGCTGCGCAGGGCGAGAGCGGACCCGGGAGGGGTCGCCCCGGCGGAAGGTGATGGGGGGCTCGGCGTGTCGCGTCCCGGGCTCTGTGTTCCCAGACTGGCGGCTCCACAGCCGAGCAGAGTGGGCGACGCAGCTCCCGCGGCCGGCGCGGCGGGAGAGTCGCTGCGGGGGGCGGCGGCGGCGGCGGCGGCGGCGAGCGGGAACCCGACCGGCTCCCCGACCTGACGCCCAGTTCGGCTCGTGTCTCGGGAGGGAGGGCGGGAGAGCCGCGGGGGCTGTCGGGAAATGTAGTCCGGTGGCGACAGGCAGGCGGGGGCGTGGCGCGAGCCAGGCGCGGGGCATTGTGGGGGCCGTAGTCGCGGCTCCGCCAGAGCGGCGCACAAAGGCGCCATGAGGACTCCAGCGCCCATGGGGCTTCGCGCGGCGGCGGCCGGTGTGCGGGGGCGGTGTCCTCTGGGCTCGAGGCCGCTCAAGCGGGGGTGGGGTGGGGGCTCGCGGCGGCCTGGCCCCTGGGGGGAGGGTCGGCGCGGGCGGTACCGCCTCGGTCTCCGCCGGCGCGGTTGGCCGGGGCGGCGGGGGCGGGGCTGACGGCCTTGGTCGCGAAGGGCAGCGGCGGCGGCTGGCGCCTCCTCTTTCTCCTCTCGCGCCTGGGGTTTGCGCCCCTTTGTGGGGCGGGGGTCCCCGCGGCCGGGCGGGAGTGGGGAGCGGGGGCGGGGCGCTGACGTCGCCTGGGCCGGGCGGAGCGAGTTTGTTTCCGCCGCTGCGGGTGTCCTGGCCGGCTGCTGCCCGCTCCGGGTGTCCGCGAACCGCCGGCCAATCCCCGCTGGCCTGGGGTCGGACTAGGCTCTTTCTCGTGGTGTCTGCCAGATTCGCTTTTGGGTGCCGGGTTAGTGTATTAAAAAAAAAAAAAAACTCGATACTAGCGTTGTCAGTGTCTTAAAGATGTTTGCCTTAAATTGTTTTTTTGTTTTCGCCTTCGCTTGACCTTGGGACCCCCCTCTCTTTTCTCACTTTACACCCTGAAAATATTCTTCATAGGATTACAATGGTGGAGGGTGAGGTGAAAACATGGTATGCGATGTATGGTATTGACATTTACATTCACCTTGTTTATTGACACTTAATTGACCACTGGCAGTGTTTAAATGCCAGACTACCAAGTATTTTACAACTTCATATGTTGAAGGTTGACTCTGAATACTTAGTTGATTGCCCTGATGAAATTACCAAAAGGCTGCCTGGTGTTCTTTAACATTTTTAATAACCATTTGAAAGGAAAAAATGTATATACAAAATGCAGATGATTCATTAACTTATTTGGTAGCTTCAAAGACAAACTGTTAAAGGGGAGTGACAAATTTTTTTATTTAAATCAGAAAACAGACTCTTGGACTTACTGGAACAATGAGGTTATTTGACAGAATGCTACATTAGTTGGCTGTTACTATTTCAGTGGTTAAGATAATTCTGATGAAAACATTTAGACTGGTAACGGAGTTTATCTTAGAAATGTTTCTCTGAGCCTCAGTTTCCTAAACTATAAAACTTTTAGTTAGTGCCTGGCTTAATAAATGGTAGTTTACCGTTGTTGTTGTTTTATTATTTCTGCAATAGCTGAGCCCATTGGAGGGCTCCCCAGAGGTGATAAATTGAGGTGCTTTACAAGGTAAAACAGATAAATTCCTAAGAGAAAAACAGAGATATTTTGGACTTGGCCTGTCAATACTTTATTAGCAATTTCTTACAGAATTTCAAATGATTTAGCCATGGATTTGGAATGTTCCCTGATCACTGGCCAGAGCAAATATCCTGAAGTTAGCTAGTGCTACCCAGGGTCAGATTCACCAGGAGCAACTTGTTCTGCCCGAATAAAAAAGAGCTAAGGAGGATATTATCCTTTTGGTAGTTTAAGAATGTAAATACCAAAAAGAATTATTACTAGAGTTGAAACACAAATGAAAGGAGCAAATTTTTTTACCCCTGTCATTAGTCCCTGTGGTAAATTTTTCACATAGTAAACATTAAATCCTTTCCCACACACACAGATTAAGAAACTGATTCTCAAACTTCAAATGAATTAATGAACTTGCTCAGAATAATAATGGACTTGTTGGAAAAGTAAGCCTAAAATTCAGGGACCTATATTGGACCACTAAGTCTCACTAAGCAAGGAAAATCCCAAACTTGGGTTGTCATGTGACAGATTTTCAGACCAAGTGATAACTCTTCCCCAGAGTGGGTATTCAGTAGATATTTCTGGGATATGTCCTCAGTAAACAGCAATCTTAGTACATAAGTGTGATCCAGTACCTTCCTGCCACTTCATGGAGAAAGGACTTTTTTTGTGTCTTCTTCAATTTCCCTTAGAAATTTAGACGTTAATGTTTACCATCCTTCCGTAATCTCAAAAGATGGACTACAGCCATGCAGTGTCATAGCCAATGAGGTCTACCTGAGGCACACGATTATTGCTAATTGAAAACTTTTCCCAATACTTAAAGTTGGCATTGGCAATTTTTGACAGTCTCTATGGAGACTGAACCAAAAAAAAAAAGGGGACTATAACACCAGTAGTTGACCTAAACTCAATACCATAAAATATAGCTGTGGGGTAATAAAGTTGATTTTCCCTATATGGTAGGCTAAGATTTGTTGACTATCTCTAGTTTATTTCTCAAGTGTACTGTACTACTCCTTGGGCTCCAGGGGGCGAATCGTGAATTCCTTGATTAATTCAAGAGCACTAGCCACAGTAGCCATATTCGTCTAGTGTCTAGTCTATGATTCTTTATTTTCTGGTTAAAAAAAAAAAATTATACCTGCTACTGAATGCTAATTCTCGGATGATTACAGTTGCTTAGGAGAGGTGGAAAAGAGCCAACATTAGCGCAGGTTGTGACAAGTTAAAAATACTAATACCATGGTTTCCCAGTAAGTAACTTGAGAATGTAGTTATTTTAATTGAGTTACCAAATATAGCTTCACCTTCCTAAATCTCACTGGCTACACTGCATTCATTTAGGGAACATTCCGGAAAAGCTTTCTGCTTCCATTTTAACTCTTTGTGCTTGAGTGTGGGTGTGAACATAACCAAAGGTTTATTTTTCCCAGAACAATTTTCTGATGTTTCAGCTTTTTGTTCAGCTTAATAGTATATTCTCATGAATTCTTCCCGCCCTGTTTTCTGCCTTGCTCAGTTTCATTTCCAGGAGATGGAAAAAAGTGAAAATTCCTCAAAATCGTATTGTTTTCAACTTTTGGTACCTTGACTACTGTAAGAATATATATGTCTGAATAATTTGAAAACATTAATCTCTAGACCATATATTGTCAGCTTTTCATATAGTGAGGAATGTGACTTAATGCATAGAAGAATCAAATGGGTTTCTTGTATTATGGTTCACACAAGTAGAATATAAAGGTAATAGCTAACACTATGCCAAACTGTTTAAAATGTTTTTACTTACAATATCTTTTTTTTTTTTGAGACAAAGTCTCGCTCTGTTGCCAGAGCTAGAGTGCTGTGGCATCAGCCTAGCTCACAGCAACCTCAAACTCCTGGGCTCAAGCGATCCTCCTGCCTCAGTCTCCCACCACACCCGGCCAATTTTTTCTATTTTTAGTAGAGATGGGGACTGGCTCTCACTCAGGCTGGTCTGTAACTCTTGACCTCAAGTGATCCTCCTGCCTTGGCCTCCCAGAGGCTAGGATTACAGGCGTGAGCCACCAAGCCTGGCCCCATTTACAATCCCCATTTACAATATCTCTTTTACCTATATAAATGCATTTGATAACTAGAGAATACTGTAACACTCCTTAAAGAAAAAGGTTTATATATAGTAAGTGCATTACAAGCCACACCTTAGGAGGCCCAGAATCAGAAAATATCAGGGTGGTAGCTGAGCATGGTGGCTCAAGCCTGCAGTCCTAGCTACTGAGCCCAGGAGTTCAAGGCTACCGTGAGCCAAGATCAGGCCACTGCCCTCCAACCTGGAAGACAAGGAGACCCTGCCTCTAAAAAGAAAAAATAGGCTGGGCGCAGTGGCGCATGCCTGTAAACCTAGCACTCTGGGAGGCTGAGGCAGGTGGATCGTTTGAGCTCAGGAGTTTGAGACCAGCCTGAGCAAGAGCAAGACCTCGTCTCCACTAAAACTAGAAAGAAATTGGCCAAACAACTAAAAATAGAAAAAATTAGCCAGGCATGGTGGCGCATGCCTGTAGTTCCAGCTACCTGGGAGGCTGAGCAGGAGGATCGCGTGAGCCCAGGAGTTTGAGGTTGCTGTGAGCTGGGCTGATGCCATGGCACTCTAGCCCGGGCAACAGAGTGAGACTCTGTCCCAAAAAAAAAAAAGATATTGTAAGTAAAAACATTTTAAACAGTTTGAAAAAAGAAAAAAAATCAGCGTGTGTAATAGGGAAAAAGGCACAATCATGGTATTTACAACTAATTGATCACAACCAGTTACAGATTCCTTTGTTCCTTCTCCACTCCCACTGCTTCACTTGACCAGCCTCAAAAAAAAAAAATTTTAAAAAAAGGCACAATCATTTCCGACTCTATAAATACTAAGGTACGAGTTCCTAAATATTCTCAAAGGAAAAAAAGAGGCTAATAGCTTAGCAACTTTTAAAGTGATCTCAGTCACCTTTTGATCCATCTGCCCAAAATTAGAATTCAAATATCAAAATTAAGTAGTTTAAATTTTTAGAATTAGGCCGGGCATGGTGGCTCACGCCTGTAATCCTGGCTCTCTGGGAGGCTGAGGCGGGTGGATTGTTTGAGCTCAGGAGTTCGAAACCAGCCTGAGCAACAGCGAGACCCCGTCTCTACTAAAAATAGAAAGAAATTAATTGGACAACTAGAAATATATAGAAAAAATTAGCCGGGCATGGTGGCGCATGCCTATAGTCCCAGCTACTCGGGAGGCTGAGGCAGTAGGATCACTTGAGCCCAGGAGTTTGAGGTTGCTGTGAGCTAGGATGATGCCACGGCACTCTAGCCCGGGAAACACAGTGAGACTCTGTCTCAAAAAAAAAAAAAAAAAAAAAAAAATTTTTAGAATTAAAGAGTACCATTATAGGCTGGGTGTGGTGGCTTCATGTCTGTAATCCCAGCATTTTGGCTGAGGTGGGAGGATTGCTTAAGGCCAGGAGTTCGAGACCAGCCTGGGCAACATAGCAAGACCCCTGTCATCTCTATAAAAAATAGAAAAATTGACCAAGAATGATGGTGCACGTCTGTAGTCCCAGCTACTCAAGAGGCTGAGGCAGGAGGATTGCTTGAGCCCAGGAGTTTGAGGCTGCAGTGAGCTCTCATGATGCCACTGCACTCCAGCCTGGGCAACACAGTGAGAACCTGTCTCTAAAAAAATACATAAAATAAATAAATAGAACCATTATTTGTTAAATCACATTATCACACATTAAATCACATTATCTTTTTTTTTTTTTTTGAGACAGAGTCTCACTCTCTTGCCTGGGCGATCCTCCTGCCTCAGCCTCCCGAATAGCCGGGACTACAGGCATGCACCACCGTGCCCAGCTAATTTTTTCTATATTTAGTTGTTTGGCCAATTTCTTTCTATTTTCAGTAGAGATGGGGTCTCGCTCTTGCTCAGGCTGGTCTCGAACTCCTGAGCTCAAGCAATCCTCACACCTCGGCCTCCCAGAGTGCTAGGATTACAGGCGTGAGCCACTGCGCCCGGCCAAATCACATTATCTTAAACAAGTTATTTAGGCAAAGAGCATTTTTATTATTTTAGAATAAACTTCTAAAATGTTTATGACTGAAGTTTATAAATACAAACATTTCCCCATAAACTACTACTCATTTGGCAGAGTTAACATCATCCTCAGCAAACAATAGTGTTTCCACCGCACCATTGTGTTGGATGATCTTGGAAGAGTTTAAATCACCTTAATTAATACAGTTAGCTGATTATATAGATGGCATTGTCATACTGAGTTCAATGAGTTTCTCGCATTCTAATTTTGAACTCATGAGATTGACAAGCAAAAAGAGGAATTAAATAGTATGCCTGGGTTAGTAGGTTATTTTAAATTCCAGACACAGCTGATAGGTCTAAATCTGTTCCCTTCTTTTCTAACCACGTTCCTTTATTCACTTAACTATATATACACATGGTCTCAAATGCTTGCCTGTTAAGTCCGGGATATCAAAAATACTTTTCTCAAGAACTGAAATTTAATTTTATTTTGAATTTATTTTAATACACAGGTTTTGTATGTTTAGTACAGAAAGAAAATGCATGCAAGCAAAAACAAAATGAACCTTCCAACCTAGAAAAAATGTTAACTTCACAATTTGTTTCTAGGCATATGAACACATATAACAAATTGGGTAATCCGATTGATTTTTCACTTAACACTATAGTGTGAACATCTTTCCATTTCAATAAATATCTACATCATCATTCTTCAAGCCTTACATAGTAAGGCTAAAACATGATGCTTAAATAACACCCTGTTAGGAATACAAAAAACCCACTCAGTTCTCAACTACAGAAACATTACAGATTTAAGCACTGGATTTTCACAAGGTGGATGAGCTGACCCTGACGGACTATAGTTTTTTTTCCCTACAAACATCCCACTTCCTGGCAACTCAGACTTTCTTGTCACAAAGCCTGTGCAAGTAAGCTATTGGCTGGGCTCCTGGGCCAAGGAATGCTGCCGCTGCTGTTAATAGCTGTGCGAACAGTCCTTCTATGGGCAACAGGCTGCCCGCCTGGGTACCTGAATGTTTTCTTACTTGGGCCTGTGCTTCCCATGCCGACCCTGAAATTTAGACCAGATGCATTCTCAGGGGAAGACGACGTGGGATTCTCAAGTAGAAGAGAAAGCCTACAGTTCTCATGTCGGAGAGGGAATAAAAACAAAATGTCTTCTCCAAAGGCTGTGTCGACCTAGCCAGAATCAAGGAATGACAGCCACGTCCCAGGGTGCCTGGCCTGCCCTGAGACCCACGTGGGCCGGCGCCTTCATCAGGAATACCTTTATAAAGACCCCCAGGCTGCGGGTGGGGCTGGTCCTCTGCAAAACAGAACTGAAGGTGAAATTGGGGTTTCTCTAAAACTGAGCAAAGCGTACCTTAAACTAAAGAAAAAATGGCTTCCAAGTGAGGAGTCTTTTTTTTTTTTTCTACAGTTACGTTGAAAGTGGTACTGTTATCTATTGGAACCAAAATGAGGGAGATTCCTTCCTTCCTCCAATATGGCACAGGGACTGTCACTCTGTTGAATGGCCTCGTCTTCTAGTGTTTTAGGCAGTCCCCGTCTGACCTTGAGCTGACACTCTCCGCACCGTAGTACTCCTCTCATGGAACAGGAAAACCTGCTCCAGGAAGGCCACCGTGCCCCCCAGCAGGCCTGCCCCCTTGGGCGGACAGCTCTGGAGCCTGAAGTGGCGTCTCTGACTTAGAAACTAAAACTATGCCTCCTAAGCAGACAAAAGTTAATGACTGTGTTGTGGAGTTTGAAAGTCCTGCAGGAACCGCGGGGCTGATCCTGAATCTGGCCCGGTGTCACTTATGAATGCGCCAGGAAAACAAAGTCACCGAAAAACCTTATACTTGTTCGTGCTTTGGTCTTTGAATTGTAAAAATCTTATCGTTTGAATCTGTCCCGTGACAGGGTTATCTAGCAACCCTAGAAAGGAGCGGAACTCAAAAACAAAAACAAAGCCTTCCTACCAAGCTGCCCAGGGGCTCCGGGGCTCCTGCAGTTGGGAAATCTGGCGCGAAAGGGGGTGGCTTCGGTTTAGGGCGCCGCGCTTGCCTCGCCCGGATTTCGTTCGGCAGCCGGGCCGGGGAGGGTGGCGGGCAGGCCCCCGGGCCCGCGCGCAGCGGCGCCTCCCTCGGAACTGGCACTTGTCACCCGCCATCCCCGCTCAGGCGTCAGCGGGAGGCGGCAGGAAGCCCGGGGAGGGCGGAGGGAGGGAGGGACGGAGGGAGGGAGCGAAGCGCGGGCGGCGGTGACTCAGCCGGGGGAGCCCGGGGCGGGCGGCCCACGCGGGGGAGGCCGGCCCGCGCGCTAGGGCCGGCGGCCGGACGGGCGGCGCCGCCGGGCCCGGAGCGGTTAAGTGGGCGGCAACCCGCTCCGCCCGGGCCCGCCCCCCGGAGGCCGCGGCGCCCAGACGTATTTATAGCGACGATGCCGGGCGCGCCGCGTCTCTCCGCAGGCCACGGCCGCGGCGTCCCAGGTCCCCGCAGCCCAGGCACCATGGAGCGGCCGGCGCCCCTGGCCGTGCTGCCCTTCTCGGACCCTGCGCACGCCCTGAGCCTGCTGCGCGGCCTGAGCCAGCTCCGCGCCGAGCGCAAGTTCCTGGACGTGACCCTGGAGGCGGCAGGCGGGCGCGACTTCCCCGCGCACCGCGCCGTGCTGGCGGCCGCCAGCCCCTACTTCCGCGCCATGTTCGCGGGGCAGCTGCGCGAGAGCCGCGCCGAGCGGGTGCGCCTGCACGGAGTGCCGCCCGACATGCTGCAGCTGCTGCTCGACTTCAGCTACACGGGCCGCGTGGCGGTGAGCGGCGACAACGCCGAGCCGCTGCTGCGCGCCGCCGACCTGCTGCAGTTCCCGGCCGTGAAGGAGGCGTGCGGCGCCTTCCTGCAGCAGCAGCTCGACCTGGCCAACTGCCTGGACATGCAGGACTTCGCCGAGGCCTTCAGCTGCGCGGGGCTGGCGAGCGCGGCTCAGCGCTTCATACTGCGCCACGTGGGCGAGCTGGGCGCCGAGCAGCTGGAGCGGCTGCCGCTGGCGCGCCTGCTGCGCTACCTGCGTGACGACGGGCTGTGCGTGCCCAAGGAGGAGGCCGCCTACCAGCTGGCGCTGCGCTGGGTCCGGGCCGACCCGCCGCGCCGCGCCGCGCACTGGCCGCAGCTGCTGGAGGCCGTGCGCCTGCCCTTCGTGCGCCGCTTCTACCTGCTGGCGCACGTCGAGGCCGAGCCTCTGGTGGCGCGCTGCCCGCCCTGCCTGCGCCTGCTGCGCGAGGCGCGCGACTTCCAGGCAGCGCGCTACGACCGCCACGACCGCGGGCCCTGTCCCCGCATGCGCCCCCGCCCTTCCACGGGCCTCGCCGAGATCCTCGTGCTCGTGGGCGGCTGCGACCAGGACTGCGACGAACTGGTCACCGTCGACTGCTACAACCCGCAGACGGGCCAGTGGCGCTACCTGGCCGAGTTCCCCGACCACCTGGGCGGGGGCTACAGCATCGTTGCGCTGGGCAATGACATCTACGTGACAGGTGAGTGGGCTGGGGGTTGGCCTGCTCCCCCCGGGGTGGGGGGCGGAGCCCACCTGCCTTTCGGGAGAAACAGGACCTGGAATCCGAGGGCCGCTCCTGAGTCCAAGCTGGGAAACGGGTGCCTGTGCTACCTGAGATGATACTTTCAACCTTGAAGAAAGACCCCTTGTGTGAGCGGGGACAGGTAGCTGCTTGTGGGTCTCTGCCCCATGAGGCCGGGCCTGCCAGGCTGAGCCAACTCCCTGCCCCGCAGGTGCCTCCCCCCATGTGGTTGAAAGGCACTGGGACATTCAGCCCGCACAATGGGCGCTTTCTTTTCTCCTTAAGGAATCCAGGACTGGGTGGGAGGCTGACGCCCAGTGAGGCATCCCTTCCCCATAGGGGATTTCTCCCTCCCTGCTGGGCCCCGTGGCTCCTGACTCACTCTTTGTCACCGCTGACAAGGTTCCCTTGGACTTGCACCTAGGCTCTGTGCTGTGGTCACATGGCGTTTAGGCTGAGCTAGCCAGCAACTGTAAACAGGGTCACATGTTCAGAGATTTTCTTCCAGTTACTTGGCCCAAACCCCAAAACACTGCCAAGTCATGGTGGGCGGGTCCCAGCCTGCCTGATTCTTAGGCTTCTCCTACATTTTTTATTAAAGATGAATCCTAGTTCAAGCATGAGCTACCTCCTTCCCAGGGGCAAGGAGGGGCGGTCTCTGTGACTGCTATATAAGGAAAGAACCGGCCAGGCAGGCATTGGAGGCTCTGTTATCACACCAGGAGCTAGGGATGGGTTATCACAGCCACTGTGCCCCACCAGGCACGTCGGGACAAAGCCCACTCTGTGACATGCTCCAGCGTTCCAGTGGGGCTCTCACCTGACAAGGGGGACACGTCCCAGCCCAGGGAAATCCTTGGCCCTCTGGCCACAGCTTCCTTGGCCTGATCCAAGTTCAGCCTCTGCCCGCGAGTACCTCGAGGTTGTCCCCATGTTGGTTGTGGACTGTCATCGTCATCCCCCCCACCATGCCCCAAGTCTGGCCAATGACTTTGAGCAGAGAACTCCTTCCCAGAACTGGCCAAACTCGCCCCACTTCCTGCACACCCTTCCATAAATGTCATAGCTGAGCAGTTAATCCTTTGGGTTTAGGCAGGTGGCTGGGTTATTCCATCCAGCTGCCCGTAGGGAATTTCAAGGGGGCGAGAAAGCTGGCTTCAGCTGCCTTCCACACAGTTCTGTTTTGGAAGGGAGGCCATCAGAGTGACTTTATAAAAGGTTTGTTGTAGAATGTCATGTCTGCTCCATCCTGTGGCGCCAGCCTCGGAGGCCAAGGGGTGCAGCCCCGGAATTTGTGGGGTCCCTCACACTGTGGGGATTCTCATATCCTTAATAGATACAGTATAATTTATGATTACAGCCAGTACTGTTTTATTTATTTCACTTTTTATTGAAATAAAAATACAAGTATATATATCACACTTGTACAGCTTGGTGAATTTTTCCAAACAAAACACACCTTGTAACCTGGACCAAAGTCAAGGGCTAGAAGCCCAGAAGTGCCCTGTAGCATTGTGTTAAGTCTCTCGCTTACAGAAATGGATTCCTCTCATCTCGTCCTGGCACAGCCTTGGTTAGAGGGTGCCCAGGAAGCCTAGGATTTGGTGACATGCCTGTGGCTCCCCAGGAGAGCTACCCCTGAGGCCTGATGCTCTGGTCCGCTTGAGATGTCTGTATGTGGAGGGATCCAGATGGAGGCTGCGCCCAGGGCCTTTGCTGGGCCGGCAGAGGTGGGCACAGTCACCTTGCTGGCAGTGGTCAGCGTGTGCATTGCCTCAGCCACAGCATGGAGCTTCTGGCCTGGGCTTTGGGGAGAGAAGATGTGAGTTTAGGGAGAGGCCCTCGCAGAAGCTCAGGAAGGCACGGCAGGTGACTCACCTGAGTGGGCTGACGGTCTGCCCATTGTGCATCCTGGCAGGTGGGTCCGATGGCTCCCGGCTCTACGACTGCGTGTGGAGGTACAACTCGAGTGTGAACGAGTGGACGGAGGTGGCGCCCATGCTGAAGGCCCGGGAGTACCACAGCTCCTCTGTGCTGGACGGACTGCTGTACGTGGTGGCCGCCGACAGCACGGAGCGCTATGACCACACCACCGACTCCTGGGAGGCCCTGCAGCCCATGGCCTACCCCATGGACAACTGCTCCACCACCGCCTGCCGTGGCCGGCTTTATGCCATCGGCTCCCTGGCCGGCAAGGAGACCATGGTGATGCAGTGCTACGACCCGGACACTGACCTGTGGTCACTGGTGGACTGTGGCCAGCTCCCGCCTTGGTCCTTCGCCCCCAAGACTGTGACTCTGAATGGACTCATGTACTTTGTCAGGTGAGTCCCCGGTGCCTGGTCTGCCACGTGTGTGGTATTTCTCACCAGGTCCTGTGCTAAGGATGTCAGCACTGTTCTCCCCACTTCACAGATAAGGAAACTGAGGCCAAGCTGGGATCAGGGGCTGGGACTTTCTGACCCCAGGGTGCTTGTTCCACCCCTTTTCTCACAGCAGTTCTGGGTTTTCTTAGTCGAACCATCCCAAGAGTGATGGAGTTAGGTTCTTTGAGGAAAAGGGCTTAGCTGCATCCTGTCAGCACAGAGCAGAGACAGGCAGACAGTGGGTCACTGTATCTGCTGGTCTTGCGGCCTGTCTGTCACAGCCAGATGCCCCTCCTGACTGGGCAGCGAGCATCTGGGAGGGGCCAGGAGCCCCCTGTCTGCTGCTCACTGTTGTGGGCCTGTTCACGGCTGCTGCTCCCTCCCTGGCCTAGAACCTGCCTTGAAGCTGCAGGGCCAGGAGGGAAGGAGAAGGAATGGATGATTGACGGTACCCTCTGTGCCCTTCTGGCGTGGGCTTTTTTTTCCCCAGGGTACAAGTGCTTTGATTACATAAATTGCCTTTGCACTGCCCAACTGTTCTGGGGGTTTGACCTGGGAGCCTTGGAGGATGTGTGCTCTGTCTGCCTAAGCAGCACTGGCCTTTCTCTGCCCCACCCCGAGACAATAGGCTCCTCCCCAAGTTGCTTGTCACCCAGGTGGCTGTGGGGGGGCCATATCATCTTATGCTAGTAAGCAACTGCTCTGAGAAAGCCCTGGAATTTCTGCCAGCTCTGGTCCCATTAGAAGACATCCTCTGACCCTTCACCCAGCTCTTCCTAAGTCATGGAGGTGTCTTCAGAAAGGGGCGGAGATGGCTATAAATACAACCTGTCAGAGTGCCAGAACCTTCACTGCAGCCCCAGCAGGCCGTGGTTCATGCCAAGTGCCTTTGAGAAGGCCCCCCACCCCAGCAGCCTGTGCCCAAGGACAGCAGCCTGTGCCCAAGGGCAGTCACCAGCTTGGAGGCATTTGGGGGCCCCCAGGCCCCTGTTAGCCTTCGCACGTGGGTGGGAGGAGCGAATGCTCTGGAAAGGTTTCTCCCACCAATGTGACCTGAGGGGAAGGAGAAGGTCCCGGGAGCGGGGGCAGGGCCTGGGCGGGGCCCTTCAAGTGTTTGTCCCAGTGCTGCCCTGTGTGTGCACTTCAGCTCTTCAGGAACCTCACAGCCCCCTGCCTGGAATGCCACCTATTTTGAGTGGCTCCCGGATGAGCTGTCCTCAGGGAGGCAGCCTGTGCTGGGTGGGGGCCACAGCCCCAGCGTCCTCCTTGTCACCAGTGGAGAGACTGCTGTCATGGGCCTCCTTCCCCCACAGTGCCCTGTCTTGGGTGAGGCACAGGCGGCCCCCTAGCGGGGGTGCAGAGCCCGCAGAGGAGGAGTGGGGTGCACCGCCCAGCCCGGTGGTCTGCCTGCGGCTTGCGTGTCTGCTGGGAAAGCGGGGAGGGACGGCCCCGCCAGTATTTAATGATCCAGCCACAAACTGTAAAACTGGTTTTACACTTTGAGATGATCGGTGGGGGGAATGAAGACGAGTAACATTTCACAGTGCAAAGTTATGAGAGAGTCAGATTTCTGTGTCCACGAATGAAGTTTCGTTGGAACGCGCCAGCCTCCTCGTGGCTGACCTTGCGCTGCAGTGGCAGCGTCCAGTACTCGTCTGGTCCACGAAGCCTAAAATACTCACTGTCTGGCCCTTTTGCTAGCCCCTGTCCTGTGATCATCATTATGTCTGTTACTTTTTTTTCCTTGTATCTTTGCTTTTCAAGGCTGTGTCTTTGAGCCTTTCACTGTGGGGGTGTGAAGGGGGGCGTTGCTGGGTCTTCGTTCCTGTAACTGAACTTAGCCTGCCGGGCACCGGGGACACAGCAGTGAATGGGACAGCGTTGGGGACTCACAGGGATGTTGGGGACAGTGGCAAGGAGTGGTCCAGGGCACATGGCCTGAAAAGGTGGCTGAGGTCAAAATCGGGAGGAGGAGCAGGAGGCTGGGGTAGGGTGGGTGGTTCGAAGTCTGAGGTGGGAAGGAACATGGTCCTGGCAAGATCTGAAGGGTGCCACCGTGGCCACAGTGGGGCAGGTGCTAGAGGGTGGCAGGTGCTGACAGGCTCCGGGCACCCAGGCGCCTGACCTTTGGGTCTGGGGAGTGAGGCTGGGTTCTGGCCTTGGTGCCTGGAACAGGCCCCTGAGGGCAAGGGAGCTGCCATGGCATCAGCAAACCCAGGTCAAAGGAGGTGGCCTTGAGGGTGTCGGCTGCAGCCTCACCCCAGGGGCTTCCTCCTCGCTCTGACCAGCTGTCCTCCCCTCCGCAGGGATGACTCCGCCGAGGTGGACGTGTATAACCCGGTGAAGAACGAGTGGGACAAGATCCCGTCTATGAATCAGGTAAATTTGCAGACACGTGAGTGTCAGAAGCACAGGCTGGTCCTGTTTTTGCAACCAAAGTGTCGTCATGAGTGTTTGGGACCCACAGCTGTGGTGGCTGAGGCCTGTGGGGAGCTCTCTCTAGTGTCACCGCAATCAGTAGAAGGCTGGGGTTACCCTCCTTTTGTACTTGAGGCTTGCTGAGACACACATACGCTAAATAGGATCCAGGATCACACAGCTTACGGAGCTGTATTTATTGAGCACCTATTATGAGCCAGACAGCAGGAGGGGAGAGAACCAGCCAGTCACCTGGAAAGTGTCCCTCAGAGGGACAGCAACTACAAAGGCCCTGGGGCAGGGGGCCCTGGTGTGTTCCGTGGGATGGCCAGCAGTCCAATGTGGCTGTAGCAGAGGGGATGATAGCAGGCAGGAGTCTTTGGGGACTGACCTTGGGATTACATTTATTGAGCACCGGCTGTGTGCTCTGAACAGGGTCTCCCCTTCTCTGCTTGTTGAGAAGAGAGGCGCTGGGCCTGGCAGTGTAACGGTGTGGAGAGAGTCAGTGGCGTTTGGCCACGCGGGCAATCTTGTTAGCCCCAGACACACATCTGCACCTGCCCACGCCTTGTTTTCTGTCTTCTAACATTCCCAAACCTATCTTGTGATAGCTGACGACATGGTGTACAGCACAGCCAAACATCCTTATGTTTAGGAGATATAACTTGGTATTTCTCCACCGTGCTCATCATAGCAAATTTGGAAAAGATGGAGTCACCGTCCTGTGGTTGGGAGCCCAGGCCTTGGGTCCAGTCCCAGCTCTGCCACTGTCAGCCACGTGAGCCTCAGTGTTCCCATCCCTAGGCGGAGAGGACAGTAGTGCCCACCCCAGAGGGCCGTTGCAGAGGTTCCAAGGGTAACGTAAGGAAGCACTGGGCACGGCCTGCACGCGGGGGGAGCCGGTGGTGCAGTGGCCGCCTGACCACCATAGGACAGGGTCACCTGCCAGACCCAGGCCTGGGGAAGCCCCCTGTTCTCTCAGTTGAGGTGTAGGGAGGGCACTGGCACGTCCTCTGTCTCCAGGGAGTGCCAGGGCTGCCCTCTGGGGGGCGCTGACTAGGCATGCCTTGTCTCCCACGGTCCCTGGGCTGCTGACCTACTCACCCATCCCCTTGGCCCACAGGTGCACGTGGGGGGCAGCCTGGCCGTCCTGGGAGGGAAGCTGTATGTCTCTGGGGGATATGACAATACATTTGAACTCTCGGACGTGGTAGAGGCGTATGACCCAGAGACTCGGGCGTGGAGCGTGGTGGGGCGGCTCCCAGAGCCCACCTTCTGGCACGGCAGCGTCAGCATCTTCCGCCAGTTCATGCCCCAGACCTTCTTGGGCCGGCGTGGCTTCGAGCTGGACAGTGGCAATGACATGGACGCAGGCCGACACCGGCCACCGCAGAACCCAGAGGAGCTGCACTAGCCCCGGCCTGGCCCAGTGAGGGCCTCGGTGCAGGTAACCATCACCTCCTCAGGGACAGTGACCCCGCCTTGTGCACGAGCACAGGCTCTGGGTGGCTGAGCGAGTCCTAGGATCCATCGCCTGGATGGTTCCTGTGCTTTTGGAGCCTGAGTCACAGCTGCCGGCACCAAAGCCGGTTGTGAATGCCCCCCTCAGTTGAGAAGGAGCCACCTTGCTGCCAGCACGTGTCTCTGGCTCCCAGAGGTCACCCCCAGCCTGCAGACCCCCAGCTCACTCATGCGACACACACCCCTCCTGCTGCCGCCACCTGCGCCTGCTTGCTCCCACCTTGGGAGAGGAGACAATGTGGGGGTGACGAGTGAAGGGGAGGGGCTTTCCGTGAGGTGCTGAGAATGGCCTGGAGCATCACTGGTCAGCAGACATTGGCCAGCTGCGGCCCTGTGTCCAGTGCCAGGCGTCCCGGTGAGCCAGCTCCCTAGACAGGGTGGGGGTCTTTCCGCCTAGCTCCTGGCATCTGCCAGGGGCTCACCCCAAGTCACCTTACAGGGTGGGCCTCCCAGAGCTCGAGCACAGGCAGAGGGACTGAGCAGGAACTTCAAGGGGTGCAGAGGGGTCTGCTGAGTTTCCTGTCTCCTGAGGACATGCCGTGGCAAATGCTGCGTCTGCCCCGCTAGTGCGTCCTCACCTGGCCTGGAGACTTCCGCTGGGCCTTCATCCCAGGCCAGTGAAGGAGAGAGGGTGGAAGCCTGCATTGCAAAGCTGTAGCTCCTTCCTGGGAGGCCCCGTGGGTCCATCACTGATGGTCAGCTCAGCAAACAGCTGCAGGCGCCGAGCTTGAGAGTCAAGTCCTGTTGCTTCCAATGGAGCCCTGGGCACGGCTGGCCCTGGTGGTTGGTTCCAAGGTTTGAAATGCTTGCAGTTTGACCATTAAAAGAGGGAAAAGAGAGCTAGAACCAGGGTCAGCTTTGTTTGATTTCCAAACCCACAAAGTGCCATTGCCAAAGCCACTGCAGGAGATGCTCCCAGGGAAGTGCCACGGCGTGGGGACTCCTGGTTTTCTCTTGGAAGCAGGAGGTTTCCAGGGATTGGGTGGTTTGGGCCCCTCAAAGTACCCACAGTAGACTGCATGAATTTGTCCTTCCTTCCCTTGCTAGAGAAGAGGATGTTTAGGCTGCATTTCCTTATTAGAGAAAATGAAAGCAGATGTTTATTAAGTTGCCTTTTCTTAGTAAACTAACTTGTGGAGTTGTGCTCTCACCAGGAAAAACATAGTTTTAGCACCATCACTTAACAAGTTGCACTTAAAACCCTTTCACCAGCCAGATGGCATGGGTGGTTGCCTTAATTTCTCCCAGGACACCACGCAGGGCTGCAGGTGGCCCTGCCTTGCCTCTGTGTGCTCCTGAAGAGCCCCAGTACACTGTCACGCACTGTGGATCTCGTCCCAGAGCCCCCAGCTGGCGCGGTCACAGCCCATAGCAGCCCTTCCTCCTTCATTGGGTCTTCACACATCGGTCATGACCAAGCACCTGCTGTGTGCCAGGCACTGGCGGGCAGGACAGTGGGACAGCACTGTCTCAGCTGTGGTTCCCGCGGGCCACGTGGAACCCCTCTCGCCTCCATGCTTGCTTTATGCCTGGGGCCTTTCCCTGGGTGCCAGCGAGCAGGGCCCAGCTTGCCTGCTCTGTCCGTTGCTCCCTGGGGGCCTCCTAGTCTGAGAATGGTCCTTTGTCCCTACCAGCCCTAGAATTCCCTCCCACAGCCTCACTTAGCTTTGTAGCTGCTGAGTCCCTGAGAGGTGGTTCTTGCTCTCTGGGATGGCTCGTCTCCTGTTAGCAGCAGAGTGTGGCAGGGCACTGCGCTGGGTGCCAGAGAAAACATACCCTGTCCGGTCTGTGACGACCACTGTCACAGCCTCCCAGGGGAGGCTGGGCTGGGAGGCCTTGATCCTGTCGAAGAGCTCTGGGTTCCTGCTCCTTTTGCTGCTCTGCCATGGCCGGCAGCACTCAGTGAGGCCTTTGGTGTGGGCCAGTGCAGGAGAGATGGGCTTGGCTCTGTGCCCCCGTCCTGCTGTAATGTCCTGACCGCCTGCAGGTGCCCTTACCCTGACTTTAGGACAGATTCTGGGCCACCTGGGGATGGGGCTGTCCCTGTGTTACACGTACAGAACTTTCATCTGTCTACAAATTAAATTATGAAGATTCACTATTTAATACTGCCCTACTATATTCTGTATTTATATGACTTCAGAGACTCCTGTGATAAAGGACACCCTCCCTGCAGTGTCCAGCATCTGGTCCTGCCCCAGAGAGTAGGGCGGGTGTGCGTATTTATTTTTGTCTGCTCTGTGGGCTTACGTGTCTGGAATCCTGCTTAATGTCTTAGGATGCCTTTAATACTTTTTCAAATAAAGATATTTCCTATACATTTGGTGTCACTGCCTTTGTCCTCCTGCTGCTGTGTCCTCTGGGCATTCTTTGGGCTGAGGGCAGGTGTTGGGGAAGTGGGGAGCAGCGCGGAGGGGCCCTGTACATAGCGGAAGGGGACAGTTTGGTGAGAACAGGCGCATGCTGGAGGTCTGAGGAGTCTGCCATTTACAAAGGCCTCCAGGCCCCTTTCCCATTTCAAATCCTTACAAAACACGGAGAGGCCTGGAAAGTGCGGGGGTTCGTGGTGACATCGCTTCACCTGCCTGTTCCTGGCTTCAGCCCCATTGGTGCCCCGCCCAGTGCTCGGCTCCTGAAGCCCTCCCTCCCGAGGAAATAGTGCATGGTGGCGCACAGTGGCGTGAGACTCCCACCTGTAGCAGGGAGATAGAGCCCTTCAACGAAGGAGGACCCCGAGCCAGGCTGCGAGTCCACACTAGCCGTCAGGCTTGGGACAGTGCTCATATCTGCAGAGCCCGTCTGAACCTGAAGAGAGGCCAGCCTCTGGGCTGGGAAGGGAAGCAAAATTTTGAGGCTAGAGTTTGCCTCTTTATAAACGAAGAGATGGCGTTTGCCTTTGTTAACACTCTTCCCAAAACAGATCGGAAGCAGCTCACGACCTACGTAGGAAAGTCAGTCAGAAACCTGGGGTGTCAGTTCCTACACTTGAGTCCTGTCCTTACCTCTGAGCTCCCAATGGTCAAGGAATAAAAGGAGAAATATGGTAGATAGCTTCTGGGTATAAAACAGGAGAAACTTTTCCCTAGCCCCCAGCTCTAGCAGGAATTCAGCACAGGGGAATGGTGTCCCAGGAGTCCTCCCGTGATGGGATGTAACAGTGCCTGGCCCTGCGTTACTGGGGTCACGACCATCATCACCAATGATCCAGAACTTACTCTGTGGGTGGAGCAGTTTTTAAATGTGTTCATAAATTCTTTCAGATCCCTCCCATCAAATGGTAGGGGGAGGTCTATGTCCCCTTACTTTGAATCAGGGCAGTGACTTTTGGTGACTACCTCAACCAACAGGGTATGGCAGAGGTAACACCACATGACTTAAGGGCTGGGTCATAAAAAGGCCTTGGCTGGGCACAGGGGCTCACACTTACAATCCTAACACTCTGGGAGGCCAAGGTGGGAGGATCACTTGAGCTCAGGAGTTTGAGACTAGCAAGGGCCAAGACCCTGTCTCTACTAAAAATAGAAAAATTAGCCAGGTGTGGTGGTACACACCTGTAGTCCCAGCTACTTGGGAGGCTGAGGCAGGAGGATCCCTTGAACCCAGGAGTTTGAGGTTGCAGTGAGCTATGATAATACCATGGCACTCTAGCCTGGGTGACAGAGTGAGACTCTGTCTTAAACAAAAAAGCCTTGCAGCTTTGACCTGCTTTGGGGACTTTTGCTCTTGGAACCCAGCCACCATGCTGTGCAGAAGCCCAAGCAGCCTAAGGAGAGGCACCCAGGGCCCCAGTCCATAGCCAGCACCAACTTGCCAGGCACGTGAGGGAGCCATCTTGAGACGCAGACTCCCCAGCCCCCAGATAAGTTTTGGGGTGCTGTATTATTCAGTCACAGGTAACGTAATACTTGCCTATGAAGCATGTACTAATTCCATTAAAAGAAGAAAGAAATGAAGCAGTTAGTACCTTGCTCGGTCACAGAACTACAAATAAAGGAGTTAGGAACAAATTTAAACACAGGCTATCTGCTCTAGAACCCACGTGCTTTTCCTCCATGGCACACGGCACCCCCATGGCTGTCGAACCCGCCGACCACCAAGGTGTCTCACCATTCAAGGCCTGGCCTCACCTGCACCCCGGGTCACCTCGACATGCAGACCAGGCTAGGTCCTCCCAAGGGAAGGGTGCCCTCTGTGGGCGTGCCCGGACCCAGAGCCTGCTTAGCCACGAGCCCTCCTCAGGCACCCAGGCGTGCTCCGCTACTAACTGGGCCTGAGTCTTGACTTTGGCCAGCAAGGCCATCATCGTGGGCCCTGGCCACCCCGCTTTGACTCCAGAGGCTGAGTGGTGAATTCTGCTCCCACTAGCTGGCATCCCCCTGAGCTCTGAGAGGAACACCACTGCTCTACTGGCCAGTAATCCCAGTTCTAAAAACCAGGAAGAATGAGGAGCAAAGTGTAGGCATAAAGAGAGGCCAGGGCCACAGGCTCGGCCCCCAAACCTGATGCGCCTGAGTCTCGCTCAGCTGAGGTCTCCCGACGAGTGGGCAGGCCCCACTCCATCCTGGGGCACGGTGGGAAAGCAGCGCTCTGCTAGAGTCCAGCTCTGTGGCTCCAGGGTACTGGGGAACAGACAGCTGGACAGGCTAAAATAAGTGAGTCCAAAGCCACGTGGTTTATTGGGGGCCAAGTGGGCTCAGTTGGGCAGGGTGGGCTACGTGTCGCAGTCCTCAGGGACGGCAGCCGTGATGATGAGTGAGGGTTCCAGGACACCCGGGCTAGTGAAGCTGTCCTCTGCACACAGTCTCTGGCTGGGGAGCTGGGAGGCCAGGCCACCCTGGGCCAGGGACTCCACAATGACCTCAGCCGAGCCCACCTCCAGCTCTGCAGGCGGCTGAAGCGCCACCACCACCATCTTCTCGTCCTCAATGACCAGGTTTCGGAGCTTGCGCTGCCGTGGGTTGTAGTTCTCCACCCGATCGTGGATCTCCATGTGTCTTCGCAAGTGGGCCTGGGGGAAGGGGGAGCTCAGGACGGGCGAGAGCCTGGGGGAGGAAAGAGGGCCCGGGCCAGGCCTACCTGCCGCGTGAACTTGTAGCCGCACTCCGTGCACTCGAACTTCCTCACGCCCTTGTGCCGTCTGACGTGCACGCGCAACTGCTCCACAGCTGCGGGAACGAAGCACCACCAGCATTAGGGGAGGTGGGAGCACCATGGGGATCGCCCTGAGATGAGCCCAGGAGCCCAGAGCCCACGTGGACATGCGGCAGGAGGCTAGGACAGAGGCAGCAAGGAGGTGGCCAAGCAGTCAGCAGGGGTTTCTTTCTTTCCACTGTCCTTGGGGCCAGTGCCATCCCAGGGCTGCTGCTGCACAGGATGCCCCCCGCCCCACCATGGCAAAGCAGCTCCACTCTCATCTCTTCAGGGCACAGGGGAGGGAAGAGATTCACTGGCAAGAAGGTTCTGCTGCTAGGAACGAGCGTTTGAAAGCCACTGTTGCGCCCACCTCCCTCCCAAAGATGCTCCACTCAGGTCAGTGGGAAACGGAGATGGCCCAGCCCCCGGCTTCCCCCAGGGCTTGTCCAGGTACCTTTGAAGGTCTTGCCACAGATCTGGCAGAAATGGGGCCGGCCCTCCTGGTGACGGCTGGCCACATGCCTCAGGAGGGGCCCCTTCTCTGTGAAGCGCTGCTCGCAGAACTCGCAGCTGAAGGGCCTCTCACCCGTGTGGGTGCGGTTGTGCTTGTCCAGGCTGGCTGTGGGGACAAGGCAGGGGCTCAGCTGCTGGCTTCAGTCTCGGGACAGGGAGGGGACAGGCAAGCCTCACCTTGGGTGCGGAAGGTCTTGCCACAGAGGTGGCACTGGAAGGGCTTCTCGCCTGTGTGCGTGCGCAGGTGCATGTTGAGATTGGCCTTCTGGGTGAAGGCGTGGCTGCAGAACTCGCAGACATGTGGCCTCTCGTTCCTGTTTGGGCAGGGACACGGACAGAGGCCATCAAAAGGGAACTGGCCCCCTTTACTCTGCTACAGCTGGAAGTGTGACAGGCAAGGAAGGCCTGGGCAGTACCAGGCAAGGGGCACCACCTCCATCCCAGAGCAGAAGGGAGCTCTATGGAGTGGGAGGCACAAGAAACTAAGAACATGCCCCCCAGGAGGTATGGAGCCTTGTCTTAGCTGGAAATCCCGTCCCCCAGCTGCTCTGCCTGGCCAACTCTTGCTCAAGCCTAAGGTATCCCCACCCCAGAAAGGCTGCAGGCCTAGATTCAGGGTGGAGGGCACACTCATCTGTGTAACTGTCAGCAAACTCTGCCTTCCCGGCCCCGCTGCTGGCCAGGCCTTGGGGGAGGACGGCTGACCCACACCTGTGCTTGGCTTTGATGTGCATCTGCAGGCCATTGCGGCTTGAGGCCCGGTGCCCACACTCCTCGCACACAAATAGCTTCTCCCCACGGTGCTTGAACGCCTCGTGCAGCTGCAGCTCCGTGCGGGACAGAAAGCACTTGGCACAGGTGGGGCACTGCAGAGTAGACAGGTCGGGCAGAGGGGCCAGGGCCAGGGCCAAGGTGAGGGCAGGGCTGCCTGGGAGCCCTGTAGGCCTCCAGTACCCCGGAACAGCAGAAAGCACACAGCCTCCTGCCCACTCTTGCTCACGCCAGCATCCGAGTGTGCCCGGCCCAGCCCTGCCTGGCACTTACTGCATGGGGCTTGGGGGCTCCGTGTAGCTTGATCATGTGGCTCTGCAAGTCCTTCTTCTGCATGAACTGCTGGGAGCAGGAGGAACACTGAAAAATAGGCCCACGGTCACCTCCAGGGCAGCCTACACAAACGGAGACCTGGCCACCCATCCCCATGCTGTCGGGTGGAAGAGTGAGGGCAGGGCCCAGGTGAGGTACAAGGAGGGTCCCTGATCTGGAATGAAGGATGGCACTAGGGGGCCACCAGTGCCATGGCCACAGGGGTACTGAGCCTGCCCTCCACAGAAAGAAACCAGCGCCCAGGAAGGACCCTGGAGGTGAAGCTGCAGCCAGTGGCCCCACCCACAGACACAGGACAATGGGACAATGGACGGGCAGGGAAGCTCCTTGAAGGCTATCAAGGAGGAGGTGCCTGACGCCGCCCCAGGTAAAGGGCTCAGCAGGAGGGATCCTGGGCCTACCCTCCCCTGGAGATAAGCCGATCCTGACCTTGTAGGGCATCTCCCCCGTGTGGGACACCATGTGCACCCGCAGCTCCATCCTCCGGCGGAACGTCTCCTGGCACACAGAGCACGTGAAGACCTGGCAGTGTGAGGGGCAAGCAGGGCTGGCGTCAGGGCCTCTGCCTGTGGTGGCAGGAATTCCACTCACTGCTGGGAAGAGTCTGCCTGGGGGGACGCTCAGGTGGGACAGGGTTAACACATAACCTGCCTGCCTTGACTGTCACTGAGCGCTGCAAACCCATCACACACCAGGCCCTTCTCAGGCCCAGACAGGCTGGATGCAGGGGCCAAGTGGCCTCATGCACGGTCCCTGGCCCCAGCTGCCAGCGACAGGCCTCTAGGAAGAGAAGGGCAGGGTTTAGCTGGGTCCCACGCATGGGCCAGCAGTGGGTGGGGGCAGCGGCCAGGAGGCCTTTCCCAGCAGCCACCCCTCGCTGAAGTTCCCCTTCTCCAAAGCCCACGGTAGAGCTGGGCCAGGGGCCTGGGAAGGCAAATCCGAAGTGCCTCCCACAGAGTCCCTCCTGCACTTATCCCTTCCACCCTTGGGACCTGTGTCCCCACCTGTACCAAGGTGTGGACTTGATATCCAAGGACCCTGAAGCTCTCTTAAGCATACAGTCCCCCTCTGAGACAGTCTCCTGGGGGCCCTTCCCAGATGGCACCAAGACAGAGGCCAGCATGCCCCTGCCCACAAGTACCTGGGCCAGCTCCCAAGTACCTGTTCCGAGCGGTTCATGCAATTCCGGGCTTCATGCTCCAGGAGGTTCTCCTTCCGAAAGTAACACTTCCCACATTTGGGACACTCAAAGGGTTTCTCCCCAGTGTGTTTCCTGCCAGGAGAAGCCACATGGGGTGTGGGGGCTGAGAGGGTTTCCCGGCTCTCCCTCACCTTGGGCCCCTCTGGCCCCCGAGGCTGACGGTGCTGTGCTGCACAGCAGGAGGGAAGGTGTCCTGAGGCTGGCTCGTGGCTCACCACGTGGGCACAGTCAGACCCTGGCTGGTGAACGTGCAAGGACAAGTCCAGAAACCACCTCCAGCAGAGACTCTTTGCAAGGGAGAATGCCATGGCCACCCTACGCAGCTATGAGGGGATATCCAAAGCCAGCCTCCCAAGAGGCCGCCACGGAGCTGACTGGCAAAGGAGCTGATGGGGAGGCCTGGCCAGCCTTCCAACCGAAGGCAAAAGCAATCCCTGGGGCCTCACTACCTGGAGAAACAACTCCATCTTCCCAGAGCTTCAAAATTGTGACCAGAGCTGACCATCTGACCTCGCTCCACTACCTAGTGTGGCAACAACATCTCCTGAGCTGCCACATGAGCTGCCCACCTGGTCTCCCTGCTCCCTGCCTGCCTCCCTGACTGGTTTCAGCTGTCAGCAACAGCCAGACAGACCCTTTAAACAGAAGTCAGGCGTCAGCACCTCTTGGCTCACAGCCCTCCAATGCTTCCCAGTTCAGAGAAAAGGCCCGGGAGGTGCCTTTTCATTCCCAAGGTGTCCCACCAGGCCAGGCACACACCTTCTTGCTGTCCGTCAACCCACCAGGCTCGTTGCTGCCCCAGAGCCCTCACCCCCAGTCACCCATTTGGTCAACTTCATCACCTCCTTTGAGTTGTTGCTCAAATCTCACCATCTCAGTAAGTCTCCCCCAGACCACTGTTATTTAAAATTGCAACCTGACCCCACCTGAACCCCCCAACCTCCTCTTTCTTTTTCCACAGCACTTCTCACCTTTTCACCTTCCACCACACACAGTTTACTTCTTGTCGGTCATCTGCATGGCCCTGCATAAGCTCCACAAGGGACCATTGTTTTGTTCACTGATACATCCTGAGCTGCCTCATAGTCTGTTGAACAAATGAACTAAACGAACCGACCTCAGAGCCCGCGTGCAGCACTGCGAGCGCTCTTACGACCAGCCAGAGGCCAAGCTCTTCTCTCTTCCTCTAATCGCTGCATCAGCTGTCCTCATTCCCCATCAAAATAACCTCATGAAGTCATCACTCCCCTCCCCTCCCGGTTCTCAGGGCCAGTCCAGCAACCTGAAGCCCAAGGTCAGGATGGAGACAGTGTGAGCACCTGAGTCTTACCCTGGCAGAGTGTCCAGGCAGAACGGCGACTGCCCCAGGGTTCCCCATACACTGAGATTACCCAAAGATTCCACTGGCAGCAGCTGCCACAAAGCAAAGTGCACAGGTATAGCAACCTGATTTCACCCCCAGCTCCAATTCCAGGTGATCACTGGTGGCTTCCTCGAGTGTCACAGTGAGAAAAGATTTGTGGCCTAACCTGGCTTGCCAAGAAAGTGCCCTGTGATGGGATTAGTGATGTCTTGGCTGGAGAGTGATAGGATTGGAAGGCATGTCGCCTACCTGCCATCCCCACAGACCTTGCAGGGACTCTGGAGCAGCACTTCCCAAGAGAACTCTCTGTGATGATGGGAATGTTCTATGCTACACTGTCCAATTTGGTAGCCAGGAGCCATGTGGCTCCTGAGCAGCTGAGATTTGGCTGGTGTGTCAAGGAACTGAATTTTTTATTTAATTTTAATTACTAATACCTAAGGTTAGGCCTCAGCGCCTGCACAGGGTCCACAGGCTTCTCTCCTGCTGGCAGGAGCCAGCCGGAGAGCAAAGTCCACAAACCCATCTCCAGCCAGAGGACTCACAGCAGGAGGGGGAGGAAGAATCCCACGCAAAGCTACGTTCTCACTCCCTGATGACCAGAGCTGTGCCAACGCCAGGCACCAAGTGGGAAGCACAGGACCCCTCCCCCAACGTGGAAATGGCAGATAGGAAAAGAAAATAGAAAAACAGAACGTTTACCTGTTGTGAACTTTAAGATAATATTTGCTGAGGAACTTTTTATGACATGTGGGGCATTCAACCGGCACCGCTGTACCTTTTCTGTTCTCAGCGGGCTCAGCTGCTAGGGAACCTGCGCTCAGGGCTGGCTCGGCAGCACAGGGCTTTCTGATTACGTTTGACTTCCTCCTGGTCAGCACAGCCTCAGGCTCAGAAACGTAATCGCCATCCCCGTCGTCCTCCACTTGAACCACTACTTCCCACTAGGGCAGAAGAGGCAGCAGGAGGGGGTGGGGTCACCAAATTAATCAGCAGGGGTTGTGGGGACTCAGCTCCAGTCCTATCCCAACCCCTAACCCAAACAAGTCCCTTCATCAGGGACTATTCCCTTCAGGGGCCCAGGGCAGATAGCATCTGCACCTTGCATTTGGAGACAAGTGGCTCTGTTTATGGGGAACTGGAAGCCTGGCTGCATTTCATTGTCCTGGGGAAACACCTGTAGTCCTGATGCTGCCTTCTCCACACCCATATGGACAGCTGCAACTAGTAGAAAGGTCAACCTGAGGTCACCAGCTTTCTTGGTTTGGAGAAAGCTTGTTCCAAACCCACATAACAGAGATTCTTCCTTGGGGTCCACATTATCCCAAAAAAGTGTCGATCTTTTCCCCCTACTTTTATCTTCCCAGTTTCAGCACCCTGGGCACAGCACAGTACCTCATTACTCCCGCCCTGCAGCTGTGCCCCTTCAGCATCGAAGGGCCTTGGGGGCACTTTGCAGTCCTCAGGCTCCTTGTCCTCCGGGGAGCAAGGCTTCAGAGCCTGCTTGAGTTTCCCACGGAGGAAGGAGGGGCTCTCACTCTGAGCAGGGGGATGGAGCTGGGGCCTCTGGGGGCTGTGACTGCCTCTGGGCTCCTGATCCCTGGAGACTAGACCCAGAGTCCTGGAAACTTCCTCTTCCTCCAAGCCTTCTGGATCCTTCAGGTGGCTGTTCACATCCTGGGAGGCGGGTTTCCCCACCACACTCTGGCCACCTGGTGCCTGTCCCACTGAGGTTTTGGGCTTGAAGCTCTGGCACAGCTCCACAGCCTCAGGCACTCGCAACTCCCTGGCTGCCAGAAGCACCTGATCCCGGTTCCCCGAGGTAAGGGCGAGGTGACCAGTGTAGAAAAAGTCCAACAAGAGGCCAAATATCTCAGCGAAGCCAGCAGGGAGGACAACACTACCCCCTGAACCATCCCCGTAGAGGCTCTGGAAGAAGTGGCTGCAGCAGGCAAGGACACTCCAGTGTGCCTTGAATACCAGGCCCCCCACGTCCAGGGTAGCGTCGCAGTACTGGCCCTTCTCTCGCTGCTTGTTGAGTTCCTGCAGAACCCTCACACTGTGCTGGACGAAGGAGCCGTCCATGATCAGAAGAGCAGGAAGACAGGAGTGACACCCTGGCCAGCCCGACCGAGGATATGCAACAGAAAGCCCCTGGATTTGAAAAGAAAAGGGAAGCTGGACTCTATTCTGATAGTCACATTTATCAGAACGAGGGCTTAGGTCAAGGTTAGAGGGTGCACGCGGAGAAGAGGAACAGACTGACAGCCGCCGGGGAGGGGGAGCGGGGGCCATATTGGATTGGCCAGAGAGGGGCGGGGGCGCAGGCGGACTAGCTGGGGGACGGGGCATGGCGGGACACAGTGTCGTGAAGAGGGGCTGGTGGGAGGAATCAAAGTTTGGGGAAAGGTGGCAGGGGATGTGCGCGAACTGTGGACCCTGGACCAGGGAGGGCGGCAGACGCAGACAGGTGAGCGAAGCCCACGCCGCGCCCACAGGTCCCGAGCGGCCGGGCGGAAGGCGGCCGCGGCCACGCTCCCATCAGCGGCCACGACGGCCCGCAGCCCCTCCCTCCCTCGCCCCGCGCCCTCCTCACCCGAGCTGGTCCTCCCTGCGCCGGCCCCACCGGCCCCGCGCTCCGTCGCCTCCACAGCCCACAGACGAACTGCCCCGGCCGTGCGTGCCCGCACTACCCTGCGGAGACGCCGTTGTCGCCGCGCCGGACGTGACGTCAGGGCGCGTCGGCCAGGCGGGCGCCTTGGTGGCGTAGGGCTTCTAGCTCCCACCTGAGGGGGCGGGACGCTTCCGAAAAAGGCCAATGGGATGCAGGGAAGGACGGGTCCAGGCCCAGTGCTTTCGGCGCTGGACCCGCCCCGCGGAGTTGCTCAGCAACGCCAAGTTGGGCGCCCGCCTATGCTGGGCTCCCGGCTCACACTTGAAGAGGCGACACCACCCCCTTCCCAGACCGGAAGCGCAGCCTAGACGCAGACATACATTTCGTCTCTTTATTGGCAGCCAGGAGGCTGAGCTGGGCTCTCCTGTGCGCTTACACATCCCAACCCAAGACCGAGGAGCCCAAATGCCTCCCGGACACCCCAGGCCCACGGTCCTGCTCGACCTTCGACCCTCAGGCCAGGGAAGCCTTACAGTCCTGCCCGCCCGCTTGGCCCCACCTGACCCCACTGGTCAGGTGGAATGGCAGCGCCTCGTGTAGTCCTGGATGGAGGCCTGGAAGTGCTCTGTGCTGTTGAGATCTGGGCGGCAGAGGATCACATAGCACTTGGGGAGGAAATAGCCACTGAAGCCGCTGCTCAGGCTGCTCAGCGGGGCCAGCACATTGACCGCGAGCAGGTACTTGCCCTGGAAGACGCGGGCCACGGTAAAGAACGAGATCCAGGACACGAAGTTGAGGAGCAAGCTGAAGGTGACACATTTAGCCTCGTTATAGTTCTCTGGCAGGTCCTTGCCCAGGTAGCTGCAGGCAAAGGCGCTGACCGAGAGGAGGCCATTGTAGGCAAAGGCCAGCACGAAGCCCAGTGAGTGGAACTCTGTGCACTCAAGCATCACCAGCTGGGGGAAGCGCTGGTATTCTCTGGTGGGCAGTGGGGTCCACACCGCAAGCCAGGTTAGACAGATAAGCAGCTGGGTCATTGAGCTAATCAGCACAAACAGGCCAGCACCGTGGTTTTGGACCCAGGCACGGTAGAACATGGGTAACTTGGTGGAAAACTTGAAGATGATGACCAGTTGGAAGGAGCGAACTGTCAGGCAGGACAGGAAGATGGCAAAACCAAGGGCAAAGAGGGCCTGGCGCAGCAAGCATGCGAGCAGCGTGGGCTCCCCAAAGAAGCCATAGAGGCTGCAGCTACCCACTGCCAGGGAGCCCAGCATGAGGAAGCACAGCTGGCCCCCAGCTGACCTCACCACAGGGGTGTCTAGGTGCCAAGCAAACAGGCCAGCAGTCCCAACCAGCAGCAGCAGCAGCAGCGAATTAGCTGCCAGCAACACCCAAGAGATGTGCTCATGCCAAGTCAAACACACCACAGTGCGTGGGAAGCAGATCTGGCTTCCCTCAGGTGCCCACTCTTCTTTCCCACAAGGCTGGCAGCTGTAGAGGTCTGAAAGGGAAGGCAGAGAAAGTTCCTGAGAGTTGGTGAGAGGGAGTTCCTGCAGGCCTTTAAGATGCTGGGGGAGCTGTACCATGGCAACTAGGCTCTGCTGGCCATAGCAGGTGGGGGGGAGGGCGGGTAGCCAGCAGTGAGACCTGAGGCCAAGTGTTTCCTCAAAATGTCTGTGTTAATTACAGACTCTGGAGATACACACGTAAGTTCTATATGGCTCAGGATCCCTGCAGGGGTTGGCAAAGCAAGAGGTCCCTAGCCAGGGCCTTGCCCTGGTAGCTCTGCCCACATACCATACCATTTGCTATGATCCGATGGGAGCCAGCCCTAAGGGAAGGAAATTTTCATCTTTCCCTCCAGCACTTCCACTAACCAAATTCTGCTTCCTGAGCTGCCACTCTGTGGTTTCTTGAGTCCTGACTCACTCAGTGAGGACAGAAGAAATGCATTCCCATCCCTGCAGGGATAATAAAAGGACAGAAGGTGGCCCCAGGAGTCCAGCTCTAGGCTGAGCCCTTAGCTACCTAATTTGCTTTCTGATCTTGACTGTGCACCCTGGATGGGGCATCCTGGTTTTTTGGGTTGTTTTGTTTTGTTTTGTTTTGTTTTTTGCTGCAAACATGCTAGTGTCTGCATCCAGGCCAAGCTGTTCAAGGAGTTAGCTGTCTTTGACCTGGGCAATAGAAAGGACAAATAGGACAAGAGGGTACAAAGGGAAAAGTAGCTACATTCATTGGAGAAAGAGGTTGAATTCAGGATAAGATTGCACCTGTAGAAGTTGTGATAGGAGCTCTCTGATAAAGGACACACCTCGGTCTAAGGCTCTCAGTTGGTTTGTTGTTTTTTTCTTGATCAGAACTCAGTCTGATGGCAGATGTCCTCCATCTTGTACCTAATTGGCAGCCCAGTGACTAGGGCCCAGGTTCTAGGCTGGGTGTGTGCACGCGGGGGACAAGGGAGGTCCTCTCATCCACTGTGTAGTCCCCAGCAGTGCTGGGTAGCCCGCCCACTCACTTGTCCACTCACCACTCTTGTTGAGGAAGGTCCCAGCCTCACAGGGAACACACTCAAAGCAACAGTGCTGGAAATCCACAACCACTTGCTGGTGCCCTTCAAGACAGTCGCTGGAGCACACAGACTTAGGCACCTGTAAGAAGCCACAGGTGTTCTGCAACCACATGGAGGGGTCCACCTCAAAGGGCAGCTCACACGTGTAACAGAAAACAGAATCTCTGTGCATCTGCCCTCAGGGCTCACTCCCAGGGCAGAGCCCCTGGTCATGTAAACCAATGCCCCACTGGGCGTCTGTGTGCTAGCCCATGGAGAAGATGCTCTGCATCTTCTCATCACCCACCCGGGCAGAGAAGGGCACAACGTCCTTCCCTGCCTCCTTGGCAGAGCTGGATAGAGCCACGTCAGCCTGACACCTGGCATCCCCTTCCTGCTCTGTGCATGCTGTGCCAGCATCACCCTCAGGCTCCAGACTGCCCATGAGGCAGTCACCTGATGAGTGGCCACATCCCCATTACCTGGTTGTCCTTTCCATGCCACTGGATTTTGGTCTCATTTATGTCCAGCCAACCTGGAGACCATGTGGAAGAACCGATGACGGTGAAGGTCCAGTTGGGCCCACTCCAGTCCCAGGCAATTATGGTATAGCCACTAAAGGGGCCCCCATTGTCATTAAATGTCACAGTGTCTTCGTGTAGAAGGAAATTCACCTTGGGGATCTGCTCCAGAAGCTGAAACAAACATATCATGAAGCCATGGTAGACAACACAGACCCAGATGGCCCAGGAAGCAAGTGCCTGAGACCTTCTTAGGTTTCTATCCTGGGTGGTTTCAGCCCACCCAAAAGGTCTGGTCCCTTCCTCAGAGCCCCCTCCCCTCCTTGGAAGCCCCTTGACCCTCCCAACCAGCCTCCTGAGAGGAGGGCTCTGACAAAGGACCCCTTACAGACATTTTTTAGCCCTAGATCTTGACCCTTGACACTTCCAAGGCATGGTGGGTGGTTCAGAGAAGGCAAGGGTTAGAGACGAGAAGCATTTGTCTAAGAGACGAGACCCTGGCACTTAGGCCAGAGAGTTCCCACTCTGCTTGTCTCAGGATTGGCTGTTCTCCCTGACACAGGGTTCCCAGGGCTGTGTTTTACCTGCCAGGGGTGGACTTGGCCCCTGGAACAGGCTCCAGAGGTGCAGCCCAGGAGCTGGTGGAGGCCGTGGGCCACAATGTACACTGCCCGATACGTGTTGTAGGCAGAACTCATGGAGATGGCTTCAAGCCTGGGCATCGAGTGTGGCCTGAAAGTTTGGCAGTGTCTGCAGATCTGATTGCTGCTGCACCAGGAGCCATTGATGCAAGGCCTGGGGTCCCTCTTGTCCGCCCAGGCATAGGCCTCTTCATACTCCTTCAGGCCAGGGACAAACCCGTGCTGGATGGCCACACCCAGCACTGTCCCGATGTCCTGGATCCCAGGCACCCCAGTGATGTGTTGGGAGATGGCCCAGGCTTCTGAGGCGATCCACACCTTGCCAGTCAGGTCGGCCAGCACCACGGACTCGAAGAACACCTTGGCTGGCTGGTGGCGGGAGAAAACAACCACGACAGTGGTCCTGGCCTGGGCCAGGTGGCGCATCATGCTCTGCATCTTCTTATCACCCACCCGGGCAGAGAAGGGCACAATGTCCTTGAAAGCAATGCAGATGCGCTCCTTGGTGGCCTGGTACTCGAGCTCCCGCACCCCCAGCTCCCCGTAGTCACCTTCGCTGCCGACCAGCGAGATCCAGACCCACCCGAACCTTTTCAGCAGCAGCACCATGGTCTCCACCTGGCGCTTGTCACTGGGGATGGTGCGCAGAAAAGAGGGATATTGCCGCTTCGTGCTAAGTGTCACACTGCTGGCCGAGTAGCTGATCTGTGGAGGAGGGCCCATTCAGCAAGTTCAGTAGCATCAACCTCAACTGAACCACCCCCCAGTGCGTGGCCCTGTGCTGTGTGGGGATACAGGGAGGGCAGAGACCAGGAGAGCAGCACTCGACATACAGACTGACAAATTACATACAAAGAACCACAAGGCGCCACAAGGGGTTCCTGGGGGAGGAGTGGGAACTCCCACTTGTCCCCAGTGGACAAGGGGAAGGGCACACATTCTAAGCAAAGGGACAAAGCTGCAAGTGTGCAGTGAAATAGTATGGTGTGTTTGGGGACCTTCAGGGACTTCTGCTCAGCAAGAGGCCCTTTGTGAGAAGGGGAGCACAGGTGGGTCAGGGCAGGAGGCTTAGACTCTCAAGCTAAACGGCTTAGTCTTTGTCCTGTAGGCCACGGGGAGCCCCCAAGGGTGTCCGCAGAAAGATGATATGTTCAGACTTGGGTTTTAGGAGTATCTCTGACTCCAGTGAAGAGCTTGTTAGGAAAGGTTCAAGATGAGTCAGGGAGAACTTGTGGGAGGCTGATGGAATTATCTGGCTGGGAGTGACGCTGGTCTGAATTCAAGCTGCAGCAGGGGAGAAGAGGTGGGGGGTGGACTTGACATTGAGAAGGAAGGAGTGGCCCCAATAAGGGACTACAGGTGGGAGAAGGCAGGACTGCTGGGGTTCTGGCCTGGTTTCAGGTGCCCAGCAGGCTGGGGGGATGCAGGAAGAGAAGAATCTTCTGTCGTGTGTAGGGTAAGGTCAACTTGGGGTCTGCCGGGTCCATGAAGTGGTGCATCTCATCGGGGCCTGCCCAGGATTGGGGAGGAGAGGAGGGTGGCTTCTTAGGGGCAGCGGGGCAGGAGGACTCTCCACACTGAAAGTGGAAGATGTGGGGGGCACGGGCACCAAGGAAAGAGTGTCATAGCAGGACTGGTGGAAAAGGTCATCAAGAAGTCATGTAAGATAAAGAAGGTCTGAAAAGCACTCCTTGGATTTGGAGATCTAGATGGTGCAAGAACAAGAGTGGTGAGGGCAGAATTGGGGCGGGCTGGGAGTAGATGGGAAGGGGAGAGGCAAGGCAGGGAGGGTGGGCAGGGCCATTAGAGGCCAGGAGGGGCAGGCCCAAGGGATAGGACAGGAATATGCACAGGGACAAGACAAAGGGACACCCCCACCTCTGAGTGAAGGGAAGAAAGGAAGGAAGGCAGGTGGAGCACCTGGGCGGGAGGTGAAAGGTATTTCATTCTTAACAAAGGAGAAGGAACCTCAGGCTGGAGAGGGGAGGGGAGGGCAGCTGGTGTGCAGCTGCACAGCAGTAGGTCCAAAGGAGAATGGGTTTCCCACTAGGTGGAGGCAGGGAGATCTGGAAGCAGCCCTTGGAGAGGAAGGAAGGCTGGGCAGGGACCATGCTGGGCAGGGACCTCTGCCCAGACTAAAGAACTGTGACTGCCCAAGAAATCCAGGGGCAAGACTAGCTTTGAGGGGACAGCAGCTCTTGTCCACCTGTGCAAGTCCCGTGCTGGAATTGCCAGGAGGGAGACAGGCAAACCTCTGAGGCTCCAGCTTACCAGGGGTACAAGGAAAGGGCTCAGCAGGGCAGCAGTGGTGGCAGCACTGTTGGAGTCCTCGGGCCCAATCACTGCCACAACCTTGGGGACATAGTCGAGAAGGTTTCCCTGGATCTCTATGTGGTTTGTCCCTGGCACGGAGAGCACTCTCAGCGTGGCATACACATTGGCAGACTCCGAGCACACATCGTACAGCTCGTACCCTAGGGTGACATTGGGCAGCAGGGCCGTGGAGTTGTTTATTTCCTCAATGGCAAACCGCATGGCCTGGAAGTGGTGGTAGGCATGGCCGTTGAAGTTGCTGAGCCTGTGAGGAAAGCCGAGGGCTGAGAAGGACGAGGCCCCACTGATAGCCCTGGCCTCCTAGACTCCCAGGCTTTGGGGGTAGAAAGGAACCTCTGAGGTCATCTGTGCAGTCCCCTACAACCATGACCTCACCACGGGCCCTGAAGCACACACACAGTTCCAATAGGTGTTAACAGGCCTTGGGAGGTGGGAACAAGCTAGAGAAACGCCACATGCCCCCCTACCCTCGGATAAGCATCCTAGCATCAAAAGGCTCACAAAGTTCTGAAGCACAGAAGCCTGCTGTGTTAGTCAGGGTTCTACAGAGAAACAGAATCAATGGGTTGTATGTAGAGTCAGAGAGGTTTCTTTTAAGGAATTGGCTCCCACAATTATGGGGGATGGCACGTCCAAAATTTACAGGGCAGGCCAGCAGGCTGGACATCCTGACAAGAGTTGATGCTGTGGGCTTAAGGCCGAGGGTGATCTGGAGGCAGATTTCCCTCCTTTTCCAGGGACCTGAGTCTTTTAAGGTTTTCAGCTGATTGGATGAAGCCCACCCCGTTCTGGAGGGGCATCTGGTTAATCAGTCTATTGATTTAAAGTTTAAGGCCAGGGGCGGTGGCTCACGCCTGTAATCCTAGCTCTCTGGGAGGCCGAGGCGGGAGGATCGTTTGAGCTCAGGAGTTCGAGACCAGCCTGAGCAAGAGTGAGACCCTGTCTCTACTAACAATAGAAAGAAATTGGCTGGACAACCAAAAATATATAGAAAAAATTAGCCGGCATGGTGGCACATGCCTATAGTCCCAGCTACTCGGGAGGCTGAGGCAGGAGGATCGCTTGAGCCTAGGAGTTTGAGGTTGCTGTGAGCTAGGCTGACGCCACGGCACTCTAGCCCGGGCAACAGAGCGAGACTCTGTCTCAAAAATAAATAAATAAATAAAAAATAAAGTTTAATTGCATCAAGAAAAAACCTTCATGGCAACATCTAGACTAGTGTTTGACAAAACAACCCTGGGCACCATAGCCTAGACAAGATGACACATAAGGCTGGATGTGGTGGCTCATGCCTGTAATCCTAATACTTTGGGAGGCCAAAGCAGGAGGATCACTTGAGGCCAGGAGTCTGAGATCAGCCTAGGCAACATAGCGAGACCCTGTCTCAAAAAAAAAAAAAACCAAAGAAAAAGAAAAAGAAAAATTAGCCAGGCATTGTGGCATGCTCCTATAGTCCCAGCCACTCAGGAGGCTGAAGAAGAAGGATCACTTGAGCCCAGGAGTTGGAGGTTGCAGTGAGCTATGATGATGCCACTGTACTCTACCCTGGTGACAGAGTGAGACCTTGTCTCAAAAAAAATTTAAAAAGAAAATTTAACCCTTACATCTGCTCAACCTTGTTTAACTAGTGCCTCTCGGCAGGACACCTATGAATGTGTTGAGGGCCCCTCGTTGCCCCTACTTTAGGAACTTCTGTCTGGAACCCAACAGGGACATGCTGGTGACATGATTCTGCCCTGCTTAAAGAACATGCTAAGCCAGGTACCATGGTATGCATCTATAGTCCCTGCTGCTCAGGAGGCTAAGGCAGGAGGATCATCTGAGCCCAGGAGTTTGAGAGCAGCCTGGGCAATGTCATGAGACCCTTTCTCAAAAAAAAAAAACAAAAAAAAACGTGCTGGTCTGTTCCGTTTTCCAGCCTCTCTACTTGTTCAAAGACTCTTCATCACTTCTGTCACTTCTGTCCCCTAAGTCTCTCAGAGGAGGCTTAGTGCCATCTGTAGGAGACAGTCCTCCAGTTATCTAAAGCCAGTTTTCCTGTCTTCCTCCCCTCCTGTCCCACCCAACTTCTCTTCCCAGCCCAAGTTTTCTTTTCCCAGGCTCCTATCTGCAGCTCTTTGGGCAGGTCATCGTATGCCAGGATTTCCAGAATCTTCCTCTTATGCCAACCGTTGGGTATGCTTCATGCATAGGTCAACCTGCAGCTGAGCCCTGACAGCATTCTTGAGCCTCCAGACCTGTGACTTGCACAGTCTACAATCAACTATCTTCTTTAAAAGAAAGGAGACCAGATGTAGTGGCTCACACCTGTAACCCCAGCACTTTGGAAGGCCAAGGTGGGAGGATAACTTGAGCCCAGGAGTTTGAAACCAGCCTGGGCAACATAGTGAGACCCCCATCTCTAGAAAAAAAAATTAGCTCAGTATGGTAGCATGTGCCTGTAGTCTTAGCTACTTGGGAGGATCACTTGAGTCCAGGAGTTCTAGGCTGCAGTGAGCTATGACTGTACCACTGCACTCCATCCTCGGAGACAGAGCACGGCCCTGTCTCAAAAAAAAAAAAATTAAATTAAAAAAAGAAAAGCAGTAGTTTTACTCTACCTAGATCATTGACTTCATGAAGGCACCAACCTATTTATCTTTGCTAAACTCCTGAAGCATCTACTGGTTTGTGTCATGTGTCTCCCCTTCCCACCTGCCATCTGGGAGACTGAGGACTGGGGGGTAGGGATGGGATGGCAACTCAAAGCCATGTCACATTTGGTAAACTGAGGCCCGGGTAAAAAGTTCTAAAACCCACAGCTCCCTGATAGTAATTGCCTACATGGACTCCCTCAAGGGCCAAGGGAAGTTGTGTCCCAGCCTCCCTCCTCCCCCCAAAATGCCAGGGCTCCCTTTCTGAGCCAGGAGACTGGATGGCAAAGATTAAGCAAGGATGGTCATTCCATCTTCCATCTCCTCCTACTCCTACCCAAGTTTGCCATCCAGTTACAGTACGAAGCCAGGAGATGATTTGAACGGAGTTACAATACAATGCATTCTAATAGCAAGGACAGAATAAGTACTGCAAAGTGGAAACTGGCAGAAGTGTCTGGGAAGGTCTAGCAGGCACTTGAAGGTGGTGACTGGATTGACGGGGGGGGGCAGTTCAGGTGGCAAGGACAGAGGCACAGATGGAAGGTCCTGCTGAGGAGGGCCGGCAGAGGGGCTATGTGGCCACAGGTCCCATTAAAGGATGGTTCTGCTGACCCCACACTCACCTGTCACACAGGGTCACCTCAGGTCTGTGTCGCACCTGCACACATTCAGCATGGAGAGGGAACAGGCCTGCAAGCAGGTAATCCCCAGGGAGGCTGAAGTCGGGAGAGGGCTCAGTGTTGTGGCAGCTGTAAGCCCAGCAGCAGGAAATGCAAAGTTGCAGGCCAACCAGGTGAGCTGTCTGGAGCAACATGCTGGCCACACACACGGCCAGCGTCCAGCATGGCCTAGCCGAGCACTCTAAGGAGGCGGTTGCTTAAATAGAATAGAAGGCAGCTGCCCAGATGCTTCGCAACCTTGTGCCCCTGGAAGGGCTGTTTGCTTCCGGGTCTGTGGTCCCACTCAGGAACTGGGCAGGGCAAAGGCATGGATGCAAACCAGGTGGCATCCAGTGACCTTTCCTCTGGACGGTTGTGGGTTCCATCCTTGCTCTGGCACCTGTGGCTTCACCTGGCTCAGAAAGGGAGCGCTGGCATTTTGGGGGGAGGAGGGAGGCTGGGACACAACTTCCCTTGGCCCTTGAGGGAGTCCATGTAGGCAGTTACTATCAGGGAGCTGTGGGTTTTAGAACTTTTTACCTGGGCCTCAGTTTACCGAATGTGACATGGCTTTGAGTTGCCATCCCATCCCTACCCCCCAGTCCTCAGTTTTCTGGAACTGAAATCTGAGCGAATCATCATAGTTTCACCTTGTTACCCAGGGTTGCTCCCATCAGCCCAAAGACAAATCCATGCAAACCGAAGGTATGCAAATAGACCGGTTTTGCTTAAAATGCCAAACCTGGAGCTTTTTCTGCAGGGGAAAAAAAGATCCCAGGTGGATTTCCGGAGAGGCGGCCCCCGGGCTGGACCCAGGGTGTCTGGCTTTCTCTCATAAGGCAGCCCCCGGCGAGCTTTTGCATAATGTAAATGGGGCCCTCATTGAGAGAGCAGAGCGCACCCCCCGGCCGGCTGGGGCCTCCCAGCGCGCTGCCGGAAGCCGCCGGCAGAGGGCGCCAGCAGCACCAAGACCGCTCTTTCCAGCGGCTCCGCGGACTGCGGGACGGGCTACGGGATCTGGCGAGATTCTCGTGCTACCGCCGCTGGTGGACCAGCATGGCGGACTCGCTGCTGCAGCACAAGCGGGGTCCCAGCCGCTCCACGTGGCTACGGGCCCGCAAGGCCCGGCCCCAGCTGGTCCTCAGCCGCAGGCCCCGCCGCCGGCTCAGGAACCTGCGCTGGTGCGGCCGGCGGCGCCTGCGGCGGCGGCTGTTGCAGGCCCAGGCGGCTGGCGCGGACTGGAGGGAGGTCGCCTGCCAGGTGTCGCGCACGGATGAGACCCGGAGGCCCAAGACCGCGGCCCCTAACCCGGCCCCCAGCGCGACCCCGACCCCGGTCTCGGCCTCCTCCCGGCCTTGCCCTGCGCTTCTCCCCATTCCGCCCGTGCGGGCGGTGGGTCCGGGCCGCGCGTTGCTTCTGTTGCCAGTCCAGCAGGTGAGTCGCGCCAGCGGGAGCCCCTGGTGGAAAGAGCGGGGTGGAGACGCAGACCCCAGGGAGTTACAGTCTAGGAGAGGACCATGGTCCCTCTGGACCTGTTCTCTGGCTGCAAGTCAGATTCCAGTCTGTCCGTCGTTGCGGTGGTAACTAGGTTCCCTCTGAGCAGCAAGGTAGCAGGTCCCCTGCCACTGGGTCCTTAGGCCTTCAGAGCCGAAAGGGTCTTTAATAGTAAAGATAATGATAGATTGCAATTGTTAGGAGCTTAGAAATGGCAGCCTCTAAGGGTTCTAAGTGTTTTAGGTGTATGAAACCATACAATACTCCCAGCTCTCTTACATGTTTACAGAGGAGGAGACAGGTTACATAACTTGCCAGAAGTTACACAGTAGATGCAGAACTAGGAGTCGAAAGCAGGCAGCCTAATTCATTCAGCACCCTTATTCCTCACATAAGCGCTGGTCGGGGAGATTCCCCTCTAATGCTGGAGGGAAGCGAAAACCCAGGAAGGGGAGAGATTTGGCAAGCAGTAGGCCTTTGTAAGGATGGGGTGATTGTCTGAACCATGAGGAGACAGCAGAGCTGAGTTCGTGGGACCCGTTTGTTCTTCATGTGTTAGTATTCACCGGGCTCTCTGTAGCTGCCATGGGGCATGATCTTCTGTTAAAAATATAAAGTACATGATGGTCATGCAGTACAATGTAATCTGTTACTTAAAAATCAGCTGTCTTGGCCGGGCGCAGTGGCTCACGCGTATAATCCTAGCACTCTGGGAGGCCGAGGCGGGTGGATCGCTCAAGGTCAGGAGTTCGAGACCAGCCTGAGCAAGAGCGAGACGCCCGTCTCTACTAAAAATAGAAAAAAATTATCTGGACAACTAAAAATATATATATGGAAAAAATTAGCCGAGCATGGTGGCACGTGCCCGTAGTCCCAGCTTCTTGGGAGGCTGAGGCAGTAGGATCGCTTGAGCCCAGGAGTTTGAGGTTGCTGTGAGCTAGGCTGACGCCACGGCACTCTAGCCTGGGCAACAGAGTGAGACTCTGTCTCAAAAAAAAAAAAAAATTAGCTGTCTTTTGATATGTGAATAGCAAGTTAAGATTTTAGAATTTTTCAGTCATTAGTAACAGGATCTATAATGTTATTTCTTTCTTCGTTTTTTTCTTTTCCTGCTAGGGTTTTACTTTTAGCGGGATCTGCCGTGTGACTTGCCTCTATGGCCAGGTGCAGGTGTTTGGTTTTAACATCAGCCAAGGCCAACCCGCTCAAGATGTCTTCTCTACCTATACCCACTCCTACCTGACTATCAATGCAGTTCGTTACTCAATGCCTGAGAAAAGCAAGAAGGAGATCAAAAGGGAAGCCCGGACTTTGCTCAAATCTCATCTTAACCTGGGTAATGAAAAGAACCAAGTGATTTATTGAGGGCTGAGCGTGACTATAGTAAGGCTAAAAATATTTAAATGCTTGTTATTGTCTAGACATTGCACTAAGCACTTTATTTAAATCCTCAGAAGGGTCTTGAGAATGAAAATACTATTGTTTTCACCATTTTACAGACATAATTGTCCAAGGCCACTAAGTTAGTATGTGGCAAACCCAGCCAGGTATGTTCTTATTATGCAATATGGCCCCCTGAAAAAGGCTCTCAAACATAATTCCTACTCTCAAAAAGCTTACAGTTTGGCCAAGGAGATTACAGTCTTAAAGGGCATAGAATTTAGTGGCGTTACTGCTTCTAAGGTGGTTTATTTTTCTCTTTTCAGATGACAGATGTTGGTCGATGCAGAATTTTTCTCCTCTGTGTTCTATTGTGTTGCTAGAACATCTGAAAACCTCCACTGTGAAGTTCATAACCAGCTATCCAGGTTTATCCTACATTTTTACACAAGAGGTAGAATCAGTTTTCCTTCATTTTGTTTTTTTTCTTTTTTTTCCGCCTCCTCTTCCGAACCAGTTTTCATTCAGAGTTTTGCTAAATACTTGCACCAAAACAGTCATATCAAGTGATTGTGTAGGACGCTGTCTTGGAAGATCAGTCTGTCTATCCTGTTAGTGCTGTAACTCCTACAGAGTGTAATGCATGTGTATAGTAAATAGGGACAAAAGGGATGTCGTGAAAAATGTCTCTCTTCCCCTTCAGTTTCAGTCCCCAGTAAGAGCCATTATTTTATATGGTAGTTGGTTAATTGCCTTTTGGGTTTTTAATGGTTATCTTTATAATCTCAACTTATTAACATGAGACAGTATAAATTTTCTCTACGTGAGTGAATAGTTTAAATTAGTTTAAATATGTTTACACTTTCTTGCATCTTTTTCTTCCTCACCTCTAAATTTTTTCTGGCCATATTACTCACTTTATAAAGTCAGTTCTATTACTGTCATTACCTCCCATGAGCCAGAAGGTTGAGTCTAACCGACAGGATTAGTGGACGGACTGGATATATGAGGTGTGAGGAAGAATCGAGGAATAACACCAGGATTTCTGGCCTCACTACGTAGGTGCATGGAGTTGCTATTACCTGAGATGGGGGCACTGCAGGAGGAGCAGGTTTAACTATGTTAACTTTGAGGTGCCCGTCAGACATCCAGTTGGAGCTGTCAAGTGGGCAGTTTAATATGTGAGTCTGGAGTTCTGAGAAGAGGTCAGAGATGTAAATAAGGGAGCATTTAGTAGAGAGGACACCCAAGGCCACGAGGTGGGATAATAATGCCGAGGGAGCTGATAATAGAAACAAGAGTGTTCGAGGTCTGAGCACTGGGACACTCCAAGGAGAGGTCCAGGGCAAAGAAGAGGGAGCAGCAGAGGAGCCTGAGAAGGCGTGGTCATTGGTGTTAGAGAAGAACCAGGTGTGTGGTGTCCTGGAGGTCAGAAAGGCTTTATTTGTTTGTTTGTTTATTTTATTTATTTATTTTCAGAGACAGGGTCTTGCTCTGTCGCCCAGGCTGGAGTACAGCCATCATAGCTCACCGCAGCCTTGAACTCCTGGGCTTAAGTGTTCCTCCTGCTGCAGCCTCCCAAGTAGCTGGGACTATAGGTGTGCACCACCATGCCTAGCTAATTTTTTAAAAAATTTTTTTGTAGAGACAGGGTCTTGCTATGTTGACCAGGCTGATCTCCTAGGCTCAAGAGATCCCCAGCCTTCACTTCCCAAAGCATTGGGATTACAGGCATGAACCACTATGCCCAGCCAGGAAGTCTTTAAAGGATACTTAAGTGAACAGCTGTGGTAAATCCTGCTCATGGTCAGATGGTCCTGAGAAAGGAGCACTGGCTATAGAAGCGGGTCTGGAGGAGAGTGGTTCAGCAGACTGCTTGGAGGAGGGTAGTCTGGGGAATGAGGACAAGAGCCTGGAGAGAGGGACTCAGGATTTTGGTAGTAAAGGATTTTGCTTTTGTAGAGTTTAGCTGTAAAGGGAGGGAAAGAAATGAAGCAGTAGTTGGAGGGTCGGTGTGATCAGGAGAGTTTTGTGTGAAAAAAAACATTCTTGAACACAGCAGGTGGGAGTGCCCTGGAGAGGAGAGGGGAGAGGACGGCCAGCCGGCTGTGTCAGTGAGTCGACCACTGTTGTGTGCTGTGTAGGCCGGGAGCGCTGGCAGGTCAGAGGAGAGGGCCAGAGGCAGGCGGTTCTGTTTCCTGCTGCACTGAGAGGTGGAGTCGGGGCTCACTGCAGATGGTAGGGGGAGTTGGGGGTTTGAAGTGAGAGGAGAGGTATGAAGTGAGCAGGACGATGAGTGGACTATTGTGATTACATTGTAATCTACTGATCAGGGCCGCCGAGGAGGAAACGAAATTGGGCGTTACCAGCCTTTGCTGCTTGAAAGTGAATGTTCCAAATGCCATGGATCAGACACATCCATTTTCCGTCCTCTTCGGCTTTGTTTTTCTGGGACTTCCTCAACCACTTACTGTTGTTTATATTCCTTACGTTCTTTCTTGGATAACTTCCCTCTCCACCCCAGCCCCTGATGTGTCAGTACATTCTGGAGTTATTTTTTCAAGTAAAGCATGTGGTAAACTTTTGATTTTCTCGTTTTATAAAATGTTCGTATTTTGCCCTCAGCGATTGATAGTTGAGCAGAGTGTAGAACTGTACGTTTAAAAGAATCTTTCCTCAAAACTTTGAAGGCCTCGCTCCTCTCATAGAGTTGTGAGCTACTCTAGAATCCAGTGTTGCTGACAGGAGGTCTCACACCTTGTCATTCCTTTTACGGTGCCTTTATTCTCAGCGTTGCTGAATTGCACGAGGATGTGTGCGTGGCGGGCCCGCCCTTCATCCTCTTCTGCATGGGCAGTTTGTTCCATCCGAGCCTCTCCTGCTTCACCTGGGGCTGCTCTGCCATTCTGTGGGTTGCTTTCCCCATGGTTTCCCAATACTTCTGCACTTGGACTCCACACACCTGTCTTCTACATCCTTTCAGCTCCGTTTGTGTATGTTCTTTGTGTTTTGCTTTATATTTTTGGAGATTGCCTTGACTTTATTTCAGATCACCAACCTGTTCTACAGCTTGGGCCTTCTCTTGAATTTTTCTTAGGGCAATCATGCATTACCATGCATTTTCTTTTTCTCTAAAGCTTCCTGCAGAGATGACAGCAGCTTGGGAGTAAGCACAAGCTCTGAAAACAGAGACAGGACAACTTCAGGAATAGAGTTGACGAGACTTGCTGCTGGGTTGGGTTTTTGCAGGGGTGAGAGAAAGGAAAAGATCAAATTTATCTTTTGTACCTCACAACTCTATGAGACTTAGTTAATTTAGAATTGAAGAAGAAAATATGCATTTTTTTCACCTTTTTTTAAAATGTAAATTGTTAATTTCAGAGTCCAGCTTTCCAGATTAATTCTGAATGTTTGACCTTGAGGTCTGTTGGCATCAAAAGAGAGAAAAAAAAAAAAGGCCTTCTTTTATCCAAGAGTGCCCTTTCAACACTGGAAGAGTTAGTCAATGTTTCTTGTGGTAAGTAATATATATTGATAAATTTGAATGTTTTTCCACCGAAATCTCAGAGGATTACTACTTGTAATTAGAATCCTACAGAAGATGGCTAATTTTGGGGATCAATGTTTGTTTCACCTCCAGAAGAAGTAGATGGCTGCCCTGTCATTCTAGTTTGTGGATCTCAGGATGTTGGAAAGTCAACATTTAATAGATACCTGATCAACCAGTTGTTAAATAGGTAAGAGTACTTTTATTATGGTTTTGACATATTGCTAGATTTTTTGGCATGAAGTGAGATTTTTGATTTAAGAAACTTGGTGGGAATGCATCTGGGCTTTAGGTGGAAATTATACACAGCTCTGTGTGTAACCTGCTCAGCTGTGTATAAAACTGCTGTTCTTCACTGGCCTGCTTTGGAACCTGGTGACAAAGCCCTAGGGCAGAGTCACTGCCTCGCCTGTGGGCAAGCTTACAAGAAGAGACACTTGGTTTCAGAATCTGTATTTGTCCAGATGCTATTCCTGAATCTAGAGATTCAGAGTAGGGATAAGTTATGTTGTGTTTTAAAATAAAAATATCAGGAAAGATCAAGTTGTATCCATGCTGCAAATGGAAGATGACCACACTTGCACCATTTTCTCTTGACTTTTTTTTTAATGCCAGTTGTCATCTTTGGAGCCTTCCACCTAAACTGCACTCACCTGTGTATCGCATGAAATCTTCACCATCTGATTTATGCTTTCTGCAGAGTAAAGCTAGTTAAGATTTTCTTTTTTCTTTCTTAAAAATTTGCAGTGTTTCCTGTGTTGACTATCTGGAATGTGATCTGGGACAGACAGAATTTACTCCTCCCGGTTGCATTTCTTTACTTAATATTACAGAACCAATTCTGGGTATGTATTATATGTTTCTCAAATGTCTAGTTTTTATGAAATTCATAACTAATGATGCTTACAAAAAGCTCAAAAGAATATAAAATATTTAAAGTGAACATGCTCCTACCAAACTCATGTTCTTTAGGTAACTACTCCTCTAGCCTCCGGAAAAAACTATGGTACTCTGTAGGAAATGGATTGCTGTTCTTTTTGTTTTATGTAAATTAGAAACACACCCTTCCCCTCATATTAACATCTTATGTACAACTATCTAAACCAGGAAATTAACCTTGAATCAATCCTATGTAACCAATCTACAGATTTTTTTTTTTTTTTTTGAGACAGGGTCTCTCTCTGTCACCCAGGGCGAGAGTACAGTAGTGTCATCATACGTCACAGCAACCTCCAACTCCTGGGCTCAAGCAATCCTCCTGCCTCAGCCTCCTGAGTAGCTGGGACTACAGGCACATGCCACTACACTCAGCTAATTTTTCTATTTTTTGTAGAGATGGGGTCTCACTATGTTGCTCAGGCTGGTCTGAAAACTCCTGGCCTGAAGCAGTCCTCCCGTGTCAGTCTCCCGGAGTGCTAGAATTACAGGCATGAGCCACCAGGCCCAGCCCAATGTACAGAACAGATTCTACTCAAAATTCACCAGTTGTCCTAGTGTCCTTTTCCCAGTTCAGAGTCTAACCCGGAATTCCGCATTGTTTTTTCTTAATGATAAAATTTACATAACGCGATATTTATCAGTTTAATCGTTCATATGTGTACAATTCAGTGGCATTAAATATATTCACAGTGTTTTGTAACGCTCAACACTATCCAAAACTTTTTTTTTTTTTTTTAGTCAGAGTTTTGCTCTGTTGCTTGGGCAACAGAGTGCCATGGCATCAGCCTAGCTCACAGCAACCTCTAACTCCTGGGCTCAGGCAATCCTTCTGCCTCAGCTTCCTGAGTAGCTGGGACTACAGGCATGAGCTACCATGCCCGGCTAATTTTTTCTATATATTTTTAGTTGTCCAGATAATTTCTTTCTATTTTTAGTAGAAGCGGGATCTCACTCATGCTCAGACTGGTCTTGAACTCCTGACCTTGAGTGATCCTAAGATTACAGGTGTGAGCCACCATGCCCGACCCCAAAACTTTTTTATCATCCCAAGATGAAATGTACCCATTAAACAATAACTTCCCTCTGTCCCCTTCCCCTACCCACTTGTGACCTCTATTTTACTTGCTGTCCCTGTGAACTTGCCTATTCTCATATAATTGGAATTATACAATACTTATCCTTCTTTGTCTGGTTTATTTCACTCAGCATAATGTTTTCAAGGTCCATTCCTGTTGTAGCTTATGTCAAATTTTTTTTGGCTAAATATTATTCCATTGTGTGTATACATTACATTTTGTTTATCCATTCAACTGCTGATGGACACTTAGGTTGTTTCTACATTTTGGCTACTGTGAATAATGGTGCCATCAACATGGGTATACAAATAGCTCCACCAGACCTTGCTTTCAGTTCTTCCAGGTATATACCAAGGAGTGGAATTGCTTGGTCAGATGGTAGTTCTATGTTTAATGTTTTGAGAAACTGCCAAACTGGTTTTCACACTAGTTGCCCTGTTTTATATTCCTGACAGCAAAGCATTAGTGTTCTAGTTTCTCCGTATCCTCACTGATGCTGTTATTTTGATTATAGCTGTCCCAGTAAGTGTGAAGTAACATCTTATTTTGGTTTTGATTTACATTCCTGTAATGACTAATGATGTTGAGCTCGTGCTATTGGCTATTTATGTATCTTCTTTGGAGAAATGTCCTGTTCAAGTCCTTGAACATTGCTGATTTATGAATTGGGTTTGTTGAGTCTAGGAGTTCTTTATATATTCTAGATATTAATCCCTTATCAGATAAATAATCTACACTTACTTTCTCCCATTCTGTAGGTTATCTTTTTGCTTTCTTTTTTTTCTTTTTTTCTTTTTCTTTTTTTTTTTGAGACAGAGTCTCACTCTGTTGCCTGGGCTAGAGTGCCATGGCATCAGCCTAGCTCACAGCAACCTCTAACTCCTGGGCTCAAGCAATCCTCCTGCCTTAGCCTCCTGAGTAGCTGGGACTACAGGCATGCGCCACCATGCCCGGCTAATTGTTTCTATATATTTTTAGTTGTCCAGCTAATTTCTTTGTATTTTTTAGTAGAGACGGGGTCTCACTCTTGCTCAGGCTGGTGTCGAACTCCTGACCTCGAGCGATCCTCCCTCCTTGGCCTCCCAGAGTGCGAGGATTACAGGCGTGAGCCACCGCGCCCGGCCGTTTTTGCTTTCTTGATAGTATCCTTTGATGCACGGAAGTTCTTAATTTTGACGGAGTTCAGTTTATTTTTTCATTTGTTGCCTGTGCTTTTGGTATCACATCCATGAAATCATTGCCAAATCCGGTGTCATGAAGGTTTTTTCTAATATCTTCTTCTAAGAGCTTTATAGTTTTAAGTTTAGGTCTTTGATCCATTTTGAATTAACTTGTAGGTATGGTATAAGGAACGGGTCCAACTTCATTCTTTTGCATGCAGATATCCAGTTTTCTCAGCATCATTTGTGTGAAGACTGTCCTTGTTCCCATTGAATGGTGTTTGTACCCTTCTGGAAAATCATTTGACCATATATGTGAAAGGTTATTTTTGGGCTCTATATTCTGTTCAGTTGGGCTACATGTCTGTTCTTCTGCCAGTACCATACTTTTTTTTTAAATGTTTTTTTGTGGGGGGAGACAGGGTCTTGCTCTGCTGCCTGGATTAGAGTATAGTTGGTGTCATTATAGCACCCTGCAACCTCAAACTTCTGGGCTGAAGCGATCCTCCTGCCTCAGCCTCCTGAGTAGCTGGGACTACAGGCGTGCGTCACTATATGACTATGTTTGGCTAACTTTTTCTTTTTTGTAGAGATGGTGTCTCGCTGTGTTGCTCAGGATGGTCTTGAATTCCTGGCCTCAGGCGATCCTCCTGCCTTGAACTCCCAAAGTGCTGGGATTACAGTAGTGAGCCACCATGCCCAGCCAATGTTGTTGCTCTTAATACACTAACTTATTTGCCCAGTGTCCGTGTATATAACCAGCCTCTCAGTCTGCTGGCTCCCAGACCCACTGTCCCTGAGCCCTACCACCTCCTCAGCCCTGGCTGCCCCTGCCTATGCCCCACAGCCTTGCTGACCCTGGCTAACCCATAGCCCCATCCTTTTTTGAGCACTATCAGGCAAAACAAGATGTTCCAGGATAATCTTCTACTTTCCTTTCCATAACCTTGGAATGAATTATTTCTGCAAAAAGCCCTAGTTCTTTTTAGTGTAGAGTGGTAGTTGAATACCAGGGTCTTGGTATGAGATTCGTTCATTGCCTCTGGTGCGTCATTGTTTATAGGTCCTCTCAGTGGACACAGCTAGAATATATGTGTGTGTTTACACCATACGCACCATATGTATGTGTGCATGTGTGTATGTGCACATATCTTTTCTATCTATTTGTTGTTATAAAAGCCATGACTTTATGACTATTATTCTGATTCCAGCCTAACCCCCCAGGGTTCATTCTGGTTAGCCTCACCCTATTCCATATTTGGAAGTTCCTTCTCTGGTGGCAAGAAGCCTGGCTGTGATAATTGGCAATATGTTTGCATATTTGCTCAGTCCGTCTGTTCAGTTTCCTAACTGCACGGGCCAGGCCAGTCCCTCTGCCGCTGGCTCCCCTGGATCCCTGGCCTTACTGGCCCCAACTGTGAAGAGAGCCTCGCCGGCTGAATCCCCAGCTCTAGTCACAGTGGCCACGCTCCTGATTGAATCTCTATCCCAGGTGGCCTGGCACCAACCACACTGACCAGGGCCCACACTCTGCTGACCCTCTTGCCACACAGTCCTGATCACTGGCCTGCTGATGGCACTGAACCTGGGCCTATGGAACTGCTCTATTCCCTGTCCCCAACCAGAGCAGACAGGAAGTGGCTTGGGCTGGGCAGACCAGTGTGGTGATTGGGAGCACACACTCTGGAGCCAGGCCTCCTGTGCTCAGGCGAGGCTTGACGTTTACTCTCTGACTGTGTTCAAGTTACTCTTTCTCCATTTCCTCATCTGTAAAAATAGGGATAATACTACTTCCCTCATAGAGTTTTTTTTTTTTAATGAAGATTAGAGACTATATGAGATACTACGTGAAGAACCTATAACAGAGTCAGTGCCGTATCCCAGTAAGTGATGCTGTGGCTACGAATCATCCTTTCACTGGGATGCGAGCTCTTTAAGGGTGGGGGTGTTTGTCTTGTTCACAGATATATCCCAGGAATCTGGACAAACCCAACAAGTTGTAGGTGCTCAGTAAGTGTTGAACGAATGGCCATTAGGACATAATTGGGGTTAGCTGTGTGTGTCAGAATGAGCATGTGATTGTGTTAAGTTGACAGCTTAGGTTTCCAAAACTGCAAGTACAGCTATGCCTATTGGTGGGATAGTCTCAGATTGCTAAGGACCTTTGTCGGTGATGATTGCTGAAATAAAACCTCACTACCTTCAGCAGTCAGAAATTGATTACTCTTGTCCTTATCTTCTTAGGACCACCTTTCACCCACCAGAGGACACCGCAGAAGATGGTATATTATGGAAAAACTTCTTGCAAAAACGACTACGAAAATTACGTTGAGATAATAAAATATGTGTTCAACTCTTACAAGAGAGAGTCTCCTCTCATCATCAACACAATGGGCTGGGTGTTAGGTAAGCCTGCACTCGCACCTCTGCAGGGGAAGGACGGACAGTGTGAGCACACTGTTGGCTCCGAGGCATTCGTGTTGAAGCCCAGTTTTTAAGAGTCATCTTCTTATTGGTTGATTCTTTGTCTTAGAATAACTGTACTTGTTTCTTGTAAGAACGTCTCATTGTTCATTAGTGCTAATGTCGTCTCCTTCCTCACAGACGAAGGGCTTTTGCTTCTCATTGACCTGATCCGATTGCTGTCTCCCAGCCACGTCGTTCAGTTCAGTTCCGCCCACAGTAAATACATGCCAACCCTCACCCCGGGCTATGTAGATGACAAGGATGGCTTGTACACAAAAAGCAAGTCCAAGATAAGAAATCAAGGGTTCAAACTTGCAGAATTTGCAGAGAATTTGGAATTTGCTGATGAAGAAAAAGAGAGTCCAGTTGTGTTTACCGGACATAAACTAATGTGCGTTCATTCGGAGTTTGCATTCAGATTAACTGCAAGAAATAGGTAAAGAAACCATCTTTTGGCTTTCCTTCAGTTGAACAAGGCATTCTGTTGTCAATTCCTTCAAAGAACTAAGTCCTCTAAAATTTTTCAAATCTGTAACATCTATACATTTACAAAGGAGAATCAGTTGTGTTTTGAACTGTTATTTTCCCAGTGGAAACATCCAGTAGTGTTCTCCAGCTCTGGTCACCAAGAGCTCTGACTTAAAGGAGAGTATTTACACTTCCTGTTTTACTGGCTGGGGGTCTGCCAAGGCAGGGCCCACAGATGCTAGGGTGGGGAGTGTCTCAAAGCCAAGCCTAGCGCTAGGCATGGATATAATCTACTCCATTTTCTGAGTGGGAGTTAGTCATGGCAGGTCAAATCTCTACTTAACCTCATTGTGATTTACTTTGCAGAGAATTACATAACAAAATTCTTCGAGATCTGGCCGTGCTAGGTTACCTTGGCCAGCTGCAGCCCCCAGTGCCAAAGCCACTCAGTCCTTTACATGGTCTGACACCCTATCAGGTAATCCGAACTTGTGGGAGAAATTTTCTTCATTTTGTTTACTTGACACAGACTTCTGTGGCTTTCTGTGTGCTGGGCACTCTTCTAACCACTTTATAACTCGTTGCTCATTTGATCCTCAGAACAATCCGTGATGAATGTTGTGTAATTATCCCCATTTTACAGAGAAACTAAGGTGCAGAGAGGCTAAGGGATCCCGCACAAGTGGCCAAGCTGGGACTCAGACCCAGGTGATCCCGCTCCAGTGTCCACGCTCTGGAGCGCAGCTCTGTGCTCAGTACAAATGTTCCACCTAATCCCAGTGGCTACTCCAGCACTTCTTTTTGCTGGCTGTATGTGACTCAGTTTCTCATCTTTAGAATGGTATAATTTTCATCCCAAAATGCCTGGCAAAAAAGAAATAAAAAAAGGAAAAAAAAAATGGGGGTAATACCACCCTCATAGAATGATCGTACGGATTCAAGGAGTGTTCACAGCAGCACCTGGCATCCAGAGAGCACTATTACAGTGTTTAGTATTACTGCTGTCAAAAGTAGATTCTAGGCCGGGCGCGGTGGCTCAGGCCTGTAATCCTAGCACTTTGGGAAGCTGAGACAGGAGGAGTGCTTGAGCTCAGGAGTTCAAGACCAGCCTGGGCAAGAGCGAGACCCCGTCTCTATAAAAAATAGAAAAATTAGCCAGGTGTGGTGATGTGTGCCTATAGTCCCAGCTACTTGGGAGGCTGAGGTAGGGGGATTGCTTGAGCCCAGGAGTTTGAGGTTGCAGTGAGCTATAATGATGCCACTGCACTCTACCCTGGACAACAGAGCAAGACCCTGCCTCAAAAAAAAAAAAAGTAGATTCCAACACCAGAGCATTTGCAACTTAGAATCCAGGCTGCTAAAAATTCTTTAGGATTCAGGGTGATGAAAAAATAAAAATAGTGACACGTAGCGTTTCTTAAATGTTTATTCTGTGGGGTACTCTGTTCTAAGCCTGTGTTAATGCCTTTACTCACAGTGGTCTTGTTATTATCCCCAGTTTATAGATGATCTAATATTAATAAAACCAAGGCAGGGACTCAGAGTCAGCTTGCCCACAACGGCACTGTGAAAGCTGGGCTGGAACTGGAGCCCAGGCAGCCCGACTCTGCACGGCCCGTCTGGTTTGGAGCGCTCGCCCTGGCCTGGCACCCTGCCCAGCACTCTACCTGGAAGGGCTTAGCGATCTGTGAGGAGGTGCTGTGGCATTCCTCATTTACAGCTTGGAAAACCGGGCACAGTCAGGGAGGCACTTGCCTCAGGTTGCGCTGGCAGAAGCAGCGGACCTGGACCACAGGGCGGGGTCTCCCAGACTCGATGGCCCCCGGCCGCCGAGTCATCCCTGCTGGAGAGTCTAAGGCGGTTTGTTTAATTGGGATTTTGGTTTACGGCGTCACTTATTTGCTGGGAGGTGCTCTG
>NW_012153840.1:9177104-9187303 GCF_000956105.1 Propithecus coquereli
CTGAGCTCAAACAATCCGCCCGCCTCGGCCTCCCAGAGAGCTAGGATTACAGGCATGAGCCACCGCGCCCGGCCAATTTTATTTAATTCTTAAAAAATTTTTTTAGCAATGATGGGGGTGCAGCTGCTATTCACGGAAGCAGCCACAGCACACTGCAGCCTCCAGCGCCTGGCCTCAAGCGATTTTCCCGCATAACTGGACTAAGGGCGTGCACCGCCGTGCCCAGCTCTCTCTCTGCTTTGACTCATTTAGGACATCTCTAACCTTTTTCCTTTTTTTAAAGAGACAAGGTCTCCCTATGCTGTCTCTGAGTACATGTGCATCTCTTTAGATGAGAAAGTTGTAAGCATTTGGTTTAGAATTCTAGCACATGTTGCTGGTATACAAGAAATTTGTGGGCTGGGTGCAGTGGCTCACGCTTGTAATCCCAACACTCTGGGAGGCTGAGGCATGCTGGAGGATCGCTTGAAGCCAGGAGTTGGAGTTTAAGACCAGCCTGGGCAACATAGTGAGACTTCATCTCTACAAAAAATTTAAAAAATTAGCCAGATGTGGTGGTACAGGCCTATAGTCTCAGCTACTCAGGAGGCTGAGGGAGGAGTTTGGCTTGAGCCTAGGAGTTCAAGGCTGCAGTGAACTGCGACGGTGCCACTACACTCCAGCCTGGATGCCAGGGCAAGACCTTGTCTCAAAAAAAACAAGAAAAAGGAAATCTGTATCTATTTCTTAGGATCTGTGTATTAAAGCAGTGCAACCATAACCAAACCCTGGTTAGTGCTTTTATTCTTCATAGATACCTTTGGTAGATGGTTTGGAAGCCCTAGCTTTAGATAGCTGGCTAATCAACTTGTAAAACTGAAAAGTAATCTTTCAAAGTAGAAATTAATTAGGGAGATGCTAATTTATCTTCCAGGTCCCCTTCAATGCAGTCGCACTCAGGATTACCCACTCTGACGTCGCCCCTACCCACATCCTGTATGCTGTCAATGCCAGCTGGGTTGCACTTTGCAAGATCCTGGATGACGTCAGAGGGTACACGAATGGGCCGATCCTGCTTGCCCAGACTCCAATCTGTGATTGTTTGGGGTTTGGTGAGTCTGAGAGGAAAACATGCCTATAAACCTGCCCAAAATGGATCCCCGTCTTCAGCTGTGGATGACTGGTCTTGACCTTGTAGCTCTCTCTCAGCTGGAGAGGTCAGAGAGCTCCTCACTCTTCTGTACTGCGTGCCTCAGGGGTTGGAGGCCAGGAAGGAAGCAGCCCTTTCTCTGCCTCTCCTGCCAGCTCCTCTAAATTGGGATTCCCGAGGGCCCATCCTGCTCCTCTTCTCACTCGACACCTTTCCCCAAGGCTGTCAGGTGCACTGCTGGGCTTTCGATCTTTGTCTTTACGCTGGCTCTCCGTAGTATCCGTCTAGCACAGCTCTGCATCTGCCTTCCAAACCCAGGTGCTGGTGGACCTCTGCACTTGGGGGTCTCCCTGGCATCTAAAACACACTTTCAAAGCTGAGGCTCTCTCCTCCCACCCCACCACCCACTCCTCTGCCGGGTCCGCGCAGAGTTCCTCGGGAGACTGACACAAGCTCAGGTCGAACCCCAGCTCCTCCTTGGCGTCCCCTCACCTTCATTTCCATTTTCAGCCCGTGAATAGGACTGGTGGCTTCTGTTTTCACAACACGTCAGGTTGTCCACCTCTTGTCACCATGCTAGTTAGCCATCGGCATTTCCGCACTGGGCCACTGAGAAAGCTGCTTGGTTGGATCCTCCACTTCCACCCCCCAGTCAGGAGTGACCAGAACACAGACAGTTAGTGCCACAGGGTGGCACTTCTCATTGCTCAGATCTGGGATCTGGACCAAGGCTCAAGGTGTCCAGAAGGATTAGGTCCCTGCCACCTTCACCATCCCTGGCTCCCCAAGGTCAATCAATGACAGTATATAGTTTTGAAAGGGTGTTGGAACTAAGTAACCCTAAATTAACAAAATTCTTAATTAAATGCGTGTTTCAGGCTGGGCGCGGTGGCTCACGCCTGTAATCCTAGCACTCTGGGAGGCCGAGGTGGGCGGATTGTTTGAGCTCAGGAGTTCGAGACCAGCCTGAGCAAGAGCAAGACCCCGTCTCTACTAAAATTAGAAAGATATTAATCGGACAACTAAAAACATATAGAAAAAATTAGCCAGGCATGGTGGCGCATGCCTGTAGTCCCAGCTACTCGGGAGGCTGAGGCAGAAGGATCGCTTGAGCCCAGGAGTTTGAGGTTGCTGTGAGCTAGGCTGACGCCATGGCACTCACTCTAGCCAGGGCAACAGAGTGAGACTCTGTCTAAAAAAAAAAAAAAAAAATGCGTGTTTCAGATTTGTGCAACACTGTACTTCCCAGAAGCATTTCCACAGAAACTCACTTAACACAGACCGTAAAGAAGGAATGGTGATGGGGAAAGATGTCATCGTCATTGTGCTTCTCCATGATGGCTTTTCTCTTTGACCTTTGCTCCCCTGAACTAAAACTACGTAGGCCTTCTGCATGTAACCCACTTTTGTTCCTCACAGCTGAACAAAGGGAAGGTATAAAAAATCTTTGCGTTTTCAAGTACTCCATCTCTTGGTTTTCTTACATTTTCCAAGCAAAGTTTTCAAGTTTCCAGTTGAAGTTGAAACTTATTTTCAAAGCCATTCTGCAGTTTCTATGGTGGGGAGGTTTACTGTCTTCTGGAAAGGGTGATCTTTGTGTTGTCTTGCAGGCATCTGTAGAGGCATTGACATGGAGAAGCGGCTGTACCACATCCTCACCCCTGTACCCCCGGAAGAGCTAAGAACTGTGAATTGTCTGCTTGTTGGAGCTGTTTCCGTTCCACACTGTGTCTTCAAGAACCAGGTGAGCCTGACCCAGGGCACAGCCCGGGAGGGAGCCCGGCCGGGTCCACAGGAAGTGGGGAGCTTCAGTTGGCTGAGAGTCACAGGAACAAGGCTATCTGTCTGGGAAATCTGTGCTTTGTTTTAGATCCTCAGTGAGGCAAGACGCTGTCAGGGTGGCCTCTAGGGCCCAAGATTGTGCATTGCTGTCACGTGGAGTCCAGAGCCCTGTGGCAGAGCCATTACCATGGGAGGAGGTTGTGTTGGAGAGAGTAGAGGTGCCTCCCCAGGATTACCCTTCTTGAGGACAGTCTTCAGATGAACCCATAGCTGGGGCTTGCTGGCCAAAGGTGTCTGTGTGGCCCTCAGCGACAGCCACAGAGGCTGCACGTGGGCTGGGGGCAGTGGGTGTTCCTGCCATTCTCACCTGCTTGTTTCACTTACTGGGACGGAAGCACACGCCACACCCACTTGCTCTCATGCTGTCTGATGAGCGTGTGGGATTGAGCCAGACAGAAGGGCACAGGCACAGTTGTTATGGGGCCAGTTGCTCTATGGGGGGCCTTTGAGGGAAAGGATCAAATGCCTTATGAGAGCAAGACGTCCTCTGGCTCTCATTTTCACACTGTCTTCCGGGTGAGAAATAAAACACCAAAAACCCTTCCAGGCTCTATCTAGAGCATTTCTATGCATTCTCTTTGCGTTTTCATTTTAGCACGGGCTCGAAGGGACAATACCTTACGTCACAACAGATTACAATTTTAAACTTCCTGGAGCGTCAGAGAAAGTTGGAGCAAGAGAAGCTGAGGAAAGACATAGAGGGAAACTACACCCGAAAGCTAAGCACTATCGAAAATAAACTGACGCTGATGTTCTTACTGAGAGAGGACACTTGTCTACCAGGAAGCTTTGTCTCAAGCCTGACAACAAGAGACTTGAAGGGGTTTTGTGGCTGTGAATGGAGCTCTTGTGTAGCAAGAGTGCTCAGTGTGACTTGTGTGATAGTTTTAAGTTTCTCTTTTAAAGCTACATGAGCTAGAATTTTCCCTAGTCTTCTGCATGGTCGCTCACGCTTGCTGTCTGGTGTGTTTTCTAAAAGGATTTAATGCAGCAGGGGAAGTTTGTATGCCATTAAAAACAGAATACAGTTGATTCCTCCAAACGTTCTTCAAGGACCTGGTTATTGGAATCAGGATAAAAATAGGGAAACTGGGGCCACAAAAGTGTACCAGGAAGGAAGGAGGAAGGCTGACCTGTGGGGTCGCCCTCACCTGAGCCACGTGCACACTGAGGGGCCTACGTGGGTAGTCACGACACTGGGTGGTCATTCCTTCTTCTGTTCACTTGATGCCACTGTGTTTGGTCCATCTCATTCAATCAAGGTTTAATAGATAAAAGTTTGGACTCAAGAGCCCTTCGTTTTTTTGTTTTTTTTTTTTAAACTGTGGTTTTGTGCTGAAGAAATTGCTTTCAAATCCGGAAAGCGTCTTCAGGGGGCTTTTTTTTTTTTTTTTGAGACAGAGTCTCACTCTGTTGCCCAGGCTAGAGTGCCGTGGCATCAGTCTAGCTCACAGCAACCTCAAACTCCTGGGCTCAAGCAATCCTCCTGCCTCAGCCTCCCAAGTAGCTGGGACTACAGGCATGCGCCACCATGCCCAGCTAATTTTTTTCTCTCTATATATATTTTTAGTTGTCCAGATCATTTATTTCTATTTTTAGTAGAGACGGGGTCTCGCTCTTGCTCAGGCTGGTCTCGAACTCCTGACCTTGAGCGATCCACCTGCCTCGGCCTCCCAGAGTGCTAGGATTACAGGCGTGAGCCACCGCACCCGGCCTTGGGGCTTTTTAAAAGTTGATTTGTCCTATTTGACTTCTCATCTGAGGCCAAAGACACAACTGTGGGGCAGAACTGTTTGGAAGAAGGACTGTCAGGCCAGCTCTTGTGCAAGGCCCCAGTGTTGCCTGTGGGCAGCTGGACCTGAATTGAACATCGGCGGCTCTGCGCCATTGAGAGCTCCGTGCCGGGCCAGGAGGCTGAGATGATGCCGTTCTTCATGCTCTTCGTGGTGCTTGGGATTCTTTGTCCTCTAATGTTGGACGTGGTTTTTGTAAAAAGGATGATGGAGCCGGGTCATGTCATTTCTGTGTGTGAACCAGCGGCATATTTGTTGAGGCAGCATTTCAGACTGGTGTGACCGCCATTCCGTGGAATTCCGGCTTCCCAGTACGATCATGTTGAATGGCTGTTACTGGGATGTGTGGGTCTTCACTTTTGTGTTCATTTCAACTGTTGTCACTGATGTTACTGTCCTGAGTATGTTGTGGTGGCCCCTCAGCAAAGGACTTAAGCACAGGAACCCTTGTCACCATGGTTTGTTTTAATACCCTAGAAGACCATTGAGTCTAACTTCTTAGTTACCTCTTATTTACATCTAAATTTAGCTTGTTTGTATCATGTTTTACTATTTTGGCCTTGCAAAGAATTACAGGACTCTACCCCCATCAGCTTTTGCCTCTTTCCCCTGTTCCCATGTCTTACGCCAATACCCACTATTGGTCATTAGCAGCAAGTCTCTGGGAGAATGAGATTATAGTGGTGCCCTATAAATTTGCTTTTTCATTAAATTCAGGTTTGCCTTTAACTTTTAAATGCTGGCCTTTAAGGATGTCATGTCTCTCTCCAGTCCTCATCAGTAAAGGAAAAAACGTTGCCCCTAGAGGGAGCTGTCAGCCATCTGTTAGTGGCTGTACTGGGGCTAGAGTTGGCCGGGAAGCCAGGAAGCTGTACAGGGCTTTGGCCAGGAGATTCCGAGATCCTGGAGACTTGGCTCTGGTCGGCCCCAGGGTGTGCCTGGTCAGACCTGCTACAGTGCCATCCGCCTTGGATGTGCATCCATTCGATTATCAATGCCAGTGGCTTTAAGGGTATTCAAAGAAAGGAGGAGATTGTATTTTTTGTCCTTCCTGCAGTCTGTTATGGTTCAGAATAGGTAGTAAAGAGTTCTCCATTGGAGTTATTTATTTGTTTGTATTTAGAAACGGTCTCACTCTGTTGCCCAGGCTGGAGTGCAGTGACGAGATCATAGCTCACTGCAGCCTCAAACTCCTGGGCCCAAGTTATCCTCCCGCCTCAGCCTCCCTAGTAGCTGGGACTGTAGGTGCACACACCACCATACCCAGCTAATTTTTAAAAATTTTTGTAGAGACAGGGTCTCACTATGTTGCCCAGGCTGGTCTTGAGCTCCTGGCCTTGAGCTCCTGGCCTCAAGTGATCCTTCTGCCTCAGCCTCCCAAAGTGCTGGGATTACAGGTGTGAGTCACTGTGCCCAGCCTCCATTGGAGTTATTCTTTACAAAAACTCATAATCATTTTCTGTGTGATTTCTAAAGTAGTACATGCTTATTTTAAGAAAATTACAGAAATATACAACTTAGGAAATGAGAACCCTTAGTGGTCAATTTTTGTGGTTCTTTAAAATCAGTTCTTTTAAAGAGATCCATTCAGAGGAAAAACAGATATGAAAATTAGATTCTCACATTCTAGGATTTGTTTTATTTCATAAACTAGTTCTTTTTTCCCTGTCTGTCCTACTGTTGGGCCTTCTCAGAAGCTGGAATCCCTGTATCCTCTGCAACCATCTCTTGGAAATTAAAGATTCAAGAAAGGAGAGAAGGATATTTGAAGAGGCTCTTCAAGTGCCTCAGACTAAGCTTTTTCAGTGCCTGCCTGGACGGGGCTTGTTGGAGAAGGCGAGGCCCTGGGCTGAGCCGGGGAGCCCATGCCCTCCACTGACCCCTTTGATGATCAGTTAGCCAGACATCTAGGTTTCTGCCTGCCAGGTGTGAGGACCAAACGACATGGGTAAGGGGTTCCTTTTTTGTACCAGATGGTGATTTTTTAAAATTGTGTAATTGGTAGGTTTTTTAGGGGGTTTTTGGCTTTTTTTTTGTTTGGATGGCAATATAGTGGTTAAGATAGCAGGCTTTGATGTTAGAGCTCTGAGTTTGAATCTTGGCTCCCGCTTGCCTAGCAGTGTAACTTTGAGGGAAATAGTCAACCCGAGCCTGTTTCCTTCTTTGAAGACGGGGTAATTGTTCTTCCCTCAGCGTTCCTGGGTAAGGAGTAAGTGAGGTCATGGCCATAAGAGGCTTAGCAGTCTTCCACAAGTAGAAAATGGTCAGTGGGTCTTAGTATATGGCCTCTGATTCGACTGGAAACTCGTGGAAGGCAGGCACCAAAATTGTATTCCTCACAGTCGTGCTGGAGTGACACAGAAACGAAACATTGGAATCCACAGCTGCTCCTCCTGCCTCCAGGCAGATTCACCTTAAAATTGCTCTCGCTGCCCAGACCTGTGGTCAGAGGGCCCTGGGGAAGCAGGTGGCATGGCCACCATCGGTAACCCGTTCATGGAAATTTTCATAAACCCCCAATCATTGCTGTAAAAATGTTAATAACAGCTCCCATGTGTAGAAAATGATCCTGCAGTCCCCCACCACGCAGACAACGCTGTGAATACTGCAAGGCTACCTTTCCTGGTGTTTTTCTACGCGTGTGTGTTTTATAAAATTGGTGTCCTACTGTATGATTTGTATCCAGTTCTTTTAACATATGAGCCACTGTATCAATAAATATTTTTGAGAATATGAATTTGTTTGATTTCATTGTCTAGACCAATTTATTCTAGGAGATTACTTAAATGATTAGGAGAAATTATGGCAAAAAAAACATTGGAAAGGAAAAAAAAGTTGAAAGGCGGTTAGTGAAATCTGGGTGCTAGAGTGGGAGCACTTAGGAGGCTCCAGCAGATGCCTGTTTTATTTTCATTTCGGTGTTGGGTGCAGTGAGAGTTTAATTTTCCTGTCTTGGCCCATTTGTAAGTTAAGAGAGGTGCTGTAACCTCTCTGGACTGTCTTTGAGAGAGTATTTGACGGAAACGGGTTTTGCTCCCAGAAGAATTCACAAAAAGCAAAAGCCCCTGTAGGGTCCGTGCGGGTATCTGGTCCTCAGCAGCGAGGGCTCAGCCCCTTGGCCGTCCTGCTCCCCGCTGGGTTGGGCCTGGCAGAAAAAACGAGACTTGGCCAACAAGCCCAGCCTGAACAGTGGCTAAAATAAATATGGGGGCCATCTGTGCAGTGGGGGGAAAGCCCACGTGATGTTCAGGGCCTCCTAAAAGACCTCGTTAAGTATTCCCGAGGCGTTGCCAGGAAAAGAGTGGGCTGGGGGTGGGATCTGAAAGGCACAGCCGGTGGAGGGGTGGCAGGCAGGTCTGATCTGGCAGTGCCAGGAGCTGAGTAAGCAAAGTCTTGGGAATCAGCAAATAGAGCTGAGCTGGGCAGACAAGTGCTAGGCTGGGAAGCCAAGCGTTGCCATGGTAACTGGCCCTGAGGCCGCTGCTGCCCCGCGTTCAGGCAGACTGTCTTGGGTTTTTCTAATGCTTTGAAACTCACTCGGTCTCTGGGCTGTGACCAGCTTGTCTCTGCCTGGCAGGAGGAAGCCACTGAACTCCCAGGCCTCCCTCCTGGCTAAGGAGTCCGGCAGAGGAGCTGCTGGCTGTTGGGATTGCAGAGACCAGGGTGTCCGTGGCGTCACTTTCCGAGAAAGGAGGGAAGGAATCTTGGAGACAGCCAGCAGTGTGAGAAGCCTGTTCCAAGGAGCGAATGGGTACTTGGGAATGGAAAATCCAAGGGGGAAAAAACCACCAACAAGAAAACACAGAGTGAGCGGCAGCTACAAAGTCCATACGTTAAAATATACAGCACCCGGGGGACCTGCGTTGGAGGGGAAGCAAATTGGCAGGGGCTGAAAGCTCCGTGGTTTTCTGTGCAGACGGATTCAGCTAGAGAAAGTAAGGTCTGGGCTGAGCCTGGGAGAAGCCCTTCGGTCTTGGAACTGCATCTGGGCAGGGAGGGACGGAGACCTGTGTGTCTGATCAGAGGTCCATGGTGTTGGCATGTGCCTGGCGGGCCAGGCAGGGTGCCACCATCCCAGAGGTCAAGCATGAATTCAGTCCTGACAAAATATGGGTCTCCACCTCGAAGCTGGCTCAGCCTTCGTTTGGGAACTGGTGAGTATGTTTTCTTCTTTTGTCTTGAAAGGAGGGTCACAGGTCTTGGAGGGGCCACCGAGACTCCACACTGGCTGAATTACTCTAGACCTTTTAAGAACTGCCCTGCAGGCTGGGTACATTTCGTCCTCACTAATTGGTTAGTCAGCGAGTTAAGGCCTCCCTGCCCAGCAAGTTTTAGCCGTCAGCTCTGATTTGAGGGCATTGGTAATGTCCTGTCTTCTGAGAAGGCACAGGAGGGGCCTTTCCCTTGCAGCCATCCAACTCCTGACGGAAAAAGCAGGATGCCATGCTGCAGGACAGCTTGGTGGCAGAACTGGGTTGCCGCTGCGCAAGGCAGCTGCAGTGGCTCGAGGCAACGGAAGGTGCCTCCTTTCCTCTTCCGTGAAAGGGAAGATGGGGTAAGACAGGTGCCCCAAGACCCTTCAAGCTGTCCTACTTTGTGCTTTCAGGTCGTGTCCCCTGTGCTAGCGTGGTCTAGAATAGTTCTTTGCCTGGCTTTTGCAGCTCTCTCAGGAAGGGCTATGAAATTCCTGCTACGCCATCAATATTTTTAAATTCACTTTTAATATATGCCATGGTGCATTTTGGGAGTAGAGGTTCAGGAATAGTGTTCACGAAATCCAGTAGAATTCCATTGCCCCCAGGCAGGAGCCCTGGCCTGGGAAATGCCCTGTTCCCAGAACAAGGGGGATGGCCTGGGTGCGTCGGCCACTGACCCGTCTGGCGTGCTCAAATCAGAGCCAGCCTTTATCTGGCCCCCGCCCCATGACTGCCCAGCACAGACTTCAGAAGCAGACAGCAAGTCAGGAGAATTCCTCTGCGCACACCCAGGGCTGCCCTGTCCCAGAGAGGAGTCTGCGCTGCTGACCTGTCCTTCCTGTGGCCCACCCCGGGAGCAGAGCTCACCTATCCAGGCTGGGCTCTGTTGCTGGCAGTCAGAGACCGGAAATCAAGTTGCGCCGTCTGTGTCCGCAGCCGGATCATGTTAATATGCGATGTCCACTTCATTCAGTGACCGATGTCCACCTTATTCAAGGTCCATCCCTGCTCATTACTGAGGGAGGTCGTGTCCAGGTGCGGGTGAAATGTGGGGTTACAGCCTCTGGAGCAAACAGCAGGGAGCGGCCACCTATTCTGTCTACTTCAGCATGTGCTCGATTGGGTCTTTAAGCCCTTTAAATTAGCGTATAAATATAAAGTCACACTGTGCACTTTTTATTCTGCTTAGAAAGATAATACATCTTCACTGTAAAATTTTCAAATGTGTTCCTGTGAACA
>NW_012153840.1:9188393-9195220 GCF_000956105.1 Propithecus coquereli
GTTGTCCAATTAATTTCTTTCTAATTTTAGTAGAGACGGGGTCTTGCTCTTGCTCAGGCTGGTTTCGAACTCCTGAGCTCAAACGATCCACCTGCCTCGGCCTCCCAGAGAGCTAGGATTACAGGCGTGAGCCACCGCGCCCGGCCTATTTTTTAATTTTTAAACTGGCCCTCTATGAGTGAAGATTTGGGTTGTTTCCAGATTTTCACTCTTATAAATGATGCAGTAGTGAACATCCTCGTAACCTATATTTCTGTGCACTTGTGAAAGAGCATCTGTAAAGTAGATCCCTAGGAAAGAGAAACTGCTGGGTGGAAGGACAGGAGCAATTTGCATTTTAATCGCTATTTCCAAATCGTCACCCAGACAGCGCTTATTCTCCCACCAGTGGAGTATTTGGGCCCTCAGAGTGCCCTTTAAGTCAGGTCATCGTCTTTCATGGGCACGCCCCTGCCATGTGAGGGCGGGCGGCTAGACAGGTGTGCCCGTGCTGGGTCCCCGGGCGTTTCTTGTCTTCACCCACTCCCACTACTGAAATGCTGTGGCTCTTGGCGGGGGCGCGAGGGCAGCTGCGGCAGAGCCTGACATCACTCCTCTAGAACTTCCGAGGGTGGGGGTGCAGAGGCTCCGTGCGTAATTCTCTAACGATTCTGGTTAGTTTCCCCACTTCTGAGGACCCTCTTAGGTAGCACATTTTTAATAGCACAGATTACAGAGGCAACAGGCGTGTGTTGAATCACAAGGTTACACAGCACCCCTACTTATGAGCTGTGTAACCTTAGGCAAATCACTGTAGCTTTCTGAGCTTCAATTTCATTATCTTTAAAGTAAAGATAATAATGGTGTCTGCCACCCAGGATTATTGTGGAGACCAGATAAGGGAATGTTTTAGTCTCTGTCTGATAATTTTCGTTTCTCAAGTTTTGGTAGGCCTGTTTGTGTTGGCTTTCAATCATCGGTCTATGTGTGCCTAGTTATTTTCGATTGTGTATTAGTTATTATATTTTTAAAATTATTTGCAGGAGGCCGGGTGCGGTGACTCACACCTGTAATCCTAGCACCCTGGGAGGCCGAGGTGGGTGGATTGTTTGAGCTCAGGAGTTCGAGACCAGCCTGAGCAAGAGCGAGACCCCGTCTCTACCAAAAATAGAAAGAAATTAATTGGACAGTTAAAAATATATATAGAAAAAATTAGCTGGGCATGGTGGTGCATGCCTGTAGTCCCAGCTACTCGGGAGGCTGAGGCAGGAGGATTGCTTGAGCCCAGGAGTTTGAGGTTGCTGTGAGCTAGGATGACGCCACGGCACTCTAGCCCGGGCAACACAGTGAGACTCTGTCTTAAAAAAAAAAAAAAAAAAAAATTATTTGCAGGAAAAATTTGAGGCCTAGGATGGCAGGAATTTCGTGTGCTTCTACCATACGTGTGGAGACACTACCATTCTGGGATGACCTTAATCCAAATTCAAGGCTTGAGTTTCCCTGGACTTTGAGCTTGGTTCCCCTGGAGCCCATTAAAAGTCAAGCTCAGTTTCCCAACTCATTCTTCAGACTATATAAATACCTCCAAGGCAAAAACATCTGGGTTTACATCCCTAAGGCTGGTTTGATATTTTTAAGATTTAATAAAAAATTTTTAAATCCATCTTCTTTGGTTATCCCAAATGGGAAGGTTGGTCCAATTTACCTAATGTACCATCATAGGAAGCAGAATCCCCACTGAATGGTCTAAATCAGCGGTCCCCAACCTTTTCGGCACCAGGGACTGGCTTCATGGAAGACAATTTTTCCACGGACTGGGGCGGGAGGTGTGGGGGCGGAGCTCAGGCGAGAGGCGCGGCCATTTCCTAACAGGCCAAGGACCAGTACTGGGCCAAGGCCTGGGGCTTGGGGACCGCAGGTCCACATGTTCAAAGCCTTTAGCACATTGTCTTTAGCTGTTGTTATACCTAAAACTTCCATGTGATTTTCAAGGCACAAGAAACTAAAGTTTGTTAGATTCATAATGAGGCAGGACAGAGGCTTTCTGTGGCCAACTGAGAGCCACAGCAGGGTCAGAAAGTCCCTTGCACCTCCCACGCCGCCGAGGTCCTACCATTATACTGATAATTACTTCTGTGATAGCAGCCTTTGAAAATCTAAGTCAGATCACGTCCCTTCGCTGTTAAAGACCTCTGGTGGCTCTCGTCTCATTCAGCATAAAAGCCAAAGTCTGCCAGGCCCTGACAGGACCTGGTGCCCTGTCCCTGCTCAGACTTCTTTTCCCCTTTGTTTACCTGCGAGGCCACACTGGTCTCGAGTTTCCCTGACCAGGGCAACCAACTCATCCAGGTTTTGAAACTGAAAGTCCAGGGCAAAGTAGAGCAATTGGTCACCTTAGCTCAAACAAAAGCTATGTCCCTGCCTCAGGGCCTTTACACTTGCTGTTTTTGCAGCCTGAGCTGTTCTTCCTCAGATACCTGCGTGGCTGGCTCCCTCATGTCATTCTAGACTCTGCTCAAAGTCACCTCCCTCAGGGAGGGAGTATGTATTCACAATAGTGCACAAGTGCGGCGCACACACAGACACACTCTGAGTCATTCTCTGTCCCTGTAAACTGCTTTATATTTCTTGAGATGTAAATGAACAGGATCCAGGCAGAACTTCTCCAAGCCCATATGGGAAGCTCTCAGGGAACAGCACCCACTACAATGCCAAGACAGGCCGAGACCCAGCAGCTTCCCTACACAGAAACTGCCTCTGTGGGCTCTGCCTGCATCTGGCCTTGGGCCAACAGGAAGACAAGTCCTGTCTAAGGCAGCCTGGGCCTCTGCTGGGCATGTCCAGGGGACCTAACGATAGTTTCCAACCAACAGGACCGGTGTTCCAACAATGGGGTAGATATGTTGATATCCTAGCTGTCCTGGAAGTCTGGCCTGTCTTTTCCGTGGTTGGAAGCCCGGCCCAGGAGCCTTTGTTCCTCGGACAGACCTGGCCCTGGAGAGGGCCTGGCCCCTCAGGCTGTCTGGCCAGATTTAAAAGTCTGCAGTGGCCAGCGGCCGGCAGTGAGACTGGAATGTGGCTGTCCTGTCCTGCCTTGGCCACAGACTGCCCTGAGGAAACAGGCCTCCGTTTCCTCCTCTTCCCTCACCCCAAGCTGAGAAACCCCGGGCCCCCCAGGGCAGATAGCAGGCGGCAGCTGCTGGGTCTCAGCCCTGAGGAGTGGCCAGCCCTGACCTCAGGCCTGTGGGCTGCCCTCTGGGTCCTCCTCAGAGGCCAGGGAGCTCTGCCACTTCTACCCACAAGGCCGAGGCAGAGCCCAGCTGGACCACGCCTCGAGGTATTTGGAAGTCAGCCCTTGCAAAAGACCATTGACTGTGCATTGACTCAAGTTCAAGTCAACAAGCATTCCCCTGGCACCTGCTCTCAGCCAGGCTGGGCCGGGCCCTGCAGCCCTGGGAGAACGAAGGTTCCCAGTCCAGATGGAGCTGCGGAGGGCTGCACAGTGCTGTCACCTGAGACAGGCGGGACCAAAGGGCCGCCCAGCGGCTGGTGGGAGGAGCTTCCAATCTGCCAGGAAGCAGTGGGCGGGGGCTGGTGCCCAGGGTCTGAGCGGCCAGCCAGGGAGTGTGGCCTTGCCCGGCCGCTGGCAGGGAGCAGGTTTTTCATCAAGGCAGTGACACTTTCCGACTGGCATTCTGTTCTTGCTGGGACTGTTGGGGCCCTGAGTGTGAAGGGCAATCTTCTGGATTAACTCATTTAATCCCCACGGCCACCCTGTGAGGCAGTGCTGTGAGACCCCCACTGTGCAGAGGAGGAAATAGAGGCCCAGAGAGGCTAAGCAACTTGCCAGAGGTGACACAGCCAGTAGGAGCTGGAGCTGGGATTTGAACCCGGAGAGCCTGGCTGGTTCTAGAGGCTGACTTGGTGGGGGCAAGCGTGAGGCCCCAGGCCGAGGCAGGGCGGTGGTGGCCTGAGCCCAGGCCAGAGACATTCTGGAGGCAGAGCTTAGAATGGCGTGGGCAGCTGGTTCACGGCCAGCCTGCCCCAGGCTGCACTCGTCCCCAGGCTGCGGTGGGTGGCTGAGTAGGTGACGATGGTCCAGCCAGATGCTGGACAGTGACTGAACCTCCCACCCACAGCCTCTGGGGAGCTTCCTGGGCCTGAGAGGCCCGTTGTCTGGCTGTCCTGCCCCCACATACCCTCAGAGGAGACCCTGGCCAGTGGGCTCAAAGGTCAGGGAGGCTTGTCCACGGCTGAAGGGCTCCCAGAGTCCAGGGCAGGAGTACCCTGGGAAAAGTCCGGGGAAGGAAGTCCACCGGAGCTCATGTGCCGCAGTAAGCAAGAAGAGCCATTGACCAAGCCTGGGAACGACCCCTGCAGGCACATGCAACTTGACTGTCTCGGCCATGGAAGGAGCTGCCAGGGGCGAGGAGGGTGGTAGGGAGGCCTTGGAGGCAGCTTCCCCCATGTGAATCCAGCCCCCACCTCCTGGCTGACCTGGGTGGGTCTCCAGGCCCCTCCGAGCCCCAGCTTCCTCCTCTGTAAAATGAGGGTAGTAGTGATATACTACAATTACAGCGTCCTTAGGCAGATTAAAACAGATGCCCCCTCGGAGGTCCAGGGCCTGGCACACAGGGGACTGGCAAATGTTAGTGTTCCCACTGCATGCGGGGCCAGGAGCTGCGAGGGACGGCTGAGACAGGCGCCCTGGCCGGGAAGCAGTCTCTGTTTCTGAGGGACGCACGGGCAGGGGTTCGTGTACGAGCCCACAGAAGACAGCAGCGAAGGCTCCCCGGCCCTGGCCAGAGCGGCCTGGCCTCCTCCACGCCTGGCACTGGGCTCCCTGCCAGCAGAACTCTCTCACCCCTCCTCTCTCCAGGCTGTGGTGACAGTCACACACATGCATACCCTGCAGTGCCAGGGCAGCTTGGCTGTGGGGGCTGAAGCTGGACATCCTGCAGTGCCACTCTGGGGCTAGAGGAGAAGCCCACTGCCCGGGCCTGCCCACCTTGGCCCCAGGCTCTGTGAACACTGTCCCGGCCCTGATGTCTCTGGACTCCAACTCAGTCTCAGCCCTTGGGGCCTCTGAAGGTTGGAGAAGGAGCTGTCTGGGCAGTGCAGGAGCACGGGGTACCCCTCTCAGACCCCTCCTGGCCTGGAGAGTGGTGGGATCACCTCCAGCCCCACTTAGATGTCCTCTCTCGGGCTCACCAAGCTCCAGGCTGGTCCTTTAACCACAGACAGCCTCATGTCATAGCCCTAGTCAGGGACTTCTCAGGACTGTTCCCATTTTATAGAGGAGGAAACTGAGGCTGGAGGCGTCAGTGACTGGCCTCGGTGTGTGTGCTCCCCCTGTCCTTGTGTTCAACCTTCAGCAGCTCCAAGGGCTGGAACAGGGCCTGGCCGGGGCTGTGAGGAGGGTGTTGCGGTGAGGGCTGGGGCTGGGGCCTGGCCAGGGCTCGAGGGATGGGCTGGCTCCAGGCCAGGGGCTTGTGGTCCAGGTTTCCACCAGCATCTTCCAAACGGATGGACCCGCAGACGGCTGGGGCTTCAGGCCAATGCGTCTGCCTTCGGAATTGTTTTATTTGGAGGGGAAGGGTCTGTGCTGCCCACACCAAGCCCTGCTGTTCACCCGTCCTGTAGGTCCCAGCCCTGCGCGCATTGCCTGCTGGCCAAGGAGTGGCCTCCACCCCACCCCGACCCCACCAGGCGTCACCAGTCGCATTGGTCCTGGAGGGTCCTTGGCCCGCACCTCCGGAGGGCAGAGGTGGATTCTTGGCTTTACCTGGAGCTGGAGGTCTGGCTGGGGGTTGGGGGGCCTGGCCAAATGGACAGAGGCAGGAGAGCCAGAGGCCTGGCTGAGTGGCTGGTGCCCGCTCTCACCAGACTGTGTAAGTAACAAGGCTCTGGCAGCCCTAATTCTTACCAGGCTCTGCAGCCGACCTGGGAGCGCCGACCCACAGAGCGGGCAGCTGCACTGGTCGTGCCCCCGCCCCGCACACAGCGGGCTCTCGCCGGCTGCCCTGGGGTCCAGACAGGCTTCCTCGGACAGCAGGAGGGACAGGAAGAGATGTGGTCACCTGCCCCTGAGGCCTCAGGGGAACACAAGGGGCCTTGTTTGGGGATTGTGGGGCCCCTTGGCAGAGGCAGGGGCCCCACAAGTTTTCATCCCCTGGGGCGAGTGCTTGTCCTCTGCCAGGCTCCCCGTGAAATCCCGTGTGGCAGGTCTCGTGGAGACAACACCCTGGGTGGGGTGGCGGGGCTCTCTCCTTGACCCATTTGACAGATGTGGAACCTGAGGCTTCAAGTAGCATCATGCCCAAGGCCACATGGCTCGTGAGGCAGAACTCTGACCCTAGTCCTGCCCGGTGGGGGAGCTGCCCTCGGGGAGCCGAGGAGCCAGTGCAGTGGAAAGGGGTCACCCAGGTGGCTGGGGGAGAATGGACGCCAAGGGGCCCAGGGAGTCCCCCAGACTGTGAGCTCAGGCAGAGAAACACCCCGAGGCCAACGTCTCTCTGTTGGCCATGGCTTCCTGGGAGGCGGCTGCTGAGGGGTGGAGGGTCTGCTCCTGCCACCTGCTCCTCTTCCTCTTTTGGCCCCTTACTCAGCACAACCTTGCGGGGGTGGCCCCTGCTCAGGCCCTCACATGGCACTTCCGCCCCCAAGGAAGCAGCTGTGGTTTGCACAGGACGTCCAAGGCCATTGCCAGGCACTGGATGAGTTGGCCCTATCCCTCTGCCTGTCCTGCCCTGGCCCCAGGCCAGGGGATACCACTGGAGCTCAGAAGGAACCGGAGGTGGGGACAAGAGGCAAACCTCTGGGGACACCCTGCCTGGGCCGAGGCTCCC
>NW_012153840.1:9205625-9253137 GCF_000956105.1 Propithecus coquereli
CCCCCTGTCGGGGCCAATTCGGCAGCACCCAGCTCCCCCACCTCCCGCCCCCTCGCGCTCCCCTGCCCGCCGCCCCCTGCACCGTGCCTCTCAGCCCCCCGTCCCTGCCCCTCCGCTGCTGCGCCCTGGGCCAAATTCAGGGCAGCAGGGGAGAGGGGGGTCACCCCAGGCCTCTGGGGGTGTCTGTCCCTAAAGGGAGTGATGTGGAGGGCAGAGTTGGGAGGGTATCTTGGACCCCTGGAGTCCCCTTTCCCCTAGCCACACTGCAGGGATCCCCCAGAAAGTCTGGGGCCCCACAAGGTCACTGAGCACACCGCTCCCCCCAACTAGTGGGACAGAGGGAGGGAGCAGCTTATTTCCAAAGACGTTTTCTCCCGGTGGAATCTGGATAATTTCCCTGGGGAACTGCAGCAAGAAAAGGGCTCTGCAAACAGATTCCCGTGCAGATAAGTTGGCATTTAAAAGAGAAAGGGACACTGACCTCCTTTGAAGGGAGGACTGAGGAGACTGCCCCACCCTCCTCTGGTCAGGAGGCAGCAGGAGCCCAGAGGAGCCTGGGTGCCCCCCCCCCACTGATACCCTTTGCTCCTCCTCTGCAGACGACCAGAGCCCAGCGGAGGAGAAGGGACAGGAGAAGGGACCGGAGAAGGGACTGCGCTGTCAGAACCCCGCCTGCATGGACAAAGGGCGGGCGGCCAAGGTAGGGAGGCTGGACAGCCTGGGGACACCTGGGGGCAGAGGGGACAGGGCTCTAACTGCCCTTTGTATCCAAGCACCAGATATCCAAAGAGCCCTGGCAAGGGTGCAGCTGTCTGGGTTGCAGTGTCCTCTGGGTTCAGGGGCAAGTAGGGCCACGGGGTGGTTGGTTTAGGAGGCAGAGGGGCTGCCCTTGGCTCAGGAATAGCGGAGGTGAGGGGACTTCTGCAAGGACAGGATGGGGGGCAGGGGTGCCCCAGAGCCCTTTGCTGCACTGTGGTCCTTGCAGCTGTCCCATGTCACAGATGAGGGAGCTGAAGCTGAGCAGGGGGAAGTGGTCCCCCAAGATTCTGGTCCAGTGTCCAGCTGGTGCCCTCCCTGTGGTACCCCACTGCTCTTCAGGCCTGGGCATGAGTCTGGGACACTTGGGGCTTGGCGATCATGACTTTGGCCCTGGGGATGACAAAAGGAGGAAGGGGCCAGTTGGTCTTGAAGTGCCAGGGGCAAAACACAAACCAGAGAGAGAGGGCCAGAAGAGGGCTAGTGGGACAAATACTGCCTGGGCACTTCAGCCTGTGGTGTGCCAGCTGGGTGCCACACACCGTCTGTGCCTTTAAGCACTGCCTGTGGCAGTTCTGCAGGAAAAGCATCAACACCTCATTTTCCATGAAGATACCAAGGTTCAGAGAGGTTGTGTGACTTAGCCAAAGCCCCACAGCTGATGAGAGATGAGCCAGGGTTTGAACCCAGATTTGGCCCTTCCGAGCACACATGTAGGTGACAATAGTACTAACTGCCACCACTTATAGTGTCAGGCCCAGGCACTGAGGACTCAGTGACTCCTGTCCCAGCCTTTTGAGATGGGTCCTTATCTCCACTTACAGGTAGAGAAACTGAGGCTCAGAGAGGTGAAGCAGATCACCCAAGGACAGATTGCTAGGAAATGGGAGAGCTGGGATTCAAACCCAGTACCCAGGTCTGTGTAATGCCAAGGTCCCTGTTCCTAACCACTGTGTGGCACAACTCTGCCAGCTGCAGGAAATTTAAAATGCCACCCTTCCACCCCCCAGCTCCCCTACCCCCACCTCCACCCAGACACACACACACTCATTCTGCATAGGAGGACCATGGGAAGGAACATGGAGAACTGTTCTGGGGGCGGGGAGGGGAGGGGGAGGCCTCCAGTTGCCGTGGTCACCGGGCAAGGGGGCGGCTGTGATGTCAGATACAATCTGCTGGCACCGGCGGTGCCTGGCATCGGGCTCTGGTGTTGGCTGGTTGCCTCTCTCCCAGATGGGGGCTCTGGCAACAATCTGGCCTCAGTCCCCCCTAGCGTACATCCTGCCGGGGGGCCTCAAAGCCCCGAGGCCTCTGCCTGACCTAAAGGGTGGCAAGGAAGACCACGGCACACTGTCCCAGCCTCTGCTCTGGGCAGCTGCTCCCAGGACAAGCCCCCAAGCTGCCGCAGGCAGGGGCAGGCTGCAGAGCTGAGGACGGTGAGACGAGAGCTGGTCTCAGAGTGGGCGTGGGCCTGCTGCAGCATCCACACCCCAGCTCCAGCCATGCTCTGGCCTGCTTGGAGCTCAGCACAGCTGCCATTGGCATCAGGAGCCAGAGGGTCACCCAGCCCGCAGGGGCAGAGTCTGGGCCCTGTCACCACTGGGATCCAGTTTGGGATAAACTGCACAGACTCACTGTGAGGACAGAGATGACCGAGGGATCAGAGGCAGGAGGGCCAGTCAGGGAGGACACCCTGGAGAAGGTGGCCTCTAATGGCCATGAGAACATGGATAGGCAGAGCGAGGGCAGTGCAGGAAGGGAAACTGCCACAGCCAGAAATGCAGAGGCAGGGACTGAGAGGAGGTGAGGGACGCTCAGATTTGGTGAGAAGGAGGACCAGAGGATATCACTGTTGTTGATAATAGTAACCACTGTGGACCAACATGTTCCTGTGCCGGCCTCCTGCTTGTCTCAGTGAGCCCTCACGAGAACCTCAGGAGAAAAGCCTTCCTCTTACTGCCACCTGACATGTAAGGAAACTGAGGTGAGAGGTGAAGGAACTTGCCCATGTCACACAGCATGACTGACGGAGCTTGGCCTGGAGCGAGGCTTCTCCGGGCAAGAGCCCCCTTCTTGCTCTTCAGGAGGTGACTAGCGCTTTGAAGGAGATAACTTCACTCATTCATTCATTCACCAATTAGCTTTGAGTGTCTGCCGGTGCCAGGCCCAGTTCTGGACCCAGGAGGTCTCCAGGAAATGAGGGATGCCCTCCCGGAGCTGACGTCCTAGCTCCGCTGGGAGGAGGGAAGGGAGGTGATGACTTTGGTTGGCCAAACTGGCGCCCCAGGCTGCCCTGGGGAAGGGCCATCTTCAAACAGGGCTGGACCCTTCAGCTTCTGGGCCGACCCTGGGTATTTTGTTTGAGGCTCTCCTGGGTGCTGGCACTTCTGAGATGAATCAGCTGCCCTACCCCTACCTCCTGCTCCTGGAGTTCCCACTGTGGGGAGGGGATAACCAGGCTGGGCTTCCTGGAGGAGGCAGCTGGAGTCCTGAGGAATAAGGAGTTGGAGGAGGTGGAGGAAAGCTGAGTGAGCAGGCAGGGATGTTGGGGGCTGTAGGGAGCAGGTGAGGCCAGGGGCCATGGGGAGAGGGAGGCAGGCTGGACCAGGAGCACCCCGCATGCCCAGGTGAGGAGTCTGGACTGTGTGCCACGGAGAGAGATGGTGTCCCTGCCCCTCCCCAGGGTGAAGATATGTAGAGTGGCCCATACCTATGAGCTCCAAGATCAAGCCCACTCCTTTCCAGCTGGGTGACCCTGAGCAAGTCACTATACCTCTCTGAGCCTTAGTTTCCTTATCTGGAAAATAAAGCTTCTAGAGTTTCAGTGAGGATTAAAAGAGGCCCCACATATATAAAGTACTTAGCACAGAGCCCGGCATGACAGGTGTCCAAGGGGATAGCTAGCTCTGGTCGTGGCATCCACCTACTTTGTAGGGGAGATAACAGTCACCCCTAGACTTTGGACGTGCCCTCTGTACCTCTCTGAGGTCTGAGACTTCCCCAGGCTCTATCCCCAGACTCTACCCACCCAACCCTGCCCAGCTAGACAAATTTTTTTCTTTTAATTAGAGACAGGATCTCACTCTGTCACCCAGGCTTGGGGGCAGTGACATGATCACAGTTCACTGCAGCCTCAAACTCCTGGGCTGGAACTATTCCTCCACCTCAGCCTCCTGAGTAGCTGGGACTATAGGCATGCATCACCACAACTGGCTAATTTTTAAAAATGTTTTGTAGAGACAAGGTCTTGATATGTTGCCCAGGCTGGTCTTGAACTCCTGGCCTCAAGCAGTCCTCCCGCCTTGGCCTCCCAAAGCACTGGGATTACAGGCATGAGCCACCGAACCTGGCCCCAGCGAGACAAATGTTTACTGCACGCCTGCTGTGTTTCTGGGGCAGGTGGAGCTCAGAGTGTGTGGGAGATGGGGGAAGGCTGGAGCGAGACCAAGGCAGGGTTTCCCTGCCCTCCTGAAAGGTGGCCACAGGTGTCTGGACTCCCCAGCTGCTTGCTGGGCAGTCTGGTTAAAGTCAGCTCAGGGGACCCCAAGTCACAAGGGGACATGGAGGAGGACACTGGGCCACCACATTTGAGGGGTATTTATTCTGGAGATGGGAGCCATGGGGTGTAATCCTCAAATAAGAGCCATCAGTGTAGCAGCCACCATTTATTCAGCACCTGCTGTGTGCCATGCTCTGCTGTAGTGCCCACAACAAGAACCTCATCCGGTCCTCAGTGCCACCCGCCCCCACAGTGGGGACTACCCACCTCCCTTTCGTAGAGAGGACCCTGAGGGGCAGGGAGGTGTAATGGTTTGCTAAGGCAAGACTGGGACTCAAACCAGGTCTGCCTGTCCTCAGAGCCTCGGCAGCTCTCAGGAGGAAAGGGAGATGAGAGGTGAGTTTTTCTGCACACTCTCGTGGGCCCAGACAGGGAGGGGAGTTTGGTTGAGTACAGGACAGAGTTTCCAACAGCTGGCATTATTCCCCCAAGTAGAGGAAGTGAGCACCTCATTCCCAAATGTATTCAAGCAGAGTGCGAAGGGATATGTACAGGTGTACAGGGGATTATGGAGTGGAGGTTGGATTTGATGATCTCAGAGTTCCCTTCCAGCTTAACAATGGCCTGTGAGGTTGCAGGGATGAGTCAGGGTGTGTGTGGTGGTGGAGGGGAGTTGCCAGATGAAGACCAGGGGACTCGGGCAGAGGAAGGGGTGGGTCTGAGATACCAGTGGAGAAAGAATGGGCAGGATGCAGTGAACAATGGAGAGGGAGTCACCTATTCTCCTGGGGGTAAGAAGTAGGAGACCAGAGTGTCCTTCAGAATGGCCAGGTGGGGGCGATCTTTAGAGGAGACCGGTCCCTGTCTGTAGCTGAAGAAAGGGACAGGGCCAGAGAAGCAATGCAAGTGGAACTCCTGGACTTTGGTTAAGTAATTTGGGGGAGTAGGTGAAGCCCTGGGGCCTGGCCCAGCGAGGACGGACAGAGAAGAAGAGCTGCGCTGGGTGGGCCCAGCCCCAGGAGTCACCCCAGAAGCCAGCTCCAGCCAGGACCAGTGCTGGCAGTCTGGCGGCCCTGGCCTGGTGAGGGGCCACAAAGCTTGAAAGTGCAGGAAAACGCTGGCGGACCTGAACCCAGCCCATCGGGGTTCTTGATACTGGAGTAGCAGGGGACGAGGGGGGCTGTGCTTGGGGCAGCGTTACCCGCCTTTTGAGGGGGGGACTCCTTTATCCCCACACAGTGCCCCCGCCCCAGTCCTGAGCGCAGTTGTTTGAAACTCTAAACCACCAAAGGGCGAAATGGCCCCCCTTTTCCAGCCTTGGCACCTGGGCCAGAAAAAAAGAGGGGCCCTCAGAGGAAGGCGGGCTGTTTCTGGGGCACCACCAAAGCCCAGCTCAGAATCCAGCTTTTTATAATGAAACGGAAGCCCTGGTTTGGGGCGGTTCCCGCAGCGGGCTCAGCCTGCGGGTCCTTTCGCCTGGTCCTCCAGGGCTCCTCTGGAGTCCAGGGCAGCTTTCTGTCGCGGGCCTCGCCCCCTCACCCCTTGGGCAAGCCCCTGTCTTCAAGCCCGGGTTAATGACCAGGGACTATGAACTTTTCCGAGATCTGTAAAGGGCCGGCCCTTGGGAACAGGAACGCCCCCTACCCGCTCCCCCGAGCCCGGATCTTAGATTACTCCCAAGCCACGGCCCGGCCTCCTGCCACCCCCCTGAGCCGAGGGGTCCGCGCCGGGCCCTCCCGGGGACCCCTCCTCTCCCCGTTCCCGGCCGGGCCGCACCGACTGTACGCACGTCCCGGCCCGCCCAGGTGTTAGCGCTCGCGCGGTACCGTAATTCCCCTACGTGCCGCGCCTCCCGTCTGCGCAGAGTAGGCTGGGCCCGCCCCGCAGGTTCGGTTCCCTCGCCCCTCGCGTCCCCGGGGGCTTTGGCAATCTTGGCCCGAGTCCCAGCCACAGGGGAGAGCCTTGTCCCTAGGTGAGTCTCACGGGGAAGCGGGGGCTGGTTCCGGACGGGAGTGGGTCTGGGCACCAGGGCCCCCTGAATTAATGGACAGAACCCGAAGTCGAGGGTCCCACGCAGTGCCAGGCCTGAGGGTGGGTCTCGAGGGGCCTCTTCATTTACTTGAGGGTGGAATGAGTTCAAGCGCCCGCCCGAGTGACTCAGGGTGGGGTCGGCCCGGAGACATGGCCGTGAGGAGTCTGTGGGCCCGGGGGCCCCGGTGAGAGGCTGTTGGCGGAGCCCGGGGATCCTGGAGGGGCCTGGGCGCTCCGGTGCTTGGGAGGCTCGGCCGCCCCTGCCCATCCGCGAGTCGGTCCCAGGCGGAAAGGTACTCTCGAGGCCGTCAGGGGGCGCCAGAGGCTGCGCCAAGACAGCCGCTTGGAGGTCGAGGTGGGGGAGGACCCGAGAGGGGCTCTGGCCTGCCTTGATGGAAGGTGGGGAAATGGAGCTCAAATTTCTTAGTAACCTTGCTCAGGTTTAGGGGAGCTCTGGGGGCATTTTACTATTCCCCTGCTCCTTCGCCAAGGTCAAGGCATACCAGGACCTAGCAGTCATCCCTTGGTAGATCTAGAGAACTGGCCAAGTGCCCTCTTTGCACATGTGGGGAGATCGAGGCCCAATGGGGTGAAGGGCAGGGATAGGTGGGCTCCAGAATCAGGTCTTCTGAAGTCCAAGCATGTGCCCTCTCCCCCTGTTCCCTCCCAGGAGCCTTCTATGTGGCACCGGGGACGGGCATGCCCAGGGTCCAGTAGCTCTGATGCCGCAATGCTGGGGTCTGGGCTCCAGGGTCTGGTGCATTTGTGCAGGGAATGGGCAGGAGGGAAAGTTCGTCATGGTGGGCCCTCTGTCTCTCTAGCACTGGGTCCCAGCCTCGGGCATCCCAGCCAGGACCATTCCCAGAGAAGAAAGGGGCCTTGCTGGCTTCCAGGACATGTGCGGGGGTGCCTAGCTTGGGGGAGAGGTTTTCTGCGCCCCTGCCATCTGCCCAGCACAGGGCAGGGCCTTAGGACAAGGCTCTGACTCCAGGTGGGCCTTGGAACCCAGTGGACAAGGGGCGAGGCCCAGGCCTAGGGGAAGGGAGGAGCTGGGCAGGCCGGGTGGAGTGAAGAGAGCGGCCTGGCAGAGCCGCCCTGCCCCGGCCCTCCTGCCCACGCATGCAGCCTCCGCCCCTGGGTTTCCAAGGTGGCAGGTGGGGCCTTGGGGCCAGCAGGCTCCCAGGGCAGCTTAGCCCTGCTGGAGAACCCCCGGCAGGGGCGCTTCAGCCAAAGAGCCCCAACTCCTGGTTCCAGGCCAGTCTTCTGTGAGCAGAGCAGGGGGCTGGCCCCAGACTTGTATCCTCTCCTGGACAGGGAAGTCCCTATCCCATCCAGACCAGGCTGGGGTCCCAACCCACTGTGGGGCAGGGATGCCCATGGGATCCCTGGGATGGCTTCTGCTTTCTGGGCCTGGGGAGGTGGTGTTGAAGGAGAGTTGGGGGGGTCCTTGCCTTGAAGACTCCATTATTCATCAGCCTCTGCATCTGGTTTCTGGGTATCAGTTTCAACAAGCTGGCCCTGACTCACAAGCCTGGAGCTGGGGCTGGGCCAGGGAGGGGCCCCCTCCCCAGGGAGTCAGGGCCCAGGACCTCTTGGGCCTGCTGCTGAGCTAGTTCAGCTCCCTGCTGTGGAGATGGTGGGGAGCCAGAAGCCAGCTCAAGCTCCCTCCTACCCTGGTGCAGGGGCTGGGGGCTCCTTTCCTCTTTCCACTCTGTACTCTTGGCCTGGGGCAGCAGGGCCCTGGCCCCCAAGCAGCAGGACTCAGGGATGCCCTGGCCCAGCCCTAGTGGTCTCCACTTGATGCAACTTGGTTACCCCATGCCAGTGGGGTCCCTCTAAGCTAGCTTCAGAATCTACCCTGTGCCCAAGAAGGTGGTCCTCAAGGGCCTGCTGCCCACTTAGCTGGTCTCCATGTCCCAGCCCCCGCCCTGTGCCCGAGGCACAGGAGTAATGGTCCAAAGCACAGGCCTCCATTTCCCCACTTACCAGCTGGTGACTCTGGGGCAAGTCACTTAACCTCTACAGGCCTTAGTTGCTTCCTCTGTTAAATGGGGATATTAGGAGTATCTGCTCCTTAGAGTCTTTGAGAAGAGTGAATGGGATTTGCTGCCCCAAACCCCTGGGACAGGTGTGGCACTTGGGAGTGCTTAGTGGAAAGTAGCTTGTGTCTGTGGGGCAGCAGCAGGGGCAGGGGTCCCGGGCAAGACAACCAGGATTTGAGGCGGAAACTCACCTGCCTGGGACCAGCAGGCCCAAGGTCATGGATGCCAGGAGGAGGAAGAGAACCTTTGGTCCAGTAGCACAGAGGTCCTGGTAGAGACCTTCCCCAGCCCCACGTTCTCCTGTAGCATGAAGACCCTTCCTCTGCCTGCGGTCCGCCATTCATTGATCTAGTCTATAGTGACCACACCTACTGTGTGCCGGCACCGTTCTAAGTGCTGAGGACGTGGGCGATCAGACAGCCAAGGGCACTGGCCTCCAGAGAGGACATCCTAGTAGGGAAGAATGACACTAAAGAAGTGAACAAAGAAATAAAGTCATTTCAGGTAGTAATAAATGCTAAGAAGGAAACAATTTAACTTAAAGGGATTGAGAGTAGGAGCATGAGGGGTTATTTCTTTTGAGAGGAGGGTAAAGGCCACCATAGGGAGGTGACATTTAGGTTGAGGCCTGGTGCCAGCTGTTTGGAGATTGAGGGCGCATGGAATTCCAGACAGAGAGAGCCCAGAGGTGGAGGCCCTGAGCTTGGTGGGTTGTAGGGAGAGGAGGAAGGCCAGCAGGTGGACCACCATGCAGGACCAGCGAGACGGCGACATGGGAGCCAGGCTGTGGTGGGATTTTGTTCTAATCAAGATGGGAAGTTTTACTTTTCAAAAATCTGTCTGTGGTGTGGACAGTGGATGACTTGGGCTTTGGGAGCAGAGGCAGCCCCTGAAGCCTCCCAGCCCCTGATAAACTGCTGCCCCTCAAAGCCATCTCACAGACCTCGCCCCCTGCCCCACTCTGCACCCTCTGTGGCCATGGAGCCAGACGGAGGAGGAGCGGTCTAGGGGGTGGGTGGGCTGATGGCAGACAGTGTGTCCTCCCCACCCCCATGGGTACCCAGGAGTGTCCAAAGGGGGGCCATTCCAGACCCCTGGAGTCGGAGGTCTGGGTTTCAGTCCTGTCTGTGGACGTTTATGTCGCTTTATGTCACTTCATGCCCCACACGATGGGTGGAGATAGCAGTGCCTGCCCTCCCTTCCTGGGAACGAGCGTGAGCGCGCTCTGACAGCCCAGCTCCCCAAGCCGGGGCCTGCGCCCTCTCGGGCTGTGCCGGGCGCCCCCTGGCGGGGGCGACCCCGCCGGCAGCCGCAGGGCCCTGGGGAAAGCCGAGTTGGGGGCCGGGTTTTCCTGACGCCCCCGCCTCATCCCAGCCCGGGGGCTGCCAAAAGACGGCCCCTCCTCCCTCCCGATCAGCCCGCCTTCCGTCCCCTGCCCCCACCGGAGGGCGCCGGGCCCCTCTGCCTTGGCTGCACCACTGCCTGGGCAGTGCGACCGGGTCCGCGGGCTCTGAGTCGGGGTCCCCAGGGCTGTAGGCGGGGCTGAGACGCGCGCGGGGCGTGGGGCTGGGTGCAGCAGCGGGATTCCGAGCGGAGAGGGCTGTCCCCGTCCCGCCTCCCGGCTCGGGGGAGGGAGAAGGGTCCCCGGCCGAGGCTTCAAGGCGGGGGTCTCCGGGAGGGAGGGAGGGAAGGTCCCAGGGCGTCTCCGTGGGGGCGGGGTGGGGGTCGGAGCGGAGCGGGCGCCCCCGGGGCCGGGCGGGCGGCGCGGCCGAGTTCCTGCGGGGGGGCTGTCCCCGGCCCGGCCCTCTGGGGTCCCCGCGCGCTCGGCCGGGGGCGGGCGCGGCCGCACAATGGCAGGAAGCGGGGCTCCGCGCTTTGTCCGGCGGGCGGCGCAGACCGCCGCTTCCTCCGGCCGCCATGGGGACGGGCCCCGGCGTCTCCGGGCGCCGAGCGGCCTCCAGGCCAGGCCTGGGGCTGCCCTCCCGGGCCCCCGAGCCCTCCTGGGCAGGGGGTCGCGCCCGCGACGGTGAAGGCCAGGTACGGGGTGGAGGGGGGCGTGGGCCGGGCCCTGCGCGGGGAGGCTGGGGCGGGGTGCGCGTGACTGTGGGCCCCTCGGTCCCTGAGCGCAGTCCCCTGGGCGGAGGGGCTTGGGGCCCAGGGTGGCCGAGCCCCCTACCTGGGCTGCACACTGGGTGACGAGGACCTGGGACCCCGAGGTGTGCCTCCCCCACCTCGGTGACCCAGGGGGCCAGCCGGCCAGATGTCCCGGCCAACCCCTGGCCTTTTGTGTCTGGGGCTGCCTCCGGACACACCTGTGGGTCCCGGGCCCTGCGCTGGGCCACCCCTCCCCCTTTCCTTCCTCAGCCCAGGGCCCTGCGCACACTCCTTCCACCACACTGGCCTCTGTTTCTCCTTCTGCGCCTGGCCTCAGCCCTGTGTGAGGAAGACTGGCTTCGGTACCCGCATCCACGTGAGGGTGGCCTTATCCTGTCCCCCAAAGGGCCCCCTTCTGTTATTTGTTACGCTGCTGTGTTTGAAGGTGCAGTGGGACCTGGCCGTCCCCATCAGGTGGGCTCTCCCCTCCCTTGGGTCGAGTCCTGGGAACTTCTCCCCCGACCATGCTGCCCCTCCCCCACTGGGGGTGGTGCTGCTGCCCTCAGAAGGGGGACGTGGCTGGCAGACAGGAAGGTGGGAAAGGGGGCATATGGGTCTGAGAAGGGGCCCAAGAGTTTGGCTTTGGAAAGGGGCCACCCTGCTTTAGTGCTGGGGAGACCCCTGCCTCTGGAGAGAGCTGGAGGAGCCTGTGGTTTTGGGGTGAGAAGTGTGAGGGGGATGGGGGAACAGAAACTGCAGGAAGGCCCTCTGCCCACCCCAGCCTCTCTGTCGGGCTTGTGCTTCTCTCTGAGGGTTTCAGGAACTTCATCCTCAACCAGGCCTGTTCAGTTAAGTCTGGAAGCAGCTCCTGTAGATCCTGGGCCTGACCCAGGTGCCCTGGTGGCCCTGAGCCTGGGAGCTGCTGAGAGGGTGGGAGCAGGTGGGCTCAGTAATAGTAGCAACAGCAGCCGTGGTGTGGCGAGCACCAAAGCCCATCATGGTGCTGGGAAGTTGAGCTCCAGAGCCTTTTGAGGGAGCCGATGCTTCCTCAGGGTGGGGCACGTAACAGGTGCTCCGTGTTTGTTGACTGCTGAGTCTGCCATGACCAGTGGATCTGTGCGTAAACTCTGCTATGTATTAGGTTGGTTTAAAAACAAGATTGTGGCACAGACTCATGGACTTGGACTGGAAGGGTCCCATAGATCCTCCTCAGGACCCCCTACCCACCACGAGCCCAGGGCGTCGACAGCCCCACCTGGCACCAGCTCAGGGAAGCTGTCAGGGAGATCTCAAGTGCCCAGGAAGGGGTTGGAGGGGGAGCCCGGGCCAAGGTGGCTGGACACAGGGTGCGAGAGGGCTGCCCAGCAGGCAAACTGGGGGGCTCCTGGGAAGAGGGGCCCAAGTGGGCACAGCCCTCCCTCAGATTCATTCTTAAGAGGAGACACTTGAGTCTTAGGGTCCCAGAATCTGCAGAGCCAGGCCCTTCTCAGCAGTGCCCTGGGGACGCCAGGGAAGGGGCTCAGGGTGGCTGAGGATAGCGGTGTGTCTTTGTACTTTCTTTAGCAGATTAGGTAAAGACAGAAACTAGAAACAGCTGCAGTGGTTGAGGGAGACCTTCCCCGATTCAACCCCAGACAACACTTCTGAAGACCACTCCCCAAGGGTGTGGAAGTGGGGGCGCCGGGCACTCAGGCTGCCCTCGGCCATCTGGGTCATGATGTCCACAGCTGCCTGCCCTCGGCCCAGCTCCACACGAGTCAGCCTCGCTTAGCCAGTGGGCCTACCGGGTGTGCCGCCACTGATGCCACTTCTGTGCCCTGTTCCCTTTCCTGCCCGATGGAGGATTGGAGGGACACAGGAGCCAACACAGCAAGCATCAACCCCCGGCTGATTTCCTCCCGTCTCCATATCCCCTGCTGACTCGAGGCCAGCCTCCCCACCCATCTCCCTTCTGAGACACCCAAGAGAGGGTGTGAATGTGGTTAAAATCTGCGATTTTGAGCCACACACAGTGGCTTCAAGGCCTGACTCTGCTGGCTGTGTGACCTTAGACAAGGTACTTAATCTCTCTTAGCCTCACTTTCCTCTGTAAAATAGGGACAATACTAGCCCCTACCTTATGGGATGAGAGGAGATGACAGTGACACATGTATTGTCCCAGTGCAGCCACAGGCCACATGCTGACCACATTACGAATGGAGCTCAGCCTTCTCCCAGCCTCCTCTGCCCTCCTGCCTCCGATCACCTTCTCTGCTGTCTACGCCGTCCTCTCTCTGACTGTCAGCGTTGAAATCTCTGATTGGGCTTTTGCCAGCCAAAAACTCTTCAGTGCCTGTCCACTGAGTTAATTAATAAACCAGTATTTATCGAGCAGCTGGGCCTGGAGAGGGTGCTGACCTTGTGGGGCTGACCAGGTGTGGGGGCAACAACATGGAACACAAGGCCCGTCAGATGGCAGGAAGTGCTAAGGAGAGAAAGGGAGTTTGGAGTGGCCTGGAAGGACGAGAAGGTGACTTGGAATGGAAGTCTGCAGGAGGACAGGGCAGGCAGGGAGCCAGGCATTTCCCCATCTGAGGCCAGGGACAGGTCGAGGTAGGGGAGCTCCACTGAAGGGACATGTCTGAGAAAGGCCAGCAGGCCAGCGGTGGCAGAGTGAGCAGGATGGGAGGTCACCAAGTGTGGTGACCCTAGCTGTAACCCTAACCGGAACCCTTTGGCCTTTTACTCAGAGTGAGATGGGAGCCATGGAGAGTCTTGAACAGATATAATGTGGCTCCTGTTTGAACAGGGTCCACTCTGGCTGCCCATGGAGAACAGATGGGGAGGGTGAGCCCAGTTTTGAGGCCATTGTCACCTAGCTGAGAGGTGGCCAGGGCAGTGGTGTCCTGATAGCGGAGGCTGAGCTGGGGCTACAGATGCTAAAGGTGGAGCCAGTGCAATCTCTGGACTGACTGGATGAGGGTGTAACAGAAACAGTTAAGGTGGCCCCAAAGTTTCTGGCCTAATATGTTAGTTTCCGGGAGTTGTTGTAACACATTAACACCAACTGGCTTTAGAACAAGAGAAATTCATTTTCTCCCAGTTCTCAAGCCCAGAAGTCTGGAATCCCGGTGTCCACAGGGCCCTGTTCCCTCCGAACGCTCTCAGGGAGGGTCCTTCCTTGTCTCTTCCAACTTCTGCTGGCCCCCCGGATGCTCCTTGGCTTGTGGGTGCCACACTCTGATCTCTGCCCTCATTGTCACGTGGCCTTCTCCCTGTGTGTCCTGTCTCTGTGCCCCTTTTCCCCTTATAAGGATACCTGTCATATGATTACTGCATACCCTGTGATTTCATGCTCAGGGGTGACCAAATCTTAACTAATTACATCTGCAGTCACCCTGTTTCCAAATAAGGTCACATTATGAGGTACTGGGGGTTAGGACTTAACGTCCTAACACAGTTAGGGGACACAGTTCAACCCCTAACACCTAGCACTAGAAGGAATTGCTGTTAATTGAGTTGAGATGGAGGGAACCGCAGGGAGAATTCTGCTCCGGAGCTTACATGTGGACGTGTTGAGCTTGAGATGCTTATTAGAATCCAAGCGGAGAAAGCCAGGCACGGTGGCATCTGCCTGTAGTCCTAGTTGCTAGGGAAGCTGAGGCAGGAGGATTACTTGAGTCCAGAAGTTTGAGGCTAGCCTGGGCAACATAGGGAGACCCCTGTCTCAAAACAAAAACAAACAAAAAAAAAACCAGAATCCAAGCAGAGAGTCAAGAAGTTTGGTCTGGGGTCCTGGGAGAGGTCCCAACTGGAGATTTAACTTTGGGAGCCCTCTGCTTGGAGACGGTGTTTCAAGTCACGAGACGAGATGAGCCACTAGTGAGTTAATGTAGAAAAAAGGAGAAGAGGTGCACGGACGGGGAGATGAACAAGGAGCAGCGGAGGGGACAGAGAGGCCAGAGGGTCAGGAGAGCTTGGGGTCCTGGGACCACAGAGGAGGCTATTTCACAGAGGCTGCTGGTGTCAAATGCTGAGTCCTGTGGGAACGGCCAGCAGACTTGGCCACATTGGGGACACTGATGACCGCAGATGAGTGAGTTTGGGGTGATGCTGAGGGGCTGAGGGGGAAAGGAGGAATCCCCTCTTGCAGCCGTCAGACGAGTCTTTGATTTAGGCAAAAATCATCACGATATGCTAAGGCACTTGAGTGTGGGATTACTGGGGAACAAGACATCTCAAAGTGTCACTGTACAGATTGCTTAATAAATACAAGGAGAAAAAGGAATTTTTATAAGGTGCGAGATTCCCCAAATGATCCTGCATCTCGGGCGCACTGACAAGAACACAAAGTCAGCTCTGTGGTGTCCCTGCCCGAATGCTCAGTCTGAAACTCTCTGAGGACCACCAGACAAGTCCATGCTGAGTGGCTTTGTGCCAGACTGCTGGCTTGAATGTGTCAAAAGTGTCAATGTTGCAGAAGACCAAAAATAAAAGGGGGAATTCATTTTTAAAGGGATAAACAGAAACAAATCATGTGTGAGCATTGATCGGATCCTATATGGGGAAACATATCTGTAGAGGACAGTAAGTTGGGAGAATGTAAATATAGATTGTAGATGGACCATATGTCCAAGTTCAGTTTCCCAAGTGTGATGGTTGTGTGGGGTTTTGTAGGAAAACGACTTTGTTCTTCAGTGATGACATGATTTCTGCACCAGAGGAAAGAGAATGAGAGAGAAAGCAACTGTGTTAAATATTAACAACTGGGGAGTCCAGAAGGGTGTGTGGATGTCATTGTGTCTTTTTTTTCTTTTTTTTTTGAGGACCGAGTATTGCTCTGTCTCCTAGGCTAGAGTGCGGTGGCATTCTCTTAGCTCACCGCAACCTCAAACTCCTGGGCTCAAGCAATCCTCCTGCCTCAGCTTCCAGAGTAGCTGGGACTACAGGCGCACGCCACCATACCCGGCTAACTTTAAATTTTTTTATAGAGACAGGAGTCTTGCTGTGTTGCCCAGGCTGGTCTCGAACTCCTGACCTCAACTGATCCTCCCACTTCAGCCTCCCAAAATGCTAGGATCGCAGGTGTGAGCCACTGTCCCTGGCCAATTGTGCTATTCTTATAACTTTCTGTAGGTTTGGAATATTTTTAAAACAAAAATTGGGAAAATAGTGAGGCTGGGAGGAGAGCACTAGGAAGTGGTGAGGATGGATACCTGCTTCACAGAGGTTAGCCGCAAAGGGAAAGAGAAACGCAGCAGTTGCTGGAGGGTGAACTGAGGCCAAGACACTGTTTTAATAAGATGGCGAAATAAGCACGTGTGGGTATGACGACAGGCATGACCCAGCGGAGGGAGGCTTGGTGGCGCAGGGAGAATGCTGAGAATGCCGACCTGTGTCCCTGCACCTTGGGCTGCGGGGGCGGGTCTGGGAGGAAGGGCTGGCCTCGGATTGGAGCAGGGTGGTTCATTCCAAGTCCTGGGCAGATGGGGGGACCTCCTGATGGCTTGTTTCCCTGGAAAAGCAGGAAGCAAAGTAGTCAGCAGGGAGTGAGTTGGGGTGGGCCGTTGGAGGGCAGAGAAGATCTGAAACAGTCATCTGTGAGGATGGGGGGAGAGTAGATGGCTGGTATAGTAAATCCAGGCTCAAGTCACCAAGCAGTGGCCCATGGGCAGCACACGGGCACTGACACCAACAGTACCTTTGTCTGACTCCTCCGTAACTCCTCCACGCGATGTCTTTAGGAACCCAGGTGGGGTCAGCTGTCCAGCGCCCGGGCAGGCCATAGAATGAGGAGAGGGCCTGGGTTGGGAGGAGTGGGGGGCTTGCTGGAGCTCAGGGCCTTGTGGCTCCAGCCCTGAGAGCACCTGAGCTTCATTATTTGGGCGGCACCAGCCTTGTAGTTATTCCCTTGATGTCTTCTCATGGGCAGGGACTTGCTTTTCTCTGCATCCCTCAGAATGGACGCATACTAGGGGTTTGGGGAACATTTGCCAGGTGCACCAGCAAGCACGAGGCACCCTGTGGAGAATGGCTGGTTGCTGGTTGGCCACTGAGAGCAGCTGGGAGCCCCACCTGTGCACTGCAGCAGTCTGGATGCCAGGTGCACCTTCCTGTGGCCCCGTGAAGCCAGCCCGACCCACCGCCCATCCTTCCTCCCAGGTATGCCACCACGCCGACTGCCAGCAGCTGCACCGCCGGGGGCCCCTCAACCTCTGTGAGGCCTGTGACAGCAAGTTCCACAGCACCATGCATTATGATGGCCACGTCCGCTTCGACCTGCCCCCACAAGGTGAGCACAGGAGGGGGACCCCAGCCCAGCCCCCAGATCCCCTGTAGCAGCTCTGAGCTCTGTGTCTGAGGGGACAGTGTTTCGGTAACTGTTGGAACTGTGAAAAGAATGAGTCCACTGTAAATAATGAAACCCAAGTATGTCACGGTTCCTTTTGTTCTGTAAGTTTTTTAGCAAGAGAGAAAATCAGGGGGCTGTGGTCCTCTCGAGACAGGCCTGTCTCTGCCGGGTGCTGTCTTCTCCCTGGTCCTCACCTTCTGCAGCTGCCCCTGCCCCTTCCAGTTCTGCCTGTCCCCAGGACAGGGGACTTCTGGGCAAGTCCCCCAAGCCAGGCTGTTGTCCTAGCAGAGGCAGTGTGGGGTTGGGGTGCACGGGTCAGAATGAACTTGTAGCAGGAAACAAGAAACCCTCCTGCTGAGAAGGGCCAGGTCAAGGCCCACTGCCTAGCCAACTGGCTGTGCCGGGGTGGCTCACAGGCACCCAGGCCCCTGAAGACGTGCCAACGACCTCCTTCCCAGCTGATCAAAGGGACAAAAGGACTCTCCCCTTCTGCCAGGGCCCCGCAGGACTTCAGGTGTGGTCCTAGCAGGGGGGAGGGAAGGCCTGAAAGAGAAAGGGGGCCCATGGGCTTTGGTCCCTTTCCCACAACAATCCCGGAGGCAGGGCTTCATTATCTTTATCTTATGGAAGGGTAAACTGGGGCCATAGGTGGGTTTGTATTGAGGGCAGGGCATCCCCTGGGGTGTCATTCCAGGGCCCTTGTGTCCTTTTGGGTCTGCAGGGGGCATAGATCACAATGACTGAGCCCCTGTCCTCACAAAGCTGAAGGGCCTTAGCTACCTTGTGGGGGGTTCCAGGGTAACAGACTGTGGTTCCCCTGGAAGGGCCAAGGAGGGAGCAGGCACAACCCCCGCCTACTTTCCTCCAAAGGCTCTGTCCTGGCCCGGAATGTGTCCACCCGGTCATGTCCCCCGCGCACCAGCCCTGCAGTGGACTTGGAGGAGGAGGAGGAAAGCTCTGTGGATAGCAAAGGGTAGGTGAGGGGTAGGCGGGCTGAACAGATACCTTGGAGAGGTCCCAAGGCTGAGTCTCAGACTGGAGATTCTGAGACCAGATGCTTTGGTGCTTTACCCAAGAAGGGCTGATGGGCAGACCCCTCCCCACCCCTGTGGCTGTCCTGATTCCTGGGCCAGGTTGTGCCATTGGGTGTGACTCCTGTATTGGCCACCAGAGGGCGGACAACCCCGCGTGGCCCTGGCGAATGCACCTGAGTTACCTGTCCCCTGGGGTAAGCGAGGGCTGGGGGCCAGCGAAGGCCCCCACTCATGTCCCATGCTGGTGAGGTTCCACCCATCCCTCCAACTTCTGCCTTCAGGGACTGGAAGAGCTCAGGCCTGAAACTCTCCAAGAAGAAAGCAAGAAGGAGATACACAGATGTGAGGAACCCCCCGCCCCCCCCACCCCGGGCCGGCGGATAGGGCCTCCCAGAGAGCCCCCAGCCCCAGGCCCTTTGCTTCCCCTGAGGCTGGGCCTCCCTGCTCTGAACTCCAGGAAGAGGGTGGGCTCTGCAGTCAGGTCCCTCCCTTGCCACCCTGCACCGCAGCCTGGTGCTGCCCACCTTTGCCCAGGTGGGGGAATGCTCCAGGAGCTCCTTGGGCCCGGAGGGGTGCTGGGGGGGCCTCCCAGGATGGAGGAGGGCTGGAGGGATCGCTGGCATTCGTTTCCCTGCTGGGGTTCCCATCCTGGACCACAGGATGGGGGCGGTGAGGAGAGGCAGTGGAGAGGCTAAGAGCCTGTGTCCTCTCAGGACCCAAGCAAGGAGTGCTTCACCCTGAAATTTGACCTGAATGTGGACATCGAGACGGAGATTGTACCAGCCATGAAGAAGAAGTCACTGGGGTAGGGCCTAGTGGGGCTGGGGGCAGGTGTGGCCTCCCATGTCCAAGGCTCCAGGTCTCTGCAGGTGTGACTGTGTGTGTCTGTGTGGTGGTCTGTGAGTGAGCGAGTCCCCACCTGTGGGCAGACCCGTGCACGTGGGTGTGCACACCAGCATGAGGGCCCGTGACCAGGTCTGTGCACCTCTGCATTCTACTCACGCGTGCAGAGCCTAGGCCTGGGCGGGCAGGTTGTGGCGGGTCTGCCTGGTGGGCAGACGTGCCTGCGTAGAACCTCTGTGGCCAGGCATCTGTGCACCCGTGTGTGATCCTGTGCGGGCCTCCCTTTTCTGTTGGGAAGGTGGGGAGCTGGGGCTGTGGGTGGGGTGGGGGCTCATGTGACTGCTCCACTAACTCACAGCCCTCCTGTCCTGGGGGCAGGGAGGTGCTGCTGCCCGTATTTGAAAGGAAGGGCATCGCGCTGGGCAAAGTGGATATCTACCTGGACCAGTCCAACACGCCCTTGTCCCTCACCTTTGAGGCCTACAGGTTCGGAGGACACTACCTACGGGTCAAAGGTGAGCGGCAGGCTCCACAAGCCGGCTGGCTAGACAGGTGGCTGGGGCCTGGCAGGGCCTCCCGGAGCTCAGGTTCCCATTGGTCCCATTGACCGTGGCCCTGAGCAGGCTCATTACCATACAGGTGTCCCTGCTGGGCGTTGGTGGCAGGTGCTGGCAGGGCGGGGCTGCCAGGGGAGGGTGGCCTAGGCTTGGTTTGGATCCTTAAGGGAGAGGGGACTGGGGTCCCCTCCTCCACCAGACCTGGCACTGAGGACCTCTTGTTGCCCCCACACGCTGCGTTCAGCCAAGCCAGGGGATGAGGGCAAGGTGGAGCAGGGAGTGAAGGACTCCAAGTCCCTGAGTCTGCCCATTCTGCGGCCAGCTGGGCCCGGGCCCCCCATGCTGGAGCGTGTGGACCCCCAGAGCCGCTGGGAGAACCTGGACATCTTGGTGAGGAGGAGGGGCTGTGACAGTGCTGGGGGTGGGGAGGGGCCCCCCTCAGGGGGAAAGTCCCCCTGGATCCCTCACTGGCTGCCGTGGGGCTTTAATTGCCCCCTTGGGAAAATGGGACTGGCTGTGAGAATAGGGGACCCTCTCTCCCTGGATCGAACCATACTCCAAGGTGATGGGTCTTGTCTCTGAGTCTTCTAGCAACCAGGGAGTCAGAGTGTGCGTGCGTGTGTATGTGTGTATGAGGGCATTTGTGCTGGGGAGTGAGACTGTGTGTGTCGTGGGCCCTTGTGGGCCGGATTTGTGAGTGCATCTGAGCGTGTGTGTAACTGTGTTTCTCTCACCTGCTTCGTGCTGTGACTGGGGGATGCAGGCAGCCAGGTGTATCTGTCTGGACCTTCTACCCCCGAAGCATGTTTCAATCTTGGGGGAGGTGGCAGCGCAGGGCAGGGATGTGGAGACCCTCTAACATCCCAGGCTGGCCTGAGGTCCTAGAAACACACGTTGGGGTGGGGCCATGGGCCGGGATGGGGGGCCTGGCCTTGACCACCGCTCCTTGGCCAGGCCCCTGGCCGCCGACGCAAGAACATGTCGGAGTTCCTGGGGGAGGCCAGCATCCCGGGGCAGGAGCCCCTGACGCCCTCCAGCTGCTCTCTGCCCAGCAGCAGCAGTGGTGGCGCCAGCAGTGGGGGTGGTGACAGCTGGAAGAACCGGGCGGCCAGTCGCTTCAGTGGCTTCTTCAGCTCGGGCCCCAGCACCAGCACCTTCAGCCGGGTATGTGGCCCGTGGGCCCCACCCCAGGGCAGGGCAGCTGGCTGGCCCTGACCCCTAACCCCGACCCCTGACCACGAGTCTCCTTCCAGGAGGTAGACAAGATGGAGCAGCTGGAGAGCAAGCTGCACACCTATGGCCTCTTTGGGCTGCCCAGGCTGCCCCGGAGGCTGCGCTTTGACCACGATTCCTGGGAGGAGGAGGAGGATGAGGAGGATGAGGACGAGGACAGCGCCTGCCTGAGGCTGGAGGACAGCTGGCGGGAGCTCATCAATGGGCACGAGGTGAGTGCTGCCCACAGCCCTTCCCCTCCCTTGTTGCAAAAAGGGCACAGCCCTTGAGAGGACCCAGTGGGACATCCCCAAGAGGCTACTGTTTTCATTCGCCCACTTTGGGGAAACCGAGTCTAGATTGAAGTGATGAGCTGCTTGGCTGTTTTAGTGGCAGAGGAGGGCTCAGAACTTGGGTGTCTTGACTATGATAATTCATCTGATGGTGAGGGTGACCCTGCCCCTCTTAGGACCTCTGTGTCCCCATTGGGAAAACAAGGAAGTTGCAGGCTGGGTTGCTCACCATCCCCTGGCCATCTGGAGATGCCTGGGCCTCCTGGTTGACCATCCCTGTCCTTCCTCTAGAAGCTGACCCGGCGGCAGTGCCACCAGCAGGAGGCGGTGTGGGAGCTGCTGCACACGGAGGCCTCCTACATCAGGAAACTGCGGGTGATCACTAATGTGAGTGGCCTCTCTCTGGGCAGCCGCTCCTGGGCGACCCCTCAGCTGAGTCTGGGCCTGTGCAGAAGGCGAAAGTGCCTGGCAATGAAGGGGGCCAGGAAAGTCAGACAAGGGCTGTGCCCTGGGGAGGAGGTGGTTCCCACAGGCACCTGGGACGGGGCTTTAGGCTTTGCCAGGTTCAGCTGAATTAGCACAGGCGAGGCCTCATTCTTTCACGAATTCACTCAACGGCTATTTCTGAACACCTACCGTGTGCCAGGTGCCCAGCAGCCCACAACCTAGACGGGGCAGAGTGGACAGGCACTGTAGGGATTTCCACTGGGGTGCGGGGGGCCCTGTCCTGGGCTTGGAGGTTCAAGGAAGGCTTCCCAGAGGGAAGAAGTCCCCTCCCAGGGCAACCACAGAGGCTGAGCCAGGGCAGAGGTAGAGGAGAGAACTCCAGGTGTGGCTGCAAGGCCAGTCTCCCCAGAGCTTCCGTCTAGGTGGGGCCAGGGCAGGGTAAACCCCAGGTGGGCTCTGGGGCTGGGCCTCTCCTGGGGGTCTGGAGCTCCCAGGTGTGAAGGCCATAGGGTACCCCTCTTTATCCCTGGCAGCTTCAGGGCCTCCTGGGAGAAGGAAGGGGTAGAGGGGAGCCTGAGTCTGGGTGGGGCTTCTGGGCCAGGACTCCCCCCAGCTGCAGCGTTCCCCTGCCCCCACAGCTGTTCCTGTGCTGCCTTCTGAACCTGCAGGAGTCGGGGCTGCTGTGCGAGGTGCTCCTGGGCCCAGGACGGCGGAGGCGGGGACTCGGGGGCGGGGCCTGGCTTGGGGTGGGCCCTCGGGTGGGGGCGGGGTTACGCGTCGGGGGGCCGGGCCGAGCTCACCTCCCGCCCGAGCAGGTGGAGGCCGAGCGCCTGTTCAGCAACATCCCTGAGATCGCGCGGCTGCATCGCGGGCTGTGGGGCAGCGTGATGGCGCCAGTGCTGGAGAAGGCGAGGCGCACGCGGGCGCTCCTGCAGCCCGGGGACTTCCTCAAAGGCTTCAAGATGGTACGGGCGGGGTCAGGCGCAGGCAGGGACACCGAGGCAGGGCTGGGGCGCGAGAAGACTCAGTGGCCCGATCCCATCTGCCCATCCTCCCCAACCTGCCTCTGACCGGTGACCCTACATGTCCCCTAGGGGCCAAAGGCGAGGAGTTGCGAGGCGGTTGACTGAGTTTGAACCTGGCCATCTGGTGGCGGGTGGTCACTTTCGCTGAGGCTCAGTTTCCTCATATGGAAACAGGGATAGTGAGCTGGCTACCGCCGGGGTGGTCGCCCGAGCGCAGTAAAGAGGCGCTCGGTAAGCGCTTGGCGCGGGCTGGCCCGCCAGGCGCGCGGTGACCGGTGCTCTGGTGGTTCTGCCCTGGGCCAGTTCGGCTCGCTGTTCAAGCCCTACGTCCGATACTGCATGGAGGAGGAGGGCTGCATGGAGTACATGCGCGGGCTGCTGCGCGACAACGACCTCTTCCGGGCCTACGTCACGGTGAGGGCGGCTGGCCGGTGGGCAGGGGCGCAGGATCACCCGCACCACGAGGGCGTGGGGCGTGGGGCGTGGTCAGGGGCGTGGTCAGGGGCGTGGCTTGTCCCGAGCCCCACTCCCGCCTCCTGTCCGCAGTGGGCTGAGAAGCAGCCGCAGTGCCAGCGGCTGAAGCTGAGCGACATGCTGGCCAAGCCCCATCAGCGGCTCACTAAGTACCCGCTGTTGCTGAAATCGGTGCTGAGGAAGACGGATGAACCTCGCGCCAAGGAGGCCGTCGTTACCATGGTAACCGACATGGTGGGCGTGACCCTCCGCAGCCCTCTGGCCCTCCACGACCCCGGGTCTGAAGCCCCATCCCCTGCCCCTAGATCGGCTCGGTGGAGCGCTTCATCCACCACGTGAACACGTGCATGCGGCAGCGACAGGAGCGGCAGCGCCTGGCCGCCGTGGCGAGCCGCATCGACGCCTACGAGGTGGTGGAGGGCAGCAACGACGAGGTGGACAAGGTGGGCGCGTGTGCCTGTGGGGAAGGGCAGACAGGGAGTCTCACTCAAGGACTCCCAGCCGAGATGGGGAGTCAGGCCTTGACCTCCCCTGTACCTCCATCCTCTATCCTCCGCCCCCCAGCTCCTGAAGGAATTTCTGCACCTGGACCTGACAGTGCCCATCTCTGGCGCCCCCCTGGAGGAGACCCGACAGCTGCTGCTGGAGGGGAGCCTGAGGATGAAGGAGGGGAAGGACAGCAAGGTGGCTCCAGGGCTGCCCCCAGCCCCAGGGCCGAGGCCTCACCCTCTTGTCTCCTGGGCCCCCGTCAGTGGTTCTCAGCCAGCTGGGTGGTGACTCAAGAGCCAGTGACTCTGTGGCCATAGGGAGGGATGATTATCTGCCTGCAGTTGACTCTTTACAACCTACAGCAGCAGAGTCATAGCCCAGGGAGGGGCTGTCTTGCCCACTGAGGGATTCCGGGTGGGAGGGAGGGGCACATTCCATAAGTGGGCCAGGAACCCTGTGCCTGGCTGCTGTGCTGTTAACCCTGCAGGCACTGGGTAGCCAAGAGCCTGCAAACCGTGATTTTAAAAGCACCTCCCTTTTCTTTCTAATATAAACTTTTACTGAAATAAATCATAAATATATATCTCAGTGAAAAAGAACCATCTTCCCCTTCATTTTAATTTTACTTGAAGGTTTACTAGGGGATGGGGGGAGTGAGTGCTCTTGGGGGGCTGTGGTGCCTGATGGCTCTCCTGCTCCACCCCAGATGGACGTGTACTGCTTCCTCTTCACGGACCTGCTCTTGGTGACCAAGGCAGTGAAGAAGGCTGAGAGGACCAAGGTCATCAGGCCACCACTGCTGGTAGACAAGATTGTGTGCCGGGAGCTGCGGGACCCTGGTGAGGAGCCCTGGCCCCTGCTCCTGGGTGGGGGCTGTGGTGGACAGGGACTGTCGTCGTGGCTGACAGACTTGGGCCTTCCCTAACCAGGCTCCTTCCTTCTCATCTACCTGAATGAGTTTCACAGTGCTGTGGGGGCCTACACATTCCAGGCCAGCGGCCAGGCCTTGTGCCGTGGCTGGGTGGATGCCATTTACAATGCTCAGGTGAGAGAGTGGAGGGTGAGAGCAGGATGGACTGTGGGAGCCACTGATCACAGCACATTCTTCCCCCACACACCTCCAACCCCTACATGCAGAACCAGCTCCAGCAGCTGCGTGCACAGGAACACCCGAGCAGCCAGCAGCACCTGCAGAGCCTGGTAGAGGAGGAGGATGAACAGGAGGAGGAAGAGGAGGAGGAGGAGGAGGAAGGAGAGGAGAGTAGCACTTCGGCTGCCAGCTCCCCCACCATCCTGCGCAGAAGCAGCAACAGCCCAGACTCCCAGCACTGGTATGTTTGCTCACGACCACCCAGCAAGTCACAGCAGGGCAGGCATTCCAGCCCAGGACTCCTGACCCCAAGGCCCAGCCACCTTCCCTTCCTCTGAATGGTCTCATCTTGTAAACCCAGGGGTGTGTGTGTGTGTGTGTGTGTGTGTGTGTGAGGGGGGCTCTATCTTCCACCAGAGTCCAGGTGGGCCGGGCAAAGAGCTTTTGAATTGCTTGCCAGTTCTGATCTGTTAGCGGTAGCTGTCTGGAGCGCTGAGCTGAGGATTGATAGAGTGCATGCAGTCTCATCAGGGAAGAATGCTATGATCCATTACTGACGCCTCTTGTGGCCATAGGGGTCAGAAGGTCTGGCACATGTACCCCATGCTGCCATCTCTGAGCCTCGAGCTCCTGAGGGCAGAGGCTGCAGACCTCTGTGCATTGTCCAGCACAGGCTGCCCCTGGCCATGTGCTTTCCTTTAGCCAGGCTGACTCTCTTCCCGGCTCTGCAGTGCCTCAGACGGCTCCACGGAGACCCTGGCCATGGTAGTGGTGGAGCCTGAGGAGGTGTTGTCCTCTCCTGAGTTTGATGGCGGCCCCTTCAGCTCCCAGTCAGATGAGACCTCTCTCAGCACCACTGCCTCATCTGTCACGCCCACCAGCGAGCTGCTGCCCCTGGGCCTGGTGGATGGCTGCTCCTGCTCCATGGATTCTGCCTATGGCACCCTCTCCCCGACCTCCCTGCAAGACTTTGCAGCCCCAGCCCCTGTGGCGGAGCCAGTGCCCCAGCTCCCTGAGTTACCACGAGCCCCTTCCCCACCGCCATCGCCCCGCCTCCGCCGCCGCACCCCTGTCCAGTTGCTGCCCTGCCTGCCCCACCTGCTCAAGTCCAAATCTGAGGCCAGCCTCCTCCAGCTGCTGCCAGGGGCTGGAACCCATGCGCCATCCCCAGCCCCCAGCCGCAGCCTGTCAGAGCTCTGCCTGGCCGCTATAGCCCCAGGCGCTAGGACTCAGGGCTGCTCTCTGGAAGCTGGGCCCAGCTGGGATTATACTGGGGCATCTAGCCCTGGCAGCAGCTCCAAGCCATTAGAGCCTGAGAACAGGGCCAGCTGCTTGGCCGAGGAGCCTGCAGGCCCCTCCAGGAGATGCAGAGAGCTGCCCTTAGGGAGCTCTCCCAGGATCCAGCCGGACGCCCCCACCGGGGCCTCTGCCCAGCACAGGAAGCTGACACTGGCCCAGCTCTACCGAATCAGGACCACCCTGCTGCTTAACTCCACGCTCACTGCCTCGTGAGTGGCCTGGGATAGAGGGCAGGTGGTGCAGCGTGTTGGCATTGGGGGCACAGTCATGACTGGGAGGGTGGGTATTTGGGGGTGGTGATCACAGGGGCAGCCAAATCCTGCCACAGTGCCTGGGTGCTGGCATCTACGGCAGACAGCAGCGAAGGGGCCTGCCTGAGGGTCACGGTAGGGAGGAGAGGGTGCCAGAGCCACCCTCTGAGCCCGTCAGCCAAGGAAGGACTGTCTCTCCCCACCCTGCAGAGAGGTCTGAGCAGAGGGAGGCCCCCAAGAGTGCCATTGACCAAGGGACAGCAGACAGCATGCCTCCTGGGGGGTGCCAGCACCTGCTTCAGCTGCTGCCTCCTGTGTGCATGAGCCGGAGCCTGGGCAGGACCTCTGCACCACCCGGGGCCAATTTGCACTTTGCCAGACCGGATGGAGTGGAGGAGGGCCCACTAGAGCCCGCCGCCCAGGCTACGGCAGCCCCCACACACCTGCCCAGGCAGTCCCTTGTGCCCTGCTCCCTGAAGTCACCAGCTCTTCTGGGCTAAGCTCTCAGCTGCCCTTCCCACTTGCACCTTCATCTGGCCTCCAGTGGGCCATGCTCCTGCCCTCTCCTCACCCTTCATAGGTCCCACTGGCCACCCCAGGCTTGGGCTGGGCTCTGTGTAAGTTGCATATTTATTGAGCTTTTGATTCTTTTATAAAGACTTGTACATACTCCACTGGAAAGAGTCCTTTGCTTTTGGAGGCTACCCCCTTCCTGGCTCAGGTGCACTTGGGCTCGGGTAGAGCTCAGGTTGGGCGCCTTCCTGTGCCCCTGTGCCACTCCATCTGCAGTGGGGCACCAGTGGAACACACTTAGGAGGCAGCTGTGAAGTGGGGGGGGGGGTCTGGGATGTCACCAGACCAACACCCCAGGACTCTTTCCCTGCCTCAGCCATGAGCTCTGCCACTAGACCCTCTTGTGGGGTGCTCCCTCAGACTCAGGACTCAGTCCTACTCTGGGGAAGGTGGGTCTCCCATCTGGGTCCCTTCTGGTACTTTAGGTCCAACAACACCCCCTTCCCCCGCCATGGCTGGGGGTGCTGGGGCCCAGAGAGGGGAAGTCACTTCCCCTGGCTCCACCTGGTTCTCAGGGGTGGTGCTAGACTCAGGGCTGGGGACTGGGATGCAGCTCTCCTGTGAGCCTGGCTTAGCCGCAGTAGGCAGTGGGGCAGTTCCTGCCTGGCACTTCCCGCCGCCTCTAGGGCCTGGCCACCAGGGCCAGGTGAGCTAAGGTGCGCAGAGCGGGCATGCAGGCTGGGGGACTCTGTTGGCTGGGGCGGCGACCGTCGAGCTCCGCCCTGTCTCCCAGGCGGGCTTTCCTCGACAGGGCGGGGCTGGCCTTGTGGCTTGGGCTGGGCAGAGCGCGTGGAGCTGGGAAGGCCCTGGGGCGCGGACGCCCCCCACCCCTGTCCCAGGGCCCAGTGCCCCACAAGGCCATGAAGCCGCGGCCCGGGGGCTGCGCGGCAGCTGCGGTGAGTGGTGCCGCGGGAGGCGGGGGATAGCTCTGAGCCTTGCCCTCTGCCGGCTCTGAGGGCAGGGGCAAGGAAAGGGCCCCCAAGGGAGCGAGTCTACTTGCCTGGCCCCGCTGGGGGCTGAGCGGCCGCCCCTTCCGACCTAGATAGAGGCTCCGCCTGGGTGGGGCCCTTCCGCTGAGAGGAAACCCCTCCCAGGGGCCAAAGGGGTCTGGGGGCCTAGGCGGGAAGGCTCTGTCCCCTACCTCACAGAAAGCATGGGTGGGGGAGGGGCGCTGCCAGATTCCTGTGGTGGAGGCTGGCAGGAGCCTCCCCTGCTCCAAAGCCTGGTCTGTGAACGGGGGAAGGAAGTGAGTCTCGCCCGCCACTCATGTGGGCAAATGCTGGGGCCTCTGAAATGGAGGAGCCCAGGCAGGGAGAAGTCCCCAAAGGGCAGCCACCAAGCAGCACCTTACCCCAGGCACTCTTCCTGGTGCTGCTGGGTGCCCAGGCCCAGGGCAGCACTCCGAGCCCCAGGTGTGACTGTGCCAGTGATTTCCAGAAGAGCAATGGTGCGTTTTGTTGTAGGGGCTGTCCAGCAGGTAAGTGGGTGCAGGGCCGGGAGGGGCATGGGGGCAGTTGGAGTAGGCAGCGCTGGGGAGAGGTGGCAGGCAGGCAGGCTGGGCTGGGCTGGGAGGGAAGCAGGGAGCCAGAGGGAGGGAAGGAGGGAGGGAGAGGTTGGGGAGCAGGTTGGGTGGTGCCGAGCTGCCCCCTTTGATCATCTGACCCCTATTGGGTTCCACAGGGCACTACCTGGAGGCCCCCTGCACAAAGCCCTGTGGCATCTCCACCTGCCATCCGTGCCCCCAGGGCACCTTCTTGGCCAGAGACAACCACCATAATCCTCACTGTACCCGCTGCCAGGCCTGCGATGAGCAGGGTGAGGGGCTGCCCAGTGCTTGGAGGGGGGCTCTTAAGGACAAGCCCTGACCGAGATCTTTCTGAAGGAAGTTGCTGGCTTGGGCCCAAACTTTGGGTGTGAGGACCCTGTGCCCACCCTCCACTGAACACTCCACCCTGATCCTGCTGCAGGATGCCCTGGCCCTCTCCCTTCCTGGTGGTCTTCTCAGCCTCTCTCTGGGGGTTTCCCTGCCTGTCTCTCTGGCCTATCCCTGTCTCCATTCTCTGGGGATCCTCCCCTGCCTCTGTGTGAGTCTCTGGCCCTGACCACCTCTGCACTCCCCATCTGCCTCACCCCGCCAGCCTCCCAGGTGGCCCTGGAGAACTGCTCAGCAGTGGCGGACACCCACTGTGGCTGTGAGCCAGGCTGGTTTGTGGAGTGCAAGGTCAGTCAATGTAGCAACAGTTCACCCTTCCACTGCCGCCCATGCCTAGACTGTGGGACCCTGCACCGCCACACACTGCTGTCCTGTAAGTACCCCCATCCTGGCCTGTCTACTCCCAAACCCCTCTCCCTGCCCTGCTCCGTGCTGACCCCTCTCTTGGACTGCAGGTTCCAGCAGAGACACTGACTGTGGGACCTGCCTGCCTGGCTTCTATGAGCATAGTGATGGCTGCGTGCCCTGCCCCACGTAACTTCCTGGCTGTCCTGGGCCAGAGGGAAGGGAGGCTGGGAACAGGGTGGGGGCCTCAGGGACAAGTGCTGCTGGTTCAGGGATAGAAGGAGGGGACAGGGAGGAGGGAGGTTGGCCCTGTGGTGGGTGGGTCCTGTTTCGGGCAAACTTTGGACAGTAAAAAGAAATCTGGATTCACCTTATGCCAGAGAAATAAGGGGGCATATCTTCACTTTCTGCCAGGATTGCCATTAGTAATTGGATTGCATTGGGCAAGTTCAGAGAGGTGACCTCTCTGCTGTGTGGTTTCCCCCTCGAAACACGGGGATGCTATTAGGGATTCTTGGGGCAAGGATACGGGATAAGGCACTTTGTTTATCCATTCAAGCCTTTTTTGAGCCTCTGCCATCTTCCAGACACTGTTCCTAGGAAGTGTGGATACGACAGGGAACAAAGGAGGCAAAAATCCCTATCCTTGGGCCGGGCGCGGTGGCTCACACCTGTAATCCCAGCACTCCGGGAGGCCGAGGCAGGCGGACTGTTTGAGCTCAGGAGTTCGAGACCAGCCTGAGCAAGAGCGAGACCTCCGTCTCTACTAAAAATAGAAAGAAATTAGCTGGACAACTAAAAATATATAGAAATAAAAATTAGCCGGGCATGGTGGCGCATGCCTGTAGTCCCAGCTACTCAGGAGGCTGAGGCAGAAGTATTGCTTTTGCCCAGCAGTTGGAGGTTGCTGTGAGCTAGGCTGACGCCACGGCACTCTAGCCCAGGCAACAGAGTGAGACACTGTCTCAAAAAAAAAAAAAAAAAAAAAAATCCCTATCCTTTTGGAGTTGACATTCTAGTGATTCTTAATTTAGTCTAGAAGAAGGTCAGTGCATAGTAATAGTGATTATTGTTGTTGGGTACACATTGACATTTCAGTAGTACTTCAGGAACATTCTTGGGTAGAGTAAGGAGAGAGGTGTGGGGAGGGAAGGGCCTCCAGGGTGGAGAAGATGTCAGGCAGTCCTGGGTAGCCCCACCCTCCTGTCCCGTGTACTCCTTCAGCCCGTCTCCCCTCCCCTGCAGGAGCACCCTAGGGAGCTGTCCTGAGCCCTGTGCTGCCGTGTGTGGCTGGAAGCAGAGTAGGTGGTGTGCTGGGAATGCACGCGGGAGAGCTGGGATGGCCCAAGGGGAGGTGGGTGGTAGCAACCACCTGATACCCACTACTGCTCTTTCAGTGTTCTGGGTCCAGGTGCTCCTGGCTGGCCTGGTGGTCCCACTTCTGCTCGGGGCCACCCTGACCTACACGTACCGCCGTTGCCAGTCTCACAAGCCCACGGTTGCTGGTAAGTACACACACACACATACACATACACACACATACATACACACACACATACTCTCCCAGGGGCCTGGGGTCAGGATGAGTAGCTCAGAGCCCACTAAACCCTGATAGGGAAGGGGAAACTAAGGCAGGGAGTACTGGGTACAGAGGAACCCAAGAGGAGCTGGACCAGCACCCAGATCCAGGAGGCTTACCTGGTTGCTGACCAGACTCTCTTTGTCTTTGACAGCAGATGAAGCTGGGACAGAGGTTCTGACCCCACCGGTAAGAATCTCAATATGTGCTGGGAAGAGGGTGAGCAGTGTCTGGGCTGCCTCTGGAGCCGGGAGGTTGGGCTTTATAACTTGTGATCCCCGGTGCTTAGCACGGTGGCCAGCACGGGGTAGACATAACAGACAACACTGAGTTATCAGTGGCTGAGACCAGCACAGTGCCTGCCCTCAAGGGGCTCTCAGGCTGCTGGGGTTCAGATGAGTACACAGGTGCTAACAGTTCAATGGGAGGGGGTGCCCCCATGGGATTGGGGGAACAAAAGGAAGGTAGGAGGGGCAGGTTTTCCAGGCAGAGGCAAGAGCTCTTCTGCTGGGCCATGGTGAGAGAGCAGGGATGATGAGGGGAGGTGGTGTTCGGGGGGCATCTGCCAACTGAGCCAAGGACTGTCCATTCCTAGTCACAGACTGCCGTAAAGGGGCCTTACTATGCAAGCGGGGTTGACCTGACGCTTTCTTGGCTTCCAGGCCACCCACCTCTCCCCCTCGGACAGCGCCCACACCTTTCTGGTGCTCCCCGACAACAGTGAGGTCTGCACTGTCCAGTTGGCAGGCAACAGCTGGACCCCTGGTTCCCCCCAGACCCAGGAGGCACCCCGTCCACAGGTGACATGGTGCTGGGACCAGTTGCCCAACAGAGCTCTTGGTAAGTGACCTCAGTGTCCTGAGGCCTTGATCCCATTCTCTTACGTCTGAGGTGGGAAATTGTGCTTTTCTGCCTTGTCCACTTTCTGTTCCCTAACTGGCCAGTCTCCCTGCCCAGCCTGGCAGGCTTGCTGCCAGGGGGTCCTGCGTGCCCCTGACCCCGCCTCCCGGCCGCGGTCCGCATTCCCCATTGGCTCTCTCTGGCCCCGCCCCCAGACCCTCCTCCAGCGCCTTCGCCAGCGCCCCCTGCAGGCTCGGCAGCCGCCGCGCTCCAGCCGGGCTCGCAGCTCTACGACGTGATGGACGCGGTCCCCGCGAGGCGCTGGAAGGAATTTGTGCGCACCCTGGGGCTGCGCGAGGCGGAGATCGAGGCCGTGGAGGTGGAGATCGGCCGCTTCCGCGACCAGCAGTACGAGATGCTCAAGCGCTGGCGCCAGCAGCAGCCAGCCGGCCTGGGCGCCGTCTATGCAGCCCTGGAGCGCATGGGACTGGACGGCTGCGCGGAGGACCTGCGCAGCCGCCTACAGCGCGGCCCGTGAGGCGGATGACCCCCCCGCCACCTCCGCGCTCCGGTGGCCCTTGCAGAAGCCCTAAGTACGGTTACTTATGCGTGTAGACATTTTATGTCACTTATTAAGCCCCTGGCCCGGCCCTGCGTAGCAGCGCCAGCGGCCGCACCGCGCTCGCCCCAGAGCTCCGGTTATGGCGAAGCAGCAGGAGCGAACGTGGGCAGCGGTGAAGAGGTTGCTCCGCTGCTGCTTGGCCTGAGCTTGCCTGAGCCCTGGGTATTAAATCCATCAAGAAGAGCTGCGCTTGTCGTTCTGCCGGGTTGGGGGTGGTCAGCGGCCCGGGCTTTTCGAGGGGCCGGGGGTCTCGCCACCCCGGGTGCCCCCGCGGCGTTGCCTAGCTTGGCCGCAGCGCCCAGGCCTGCCCTCCCGCGTCTCCATGGCCCGGGTGCCCGGAGGCGCGCGTCGGCGAGTGAAAGCGAGCGTGAGCCGGGCGGCAGAGAGAGCTTTAATGCGGGTGCGAGCGGCGGGGCGCGACGGGGGCAGCGGTTGGAGACGCAGGTTCGGCCCCTCGTCCTCCACTCCACCAGGGCAGTGGAAGGGTCCGGAGCCAGGGGCCCGGCTGGGGGCCGGGCGCGGACCTAACCGGAGGGAGGCGGGGGCAAACGTGGGGCCCCAGGAGCGGCAACTGCGTCCCGACGGGCGGTCTTCATCGTTTCTGGTAAACAAATGACTGAGAGGAAAACGTCGGCGGGGATGGGAAATGCGGCCCGGGCTGGGGCTGAGCGCAGATCTGGGTCAGGGAGGGAGGAAAACCCCGTCCCCGAGCTCGGGGCCTGCCTCCGCCCAGGATGCGCCGGCGACGCGGGTTCCGGGGAGCGGGGGTGGGGGCCGCAGCCCAGCGCGCACTCCGCAGGAAAACAAAGTACCGCCCACAGGGCTGGGGAGAGCTCTGCACACTTTGACATTCGACCAACATGCAAATATGTGTTAAATCGGCATGCAAATAAGCAGCTTTTTTTTTTCTTTGCGTCAGCAGCTTGGGCACTTTTACTGCGGCGGCGGGCGCGCTCCAGCGTCAAGGGCTGGGGATGCGGGGGCCAGGGTGCTAGGGGTCAGGGAGGGATTCCAGCTCGGGAGGGGACAGTACTGCGACTCCCAGCCCTTGTGCCCAGGCCGGGACGGGGCGGGCGGGGGGGGGGCGAGCTCGCGAGGCTGTGGAAAGGAGGCCGTGACGTCTAGTACTTAGCGATGTCCCCCTTCTTCAGGATGACCTGCCGCTGCCAGGGCGCCAGCTTGCTCTCATCGTAGCCCAGTGTCCGCAGCTTCTCCGACTGCTCTTTCTCCCGCTGCAACTCCTCCTGCTTCTGCCGCTCCTCCTCTTTCCTGGAGAGGGGTTGGGGGCAGAATCCAGTGAAGCCTGGAGGCAGACACTGGGGCTGGCAGAAAGGGGACCCGGCACCAGGACCGCAGCCTGCCTGACCACTGGTGGCGAGCAGTGGGTTGAAGGCAGGCGCTGGGTTGCTGAGGGCAGAGGGCCTTTCCTGGGGGACGGACCGGGGTTATTGGGACACACCGGAACTGGGCAAGTGGGAAGCAAAGGTTGGGTTACTGGGGGCTGGAGGTGTTCCTGGAAACGGAGGTGCCGCGTCACTGTGTGAGGAGGGGTGTTACAGAGTGCAGGGGCAAGATTATTGGGGCCAAGACTTAAGTTACTGGGGAGCTGTCAGTCTGAATTATTGGAGACTGGGCTTGGGCTACTGGGGAGCAGAGGGACCATTTGATGGGGGACAGGGGCTGGGGAATTAGGGACTGGTTAATTAGAACATAGGGGTAGATCTGCTCTGTTGACAGGGTAGCAGCCAAGCATATGTGGCTGTTAAGCATTCGAAACATGGCTGGTACAAACTGGGATGTGCTGTAGGTGTAAAATACACACGGTATTTTGAAGACTTAGTTTTAGAAAAGGAGTATAAAACATCTCAATAATTTTTTTTCTTTTTGAGACAGGGTTTCATTGTTTCCCAGGCTAGAGTACAGTGGCATGAGCATAGCTCACTGCAGCCTCAAACTCCTGGGCTCAAGTGATCCTCCTGCCTCAGCCTCCTGAGTAGCTGGGACTACAGGCCCACACTAGGATCTTTTTTTTTTAAAGACTAGTCAAATGCAGTAGTGAGGAGGGGGGAGAGTAGTAGAACAAGGAATTCAATCTGTAACTGACTGTGAACAATCAAGTGAGATAACTCATTACCTTCGGACCAGCCCACACTAGGATTTGTTTGTTTGTTTGTTTTAATGTTTTGTAGAGATGGAGTCTCATTATGTTGCCCAGGCTGGTCTCAAACTCCTGGCCTCAAGCCACCCTCCCACTTCAGCCTCCCAAAGTGCTAGGATTATAGGTGTGAGCCACTTCATCTAACCTATAAATTTCATGTTGAAATAATATTTTTTGATATATTGGGTTAAATACAATATTACTAAAATTAAGTTCACCTATATCCATTTTTTCACTGTGGCTACTAGAAAATTTTAAATTATATATGTGGCTCACATTATATTTCTATTGGACAACACTGGGCTAGATTAATGGGGACAGAAATTAAGTTTTAAACTAAACAGACAAGGTTATTGATACTGGGGTTGGGTTAACTGTGCAGCAGAAAAGCTAGGTTAATAGAAGATGGGGACTGGCTAATTTGGAAGCAAGTTTATCAGAATGTAAGAGCAAGATTTTGGGAAACAGGGAGTAAGTTATTGGGGGACAGGGGTCTGGTGGCATTATCAGGAGCAGAGACGTTGTGCTCCAAGGGCTGAGAGACAGGATTTGCTCAGGATAGGGCTGGAGGAAGGGATAAGCCCTGTGACTGGGTCGGGGTAGGGGTGGCAGGCCCCGCACTTACCGCTTCTGCTCCCTGGAAGGAAAAAGAGACAGTGTTAGTTGGTGCCTCCATTTAAAGGACATGGTCAAGACACCCTGCCAGGCTAGCCTCTGCCTGACCCCCAGCTCACCTCTCCTCTTCCAGCTTCTTCCGCAGGAGGTCCCGCCTCCAGGCAGGCATGCTGGCCAGCCGGGCCTCCTCCTCCTCCTCCTGAAACACAAGCACAAAGCTTCAGGATCAGCAGGGTATGGGAGGTATGGGGCCAGACGGGGTACACCCCTAACCTGGGGGGACCTGGAGGAATCAGGGACAACAGGAGGCAGATGTGATCACAGGAAGAGCCTCTTTTGATGCCCTTCTATGGGACAAGTCAATAAAGGTGTCTGGTCATAGCCCCCTCGGAAGGGGGCCTCTTGCCCCCCAAGAACCCAGCCCCTGTGTCCTGGAGGAGGCACCAGAGAGATCAGAGCTCAGTGCAGCACAGGAGCAGAGAATGAAGTAGTTCAGCCCCAGAGCCCCTAAGCCTGATTCCCCACAGGGTAGGAGGACAGGTGGCCCCAGGCCTGTAACCTCTGGGCAGAGGCAGACATGGGTCCCCACACACCCTGTAGGCTCAGGGAGGTTCAGGCTGCCTCTGGCTCCCCTGTATGTGAAAGACCTTCTGGCCCATGCTTGCCCTCTCGCCAATGGAGTGGTCACCAGTTCTACAATTGTGGGGTTGCAATGACATGGGGGAGGGTGTCCAATGTAGGCAGCTTACAACAAAGAGATTTATTTCTTGAATGTTACAGGGGAGAAAGGGTCTGTACACATCACACAGAACACTGCACACGTGGCTCCCTTGACCTCAGCCAAGGAGGTAGCTGTGAACTCCAGCAGAAAACCAGACAGAGGGAGAGAGTGAGTGAGACCACACCATACTGCTCCAAGGTGGACTCACTGTCCCCCACTCAAAGGGTTGTCTGCTGCTGCCTGGCTCCACACAGAGCCCAGCAAGGCCAGAGGGGGACAGGTGGTTTGCTCTGTGCCATGCCCTGCCTCTCTTGGCCAAGGCCCCATAACCTGCCCTGATGGGACCCCAAAGGCTGACGTAGCCTGGTCCTGGGCATCCTGGGCTTTTTAAGGCCACCATCCTGGGTTCTTCCTGTGCATTTCTGGCCTCTAAAAGGCATGAGGCAGGCATCCAGGCCCAGGTTAAGGCATTTGAGAGTACATTCCGAATTCCGCTGCTCATATGTCAAACAGCTCTGCCTCCTTCTCCTTCCAGAAAGAGAAGCTGCGATCGATGTAGCGGCAGATGTCCTCGTTGCTGAATTCGCCCATCTCGGACACTAGCTCCAAGGGGTCTTCGGCGGCAGGGGCTTCGGAACCTGCAGGGTCCGAGGTCGGGGGAGGTGCGGCGGGCGGAGGCTGCGGTGCAGGGGCTGGGGCCTCGGGCTGGTCTTGTGGCCGGTCCTCCGTCTGAACTTCGTCGGTCAGCTCCTCCTCTTCTTTCTCCTCCTCTCCTTTCTTTTCCTCCTCTTCCTCCTTCCTGGCCTGTTCTTCGCGGGCCTGCTCAGCCTCCGGGCTGTCTCCGAAGAACTGGCGCCTGAGGTCCTCGAAACCGTCGCTCCAGCTGCGCCGGCCGACCTCCACCTCCTCGAGCACAACGCGGTGGAAGAGGCGGATGAGCTCCCACGGGTGGCTGCCCAGCCGGTCGAACATCTCGTAGCAAAGCAGGTGGCGGAACTTGCGCTCCTCCCGGCTCAGGCCCATCTCCAGCAGCTGGAAGTAGCCGAGCATGAAGAGGTCCAGTGTGAGGCTGTCGTAGCGCGGGGGCGCGCCGCCGTCCAGGGGCGGCAGGAAGTGCTCGGGCCAGTACAGGCCGTGCGCCAGGCCCGGGCCGCTCGGGAGGCGCCCTGGCACCTGTCGCAGCAGGCTCCGCCAGTGGCCCAGGAGCTTGCCCACTACCTGCCGCTGCTTCAGCAGGTGCCGCAGCCGCTCATCCGGGCCGCAAGCCGTGCTGTCGCTCGCCGGCTGCTGGGGGGCGTCCGCGGCCTCGGGGTCCGGGTCGGCGCCGGCGGCCACCACGCGGGGCAGCAGTCTGCGCAGGCGCGCCTGGGCGAGGCGCCCGGGGCCGCGGAAGGTCCACTTGCGCCAGTGCTCCAGGAAGAGGTAGACGATGCGCTCCTTGCGCATGTCGAGGTAGTCCTGCACGCCGCGCAGCTCGGTGGAGAGCGGCGGCCTGCGCGCCAGCTGCTCGGGTTCGGGCAGCGCCGCCTGGCGGGCCGGCGCCTCGGGCGCGCCCAAGGCGCTCGGGGGCTCCGCGGGGGCGCTGGGCTCGCCAGTGCCAGCCGCCACGTAGTCCTCCTCGAGGATGGGTTCGCAACCTGGGGCGCCGGCGGGCTGAGACAGCTTGCGGCGCGGGGCGTGCGCGGGCGCTGCGCCCTGGGCGCGCAGCTCGTAGGTGGCGCGGAGGTGTCGCACGGACACGCCGCACTCGAGGATCTCGCGCGCGACGGCTTCGCGGCACCAGCTGAGCGAGTGCGAGCGGCCCAGGCACAGTGGCCCTGGCCGACAGGGCGCATCCGGCAGCGGCGCCAGCGGCTGGCCCGTGTCGGCGGCCAGCAGCTCGGCCAGGTGCGCGGGCCGGCCGCCCAGCGCGGCCAGCAGCGTGGCCATGCTCTTGAGCAGCGTGGAGATCTTGCTGCACCAGGCCGGCAGGCTGGCAGCGCGGCCGTGCATGCGGCGCGGGTCGACGGTGAAGCGCGGCGCAGATAGGGCGGCTGAGATGGGCAGCAGCTGCTCCAGCTCCAGCTCCAGCTGCTCCAGGCGCGCCTCCAGCTTCTGCGCCTTGTGCAGCACCTGCAGGTTCTCAATTTGCTGCTCGATGCGGAGGATGTCGGCCTCGGTCATGAGCTCGCCGAAGGGCCCGAGGATGGCGTTGTGCTCGCGGGAGTACCTCCAGCCATCGCGGGGGTAGCAGCACGAGCTGGCGGCCGTCAGCTAAGGCGGGGAAGACAAGAGAGGGGAGGGAGGCGCGTCTCCCTCTGGCCCAGCTCCCGCAGTGGCGCCGGGGGACTTTTTGCATGTCCCAGGTGGTGTAATGGCTCCGCGGGGCTGCGTTTGCAGGGACAGGCCGCTCCTGGCCGGCGGGAGATTACGCTGGGGCGAGGCTTGGCTTCGGCCCGGGCCGCTGCTCCGGGCTCTGTGCAGTGTCCGCTTTGGTCGCTGGCGGGGGGCATAGCCGGTCGCTGGGCGCTGCTGCCGAGGCAGGGAGGGCAGGCCGGCAAACGGGGTCTCCACGCCTGGCCTGGTCGCTCATTACACCACTCAAGGAACATGCAAAAGGCATTGAAGCTGAGAGGCACAGTGGCCCTCCCACCCCAGCCAAGGCCTGCAATTGTGAGGCTTCTGCCCCCAGACTGCTGACCCCTTCTGAAGCTCCCCTGTGGCCCCAGGGCTCCCTGTCCCGTTGCCAATGTTTTATATGCTGAATGAGAGGCCGCTCCTCTCTTAAGGAGGCTTAAGGGGCAGCTTCCCCTGGGACTCTCAGCCCCTCCCCTCATCCTACTGAGCTGATAATACAACGCACAGAGCAGGGCTTGCCACGCACTTACATTCTTATGTCTCACTTTTCTCCACCTCTGGCCACCACTCTAGTGCCCAGCTTTTCCACCCTAGGGACAGCCCTCACCTCCACACAGGCCTCTGTGATTCACCTTGACCCAGGACAACCCATTCCCCACACACAACCGTAATGAAGCCGCTGTCCTGCTTAACCACCGCCCCCCAGGCTCCCCACTGCTCCAGGAGAAAGTCCCCTCTCTTCCAGGGAGCTGGCCGGGCCTTGGTAACCTGACCGCCACTGCCCTCTCCAGCTCAGCACCCCACGGTACAGTCACAGAGCCACATCCAACTCTGGCATCCAGACCACCCCATCCTGCCTGCTGGCTCTTCACCCAGCTCTTTTCCTGGCCACCTGTTGGTCATCCTCCAAGTCTCTCCTTAGACATCACTTCCTCTTCCCCAACTCTGTTTCCGGCCCAAATGAGGTGGCCAGCTTAGGGCTGTCCCAGTCCCCTGCACTCCCCACCACAGCCGGCTGGGTCATATCAGCTCAGTTATTTGTCTCCCCAGTTGCTCATTCGCTCACATCGTCCTGTTTTGTCTCCTAATTTGTTTGCTGACTGACACACACACACCCTGCAGCCACCTTGGGAGCAGGCCCTGATACATTCTCCGCGAATCCCCAGAGGCTATGACGGTATATGGGGCACATAAACAGCACTCGGGACGTTTGTTGGACAAATGAACAGAAACAGTCCTGCCAGCTAGTGATGATCAACTCATCTTACAGTTGAGGAAACCGAGGCTGCCTGAGGCTGAGTATGAGCAGCGGGAAGGGGGCAGTGCAGGGAAGGAGCCCAGGTCAGACTGACAGGGACCAAAGCCCTTTTGCCGCTCAGTGTGGTCCCTAGACCACACCGTCACTGGCCTCACCCAAGAGCGTGTTAGAAATGCAGAAGCTCGGCCCCACCCACACCTCCTGAATCAAAAAAAGCATTATAACAAGATCCTGGGTGATTTGAAGGCACATTGGAGTTTGATAAACATTGCCACCTCACTTCAAAGGGACAGCTGCTGGCCCCAGGAGGACAGGGTCCTGAAACCCTGCTTTCCCCAAAGGACGTGGGAGCCTCGGGAGTGGGAGGGCTGGGGCAGGTGGGGTGGCGGGGGGGATGGGCTGCAGGCGCAGACGCAGACCCCAGGGCCGCTGGGAAGCCCCGCCCCCCACCCACCTTTCGCTTTTGCTCCTCCTCCTCCTGCATCTTCAGCTGCAGCTTGCGCACCATCACCTGGCGCTTCCACTCGGGGATGGGCCGGCCCTGCTCGTCGTGCGTGGGGATGAGCGCCTCCACGTCCAGCTGCACGCCCGGCGCTGGGGTGGCCGGCGGCGCCGGCGCCAAGCTGCCGTTGAGCAGCGGCTGGAGGCCCGCTGCCGGCGGGGTGGGGCTCCGGGCCGGTGATGGCTCAGGCGACACCGGCGGCAGCGGCGAGTCTGGCTGAGGGGAGAAGCGGCGGGGCTGAGCGCCCGACGGGCTCGAGCGCAGGGAGCCGGGGCGGGGGCTCCTGTTGGGCCCGCCTACCTGGGAGGCCGGCTGCCCGCTGCCTGAGAACACTGTGGTCAGCCCCTTGCTCTGCGGCGTCGGCTTCAGGCTCTTGCCCGCCTTGATCTCAGCCAGTAGCTCTGAGTTGTCGCCCGTCGGGGACATCATGTTGAAAGACTTGGTGCCTAGGCAGAGGCAAGAGAGGAGGCGCTAGTCTGTGGCGGGGACACGTACCCGCCGCCCCCCACCCGTCCCTCTGCAGCCCTTCCCCAAGCCAGGACCGGCCGGTGCCCTCCCTTGGGCCCAGAGGGCAGCTCTTCAGATCCTGGTCCTCTGGGCAGCTTTCTGGGCCCCCAGAGCATCGCAGCCCCACCATCCTCCCAGCCCTACTCACAGGGTGTAGGGCCTCTGCCTGGAGGTCCCTGGGAGTTCATGGTGGCTCTTGGGCCAGCCCTGGGAACTCCAGCATATGTCTCCACCCAGCCACTGCCTGTCCAGCTCCAAAACACCACACTACCCGGGGCCAGCCACCCGACCTTTGTCCCGGGTTCCCTGGCTCAGCCCTGCTGGGGTGGAGTCTCCCTTTGGCCCCCTCCCTGCATCAGTAAAGCCCAGTGACCCTTGGACTGAGTGGATTGGGGCCTCTATGGCCATACAGAGTCAGGACCCTGGAGTGCCAGTGCCCAGCTGGCCGCCCCTCCCCACGCAGTGACGGACAGATGCGTGAGCAGACACACAGGTTGCAATCCAGGAGCACATTTATGGCAAAGCGCGGCTCAGCTCTGGGGGGACCCAGGAAAGCAGAGCCCTTACTAAGGCTATGGGGGGGTACCCAGGAAGAAGGACAGGCGGATAATATGCAAATGCCAGGCACAGACTTTGCATTTTCCGTCTTGGCTGGCGGAGGTGACTAGGGATTTGGGGAGGGATGACTTTTGAGATCTGAGGAAAGGGCCAGGTCTGGGAGCGAGAAACAAAATGGGCCAACAGCTCTTGGATTCCCAAGCTGGGGACCCCAGAGTGCAGTGACGGGGAGGGAAGAGCAGTGTGGCCAGCTCACTGATTGTAGGCAAAATCGGACCCAGGTGCAGGACGCTTGGGCACATATATGGATGTGTTGGGCATATGAGGATAGAGGGGTGCAAGGCCCCCCATGGCATCAAGGTCTCCTCGCCTGCCAGCCCCTGACCCTGCCCTTTCCTGAGTCCCAGCCCCTCTGCCTCGCTTCTCCTGCCGTCTCCCCCACCCTGTGCCTCAGCCTCAGCCAGGAGCAGCAGCTACTCACTCTTCCTGTGCCTCAGGACTCTCACTTCTAGGGACCGAGAGGAGAGAAGTGACAGTGAAGTTAGGAGGGAGAGAGGGCCGGGATGAGACTGGGACAGCAGGGGACAGTGAGAGAGAGCCAGGGAGGGCAGGAAGGGGAGGGGAGAGGAGGTGCTTTCCTGCCCATCTAGCCCTGGCTCAGGCTGCTCTGGGGCCCCACAGGGGTGATCTGTCCAGTTCCCAGTTTGGCTGGTGCCCCTGAGGGATGGGCAGGGACACCACTGGCCCTTGTCCCCCCAGCAAGGGCCTCTATCTTGGCACTGGGTTGGGATAGGGCACCCAGCCCAGGCTCTGCTGGGAGCGGGTATCTTGGGAAGCCCAGAGTCTACTCTTCTTCTGTTCCTAGCTTCAGCCCTGCGCAGGCTGCCGAGGGAAGAAGCTGACCCCAGAGCTGGGGATGGGGTGGGGGCTTTCTGAAGGCTCAGTTGTTAGTGGACATGCTACCATAGGGACGCCAGGGGACCTAGTCAGGGAGTTAAAGCTGTGGGTGGTGCCACTAAGCACGGTCTTTGCATTGAGTGGCTGAGAAAGGCACCATCACTGGGCTGGGAGCACTGGCACCCAGACACCAACTCCTGGGCCTTCCAGGAGGCCTGGCAGAGGGGACACTGCCCCATTTTACAGAAAAGCACAAGAATCCTGGTCACCTGTTTACCTATTTAAAAAGGATGCCTAGGGAAGTCACCAGGAGGAGGGAGGGGAAACCAAGATGGGTCACTAGCTTTGTCCCCAGGGCCAGGCCCCTGTCGGGATCTGGCTAGGAAGAGTCCCTGACATGTCTGAAAAGGGCTCAGGTCTGTGCTGCCTGGAAGGACCAGAGAAAGAGTTGGGGGGAGGAAGAGGGTCTCAGGATAGACCAGGGGCAGGAGAAAGGTTGGCCAGCAGCCCTGCCTTCTTGAAGCTAATTCTACTGCTTAGAGCTTCCCTCTAGCTCATCAGAGCACCAGCCCAGAGCTGGGGGCCTTCCCTAGCCAGTGGCAGGCAAGCCCAGAGATGGGAGGGGACTTGCTGCAGGTTACACAGCCCAGTTCTGCTCTGGCAGGATCGAAGCCACCCAGAGACTTCCCTCAGGGTCAAGTACTCAGTGGGGCAGGGGCTGGCAGGAAAGACAGGTAGGAAAGGAGGAAGGACCAGGGCAGTCTCAGCTGGGGAGGGGGCGGTGTCTAGATTGCCCTCCTCTTTCAGGGCTAGCGCCGCCCCCACCCCGCATCCCGCACTACTCACTGCCGGTGGACGACGAGGAGCGACGTTGCCCGCAGCCAGGGCCAGCGCCCTCGAAGGGCAGAGGCGGGGCAGGCGGCGGTGAGCTCAGGGCCTCAGGCAGGGGCGGCGGCGGCGGGGGTGGCGGCGGCAGCTCCCTGGACGCCTTGGGGTCCGCGGCGCAGCCGTTATGCACGGGGTTCCCGGGGAGCAGCGCCGCCTGCGGGGGAGCGGAGGCACCAGCGAGTGAGCCGCGGGCGGCAGGGCCGGGTCTCGGGCGGCCGGCGAGCGTGGGCTGGCGGGCACGCACCTCCTCGCTGTGCGCCATGCCGGGGCGAGCGGCCAGCGGCTCCCCGGGGCAGCGGCCCAGCTGGCGGTAGTAGTCCCCCGTGCTGGGCTGCTTGCTGAAGGCGCGGGGCTTGCGTCCGGAGTCCTGCCTCCGCAGCCCGTTGTGGCCGTCGCAGGAGCTTGGCTGTGGGAAGACAGCGGCCGCTGGGCTTCGGGCACTTGCCCCTAATGCCCCCACGACACCCGCCCCAACTCTTCACCTCCCCAGGGCTCGCGGCCAGGAGCCGTCGAGGGGTGCGGCCGGCCCCGTCGAACAGCCGTCCCCCCGGTTCTCAGAGCCGGCACGAGGGTGTAGGGCCTGGGTGGAAGGGCAGACTCGGCTACAGGGAGGGGTTCTGGGCGTGGGCCAAGGGGCACAGGGGCCCCCACTGAGGCCAGAAGGGGCGGGCTCAGGGGCGGGGTGGCCCAGCCCAGACGCCAGGGGGAGCCGGAGAAGGGGAACCTCCCAGCTTAGCCAGCGCCAGGGCCTCGGCTGCACCCGGCTCTTGGCTGCCGGACCAACACGGCGTCCCCAAGGCTCCGCCGAGTCCTGTCTCGCGGGGGTCCGGGCCCAGAGGAAGCCCTCTCAAGAGCCCGTGCCCGATTAGGCTCCCGCTTGCCCAGAGCCCCCAGCCTCCAGGCCCCGGGCTGCTCCTACCTGCGACTGTGCCGATGGCCCCCGCTGTGCACCTGCCGGCGGGGGCGGCACAGACCCGACACCTGCGCTACCTGATCCTTCCTCTCAGGTTACAGCCGGGCCCGTGCCCGCCCGCGCGTGGCGGGCCTATGGTCTCAGTCGGCCTGACATCACCTGGGGCCCGCCAATCCCAGGCCGAAACCCTCCAGCAGTCGGGGATGCCACACCTGGCCATTGCGCGGCGCCTGCCCCACCCGCCAGATGTGGTTCCGCCCCCTGCGCCTGTCCCTAAACTAGGTGCTGCACACCGCGACCTTCATCCCCCTACGCATCGCCGGAGACCAGACGAGAGCCTGACAGTGGGCAGTGGAACCTCTCATATTTGGCCCCCCGGTTCCGGGTCACGCCCCTGCCCTTCCCCTCCCGCATCTGGAAACCATCGCCATCCGCGAAAGCGACACCAACACCCGCGCCCAAGCCTCGGGTTTCAGGGGCCGCAAGGCGGGGTCGGGTGACAGCGCAACGTCCCGCCCCGTCGAGGCTGCCCCCTGCTGGGTCCGGCGCGGGGAGAGGGACGTGAGGTGGCTGGACCAAAGGCCAGTGACCAGGTGGGGGCTGGCCGGTGCTCCAGCCTCCAGTCCGTGCGTCCCCGCGGTGGCCTCGGACCCTCCGCGCCCCGCCTAAGCAGGCTCACGTTGCAGGAAACGCGACACCGCAGGATTTGTTTTCTGGGCCAGCCCGCCCCCTCGGCGCCCCCTGCAGCCCTGGAGGCTAGGACGCGGCGACCCTGCTCCTGCCGGGTCAGGCACCCGCGCTGGGGGCGCAGCGGACACACAAAAGGCTCTTTGTGGCTCGGCCCGGCGCCTGCGGACTGGCACGCATACACTAGGGAGGGGCGCGGGGACCGCGCAGTCCTAGCGCTTGGACTCAAGGGTGGAGAGGGGGCGCTGGCCGGGCCACCTGTCGTGTGGCTTTGGGCGGGGCCCACAGGCCAGGCTGGGAAAGTTGGTTATCCCAGGGCCCCTGTAGCCCTGCTTGCTCCAGCCCCAGCCGCCTCCCAGAGATGAAAGGGGAAGCCGCAGTGAGAGCTTGGTCTGAGATGGCATAAAGAGGGTGGCCGTTGGAGTCTCTGTGGAGGCTCAGTGTCCCTCCCAAAGCCTCCCCTGCCCAGTGGCCTTGTGACCTGAGTCACTTGTGCAGACTGGTTACTCAGCTCCTTGTTCCTGGGGTGGCTTGCCTTGGGCTTGAGAGAGAAATGCAAGGTCCCCGGCTCCATTAGGACCCTAGGGGGCTGCCACCCCTACTCCAGGCCACCTGCAGCCTCAGGCTGTCCCCTCACCTCTCAGACCAGCCTTGCTCTGTTCCTTTGGCCAGTATGCTGGGGGCCTCTCTGGGCCTCCTTGCCCAGGACTCCCAAGGTTGCCTAGACCAGACTACTGCTCTCCCCTGCTCCGGAGCCTCGGCCAGGAGCCTGCAGGCCCTGGATGTCCCCAGGCACCTCACACTCGTGCCCGCACTGGCCTAATCCCCTCCTCAAAGCTTGCTTTCCCCAGGGCTCCTGCCACGGCACTGCCCCCTCCAAGAGCTCCCACCACAAACGGGAGCCAGCCTCAGCGCCACCTCCCCCAGCCCCAGGGCCAGCAGGTGCCAAGTCCTGCTGGTGCTCTTTCACCCTTCCCCCACTGCCCCCTGGCCCTCGCTTCCACAGCCATGCCGCCAACACCTCCCACCTGGAAGACACCTCCCTTGGGTGCCATTCTCCACCTGAGCCCAGGGCTGCGTGGGTGTGTGCATGTCTGTGGAGGGGCAGTCAACATGCATTCTCTGTCAACTCCGTGGCAACCCTGCCGCTTTGTGCAAAAGTGGCACAGACCCAGCTTCTGGCAGGGCACAGCTGTGTGGGTATATGTCCCTTCACCCCCCAGCTCCCTGCTGAGGGCCATGGCTTTGTCTTACCCACCTCCCAGTCCCAGCACCCAGCCCCGAGCCCCCATGGGACTGGCCAAGAACTTCGACTCTTGAATGGGCCATGGGCCCCAGGCCCCTGCCCTGTGCCCACAGGTGAGGCCAGTCCTCTGGCCTCACCTGCCCTGTCCCCCGTCAGCCCAGACCCACTGCTGGGAGGCAGGCAGGGGCTGAGGGCTCACTACCTCCTTCTTGCTGGCCTCAGTGTCCACATGGCGGAGTTTGTTCTTGGTCTGCATATAGATGTCAGCTGCATGTAGCCCCACCGGGGGCTTGGGAGCTGGGTAGCCTGGAGGGGCCGGGGGCAGTTGGGTGCCCGGAGGTGGGGGTGGTGGAGGGAAGCTGGGTGGTGGTGGTGGCGGTATAGGTCTCCCCATCTTGCCCCGAGGCAGGCCCAGCTCAGGGTTCAGCATGTCCATGTAGCTCTGTATGTCTGCAGCTCTTGTGCCAGGAAGCCCTGGGGAGGCGGAAGGGAAGACCACGTGTGGGAGTTTGCAGAGAGGCTGTCCCCCAGGACTGACTCTCCACCACCTGGAAACTACTTGCCAAGGGGCAAGGTAGGCTCAAGGGCCCTACTTGGCGTGCCCACTGTGGCTCTGGCAGTGCCAGCCATTTCCCTCGGGCCTGCCCTTCCCAAGCCCTGCACTCTCTGGGGGAAGACCAGGCGCTCAGGTTTGGAGAGGAAGCACAGGGGGCTTTGGGCTCTGTCTAGAGGGCAGAGTCCCCTGGAGGGGAGGGGGCGGAGGGGAGGGTAGATCTGGCAGGGCAGGTGGCAAGAGCATGGATGGCCACACCCGATCTTTGCAAGGCACCCCTGCCAGCTCTGCAGGCCACCACCTGGCGGAGCAAAGCAGACATTGCAGGTGGATGGACACTCACGCTCAGGGCGTGGTCACCGTGTGTGTACATGCGTGCTTGGCTTCTGCCTGCATGTCTGTGCTTTTATGTATGTTTGAGTGTGTGCACATTTGTGCACATGCTTCTTTGTATTTATGAACATGTGTGCATTGGTCTGTGGATGTGGTGTGTGTGTGCGTTTCTGTAGTATGGCAATGGAACATCGTGTGCCTGTGTGTAAGGTAGGTTTGTGCATATATCTGCATGGCTCTGTATACACATTTATGTGCATTCATGTCTGTATGTTGTGTGTACACATGTACAAGTGTGCACTTTTGAGTGTGGATAGCTGAGAACAATGAATTGTGCACAGGGTTCATGTGGATTTTGTGGGACGGGAGTATGTGTAGACGTGCATGTATGTGTGTGATGGGCACACGCTCATCTCTCACTGCAAGGAGTGTCCCCTCCCAGTGTTTAAGACTGCAGGCGATGATGTGGCCTCCAGGCTCAGGGGCCTAGCGGTCTGGGTGCAGTCTCTCCTTCCTCCCCCTTCCCGGCCCGGCCCACTCACCACGTGGAGGGTGCTGGCCCTTGATGCTCGAGTGGCTGGATGAGCAGGAGTCATAGTTGGAGAGGGTGCTTGTGGGCGAGCTGAGGTCAAAATTCAGTGGCTGGACAGACATGGTGGTGTTGGGCGAAGACATGCCAGAGTCGGGCTGCTTTGCCTCCAGCTCCGCAGATGGGTCCCGGGACAGCACGCGGTGCTCCACGCTCTGAAGGCAGGGAGGCCGTGAGGTAAGCCCACCCTGAAGACCAGCTGCTTTCTAGGCCAGAGTCCTGCTCAGGCGTGCCCTTGCTGCGGGACCTTGGTCAAGTTGCTTTGCTTTCTGGGCTCCTCTCATCGTCACGAGAGGGTCTCTCAGACTCTTCCCAGACTGAGATTCAAGCCTAACCCCCTGGGTGGCGTGATCGGGGTTCCGGGAAACTCCCTCCCCAGCTCCTCCCTGCCCAGGGGGTGGAGGGACTGACAGAGGAAGGTGCCCTGGGCTATATACCCCTAGGGGAGGAGTGCCAGGGGACCAGCCTTCTCCCTCCTGTCGGTGGGCACAGGGCCTGGGCTGCAGTGTCTCTGTGGGGAGGGGTACAGCCACGTCCTTCCTCCATCACCTGGCTGGCCACCCCTGTCTCTCCTCGCCCAACCTGGGACAGCTCCCAGCTCTGGCCTGGCCTGTGTCCGGATGGGGCCCTTTGAGAAAGGGTGGGGCCTGGGGTGGCCCAGCTAAGCTGGGATGGGCGGCCTGACCTCAGGCTCCCAAACCTGTCATCCCCACGTCCGCCCATCCCATCCCTGCCCATGCCTCTGACGGCAGGCCTGTCCCCTCCCTGCATGGCAGCAGACTGGTGTGGGGGCCCTGCTTACGTTGCCCATGCTGTCCCTGCTGCCGGCAAGCCCGCTTGCTGCACTGCTTCCTGCCCAGGCCTGCTCCTTCCGGCCCTGTGCCCCCTCCCTGCCTAAGAAGTGTCACAGGCCCCCTGGGAGAGAGAGGCAGGCCTGGCACCAGGTAACGGCTCAGCAGCCACGCTCATTGGCCCCGTAATTAGGGGCTCTGGGGGAGTGTTTGCCTTTTCTGGGCCAACATCTTCCGTGGCTTGGATCTGTCACTGCTGCAGCTGGGCCCGCCTGGGTAGGGGGACCAGGGCTCCCACAC
>NW_012153840.1:9253592-9277836 GCF_000956105.1 Propithecus coquereli
ATTATACCTGTAAGGCACTCAGCAGGGTACCTGCCAGAGGCAGAATTCGATGGATGGTGCTTGTTGTACGACTGCCATCAGCTGTAGCCAGGGAGGCTCCCAGGAGGGTCCTGGGTGCTGGTGACAGCCCCCCCGCCACACACACAGCCCCACAGCAGAGTCACAGACTCTCTCAGCTGGAAGGACCCCACCTCTGATACAAAACGCCCTTCCCAGTGTCCACTTCTGCTTGTATACCCCAGAGACAGGGTGCTTACTACTTGCTGGGCCACCCACTCTCTTTGGGAGGCCTTTCTTGGGGGAAGTTCATCCTGGGGTCCACCTGCAGTCTCTGACCCCTGGGCCTTGCTGCGTTCTGCAGTCCCCAGAATCAGGGTCATCCCATGTGCTGGCAGACGGGCAGTGCTCAGAGCAGGGGCCATCTGCCTTCTCTCCTCCAGGCCTAATTTTGCAGCCCCTCTCATGGCCAGGCTGTCCCCTGGAGCTGGTCAGTATGCTGCCGAACGTACCTGTGAGGCCCACCCTCTGTCCTCCCCACTGCCCCAAAGCAGACATTGTAGCAGATGGGGCAGAGCCCTGGACTTGGAGACACCCACACCTGAGCCCAAGTCCCAGTGGGTCACTTCATGCCCATCTAACCATAATAAAATAATTTTAAAAGAGTAACAGGTTTCCAGTGACAAAGTAGCTATGAAGTGGGTAAATGTACAGTGCAGCAGATGGGAGAGGTGGCCGGGCCATCCTTAGCAGACCCCGGCTCTACCACTTACTGGCTGTGTGACCTTGGTGTCTCAGAGACTCAGTTTACCCATCTGTGGAATGGGACACTAACATTCCATCCCTCAGAGGCTGGCTGTTGAGCTCATGCACGTGGGTGGGTGCACGCATCTGGCCGCTCCCAGTGGCACCAGCCCTCGCTCTTAGAGTGACCCTTGCCTTCCCTCCTCCCTCCTTTGAATTTTTGGCCTCTACTCCCTCACTCCTCAGTGGGCAGTGGCTCTGAGCCGAGAGGTCGTGTGGGGTAGTGATCAAGGACCTTGGGCAAGGGGCTTCACGTCCCTTAACCTCAGCTTCCTCCTTGGTAAAAGAGGTGACAACACCTACGGCTGGGGGAGGGGGCGAGAAGGGACCGTGGCGGGAGCAGTGCAGGCCTTACCAGGTTCTCCACGGTGCGCAGGTAGCGGGTGCAGTGGCTGTGGCCGTTGAAGTCCGACAGGTCGGCGGCCGTGTACCCGTCGCGGTCGCGGACGTCCAGCTCCGCGCCGTTGACTACCAGGATCTGGCAGCACTGCGGGGGCACGCAGTGAGCACCGCGACGCGGCTGCGAGCCGGGACCCCCGCGCCCGGGCAGGCTGTGCCGAGAGCGTGGCGACCACAGAGGGCGCCCGCGCGCGTCCCTCCCGGCCCTGCCCTGACCTCCAGCTCCCCGTTCTCCGCGGCGTCGTGCAGCGGGGTCCCGCCCCACAAGTCTGCCGAGATCTCGCCGCCGTGCAGCAGCAGCCAGCTGAGCACTTTGGTGTGGCCGCGGCTCGCCGCGAAGTGCATAGCCGTGGCGCCGTCTTTGTCCTGCTCCGACAGGCTCACGTCGGTGCAGCTCACCTGTCGGGAGGGGGCACGGAAAGAGGGGCGGGGGCTGGGCGCCGGGGCCCTCCCGGCCCCACCCCCGTCCCACGCCAGCCCCGCCCCCGCCGGGCCCCGCCCCGCCCGGGCCCCGAGCTCACCAGCCACACGATGACTGAGCTGTGGCCCATTTGCGCCGCGGCGTGCAGCGGGGTCATGCCGTCGTGGGCGCGCGCGTGCGGGTCCGCGCCGCACTCTTGCACCAGGTACTGCGTCACCTCCAGGTGGCCCTCTTGGCACGCCAGGTACAGGGGCGTGGCACCGTTCTTGGTTTGGGCATTCACTCCCCTGCGGAGACGCAGCACGGCACCCACCGTGGGCTCTCAGCGCCTACCCCCCTCTGGAGCCTGCTCGTGCTCCTCGCCCCCTTTCCGGGAGCCCTGGAGGGCTGGAAGAGTGCGTTGGACGGGGCCTCCTGTCTATGATGCACGCCTGAGCATTTCCCTGCCCTCAGCAGACAGTTGGCCTTTTCACCCAGGTCTGCAAGGACGTGGAGACTTGGCCTCTCCCTACTTTCTCAGCCAGGCTCAGTCGCTGTCACCGGGAGCCCCCAAACTTGCTTGTCTCACCTCTATGCTTCTGGACGTGTCCTCCCTCCATCTGGGCTGCTCTTCTATCCACCTCCCTCTTTAAGACTCAGGAGGATCCCTCCCCCACCGGGCCTGTGCTGATCTCCCCGCTACCTGCCCGCCTCCGTGCCCCATGCAGCCCTGGCCCTCTCCACGGAGGGCCGGTCATCCTGATGGACCTTAACTGGTTGGAGCCTTTGCCACCCCCGGAAGACTGGGTTCCCAGAGGGCAGGGTGGGAGGGTTGCCGGATGAAATACAGGATGCCCAGTTAAATCTGAATTGCAGATAAACAACAAATAACGTTTTAGTATATGCCAAATGCTGCATGGTACCTACTTGTACTAAAACATTGTTTATCTGAAGTTCAAAGCTAACTGGACATGCTGGGTTTTGCTGTTGTTGGTGTTCTCATCAATCCGGCAACCCTACAGAATGTGCACCACACACCTAGCGCTTCCGGCATGCCAGCTCTGGGCTATGGTACCAGCAAGCAGGTTCTTCTTAAGTCTTATTGTCATTCCCATTTTGGGAGGGTCAGTGGAGGCTTGAGCCCTGTCTTGCCAGAAGTAACACAGCTGGTAAGTGGCATCCGAAGGCACAGCTGTCTGAAGCAGGGCCTGGCTGGCAGTAGGATGCAGGGAGTGAAGAGATGGAGTGTGCCCCAGGGGCTTCTCCTAGGACCTAGCTTTTGGCTGTCACTGCCCCTCATCCTTGTTCCTCTAGCCCAGAGGGGACCCAGCTGGGGAACACGGAGGCTGGCCTGGCTATCGGGCTGCCAGGTGTGGACAGCTCAGGGTGCAGTTGCCGCAGCAGGGCACTAGGTGGAGCCACAAACTACCCCCAGACCCAGGAGAAGCTCCTGGTTGGGGGGCTGCTCTGATCAGCCCTCTGTGCCTCTGAAGCCTGCAATTGGGGGACTTCACGTCCTCCCCCACCTATCCACCCACCATATCAATCACATGCTCCGGACCCCATCAACCACTCACTCATCCAATTGCCACCTGTCTGTCCATCTGCACGTGCACCAAGCCACCCCCATCATCGGCCATTTGACCACCCTGGACCTGGACGTGACTTAGCCCTCCTCCCCAACCCCACCATGTATGCCCTCCCCCCATACACATGCACCCTGGAAGCCTCCCAGCTGACATCTCCCTGTCCCTAAAACCCTGGTTCTCTGTCCACTTCCCTGACCCCTAGCCCCCTGATCTCTCCTTCCTCCTTGCAACCCTCCCCCCAGACACAGGGCTGCCATCTGCTGGGCTGATGCTCCGCCTGGCCCTTCACCAGTGTGGGGGAGCAGGCCATGCTGGCTGTCCTTCCTCACCTTGCCGTGTCAAGAGCAGCAGGGTCCCTGCCGACATAGCATGAGGGAGGCTGAAGACCAGCCCCACACTTCTCCTCAGAAACATACTGGCTGGCGGCCACCAGCCTCCACACCCTAGTGCCAGCGTTGCCGCCACATGCACCCACATGCTGGTGCGTCAGGAACAGGCTGTTTAATATTTCATGACCGACACTCAGCGGCCTGAATTATTCACCCCGTAACCAAGGCACAGCCAGTGCTGGGGTCCTGGAGATTGGAGGCTGGAGGGGGCCCACCGGGTTCTCCCGGCAGGGCCCCAAAGCAGTGTGCACAATGGCGGGTGGGCAGACCTGCGGCAAGCTCTGCCCTCCCAGCACCCCCCCGTTTGGCAGGGATCCATGACCCAGGGGTGCCCAGCCAGCCTGAGGAGTTCCGAGCAGCCGGGGACAGTGGTGCCCTCGGCCTCCTGCCAGAACCCCTGGCCCGAGCAGGCACTCAATAGATGTCACCATTGTTATCAGTATTTCAGCCTCTGCGCTCAGGACCCCAGCACACAGGGCAGACACGCTGGCCACTGGGGGGCGGGGTGGGAGGGCGTCCGGCCTGGAGGTAAGAAGAAAGGTGGGCACCCTCACCGGGGAAAACCACGAAAATGACGAGCAGAAAAAACAAAAAAAAAAAACCACCACCACAGAAAAGAAGAAATAAAAAAAGGAATAATAATAACTAATAATAGTGGATAGCAGCTGCCATTTATGGAATGATTGCTCTGTCCCAAGCACTGTGGCGCGCACAACATACACGTTCCCTCCTCCAGTTCTCGTAATGACCTACAGGGCAGTTGTTAGCATCGTGCGCCTCATACAGATGGGGAAACCGAGGCAGAGAGGGCCGAGATCACTCCACGAGAAGGCAGAGCCATGGTTTGAGCCTAGGTCTATCTGACACAAAACCTGCTTCTGACTCCAGCTGTGCTGCACCCACACCCCTCCTGCCGTTGGCCGCCTGTCCATCTGCCTCCCCTCTCCCACTGCACGGACTGGCCGCTGCCCTTCCCTGAACCCCTCACTGCTGGGGTCTCAGGAGCCCACTTTGCCAGCGAGCTGGGGCATGGCCAGGGAGCTGCCCTGGTTCCCATATAAGGAGGACGTGGGGGTGAGTCCCACGGCCCCAACCTGTGCCGCAGTCTCACTTGTTGTCTCTGTGCATTCCCAAGCCCATCCATGAAGTGGGGGTAGTGACCGTCATGCTGGGCTGGTAGGGAAGACCTGAAACATGCTTGCAGAGCCCTGAGCATGGACCTGGTGCCCGGCACGCCCCTGGGTGTGGGAGCCCTCATACTTTAGGGTCCCTCTTCCTTGGGCCTGGGAGGACCAGCCACCGGGGGACCCACTGCTCTCTGGGGGTGTCCAGGCCCCCCAAGCACGGATCAGGCAGGGAATCATTTCTGCTGTGTGGGGACACCGCCTAGAGGGCAGAGGAGGGGTCTCAGGCGAGACCTCTGACCTCCAGACCCCTGCTGGCTCTAGTCCACTGAATTCTAGGCTGGACCACAGCAACAGCCACAGGAAAACGTTCCTAGACCAAGCCTCTACACACCACCCTCACCCTGTAACTCACTGCGAGGGCGCCAGCAAGTTCTTTACCCTCCTGAGCCTCAGTTTCCTCCTGTGGCAAATGGGCATCATCATTGTCCATTGGCCTCTCTGCGGCCTCTCATGAGTCAACAGAAGAGCAAGCTTTGGCCCGGTGAACGTGTCTTCCCAGGGACGGGAGGCCTGGGCTTCCCCGAACTGCTGCGCCATCCTGATCCGCCATCCCAACCTCCGCGCTGTGTCCAGCACCATCACTTGCACCTTCCAAGCCCAGTGGTTTCCTCCATCCTCATCCGACCTGACTACCCACTGGCAGGTACCCTGGCCCCTCTCCTAGACGCCCGCTCCTGTGACGTCCTGGACACGTACACGTGACCTCCACCTCTAGCACCCGCCAGGCCCTCTCAGCTTCGCTTGCTGGGCCCTCAGCCCCCACCGACCACGCAGCGTTAATGTGCCCCAGGGCCTCCTCCTCTCTATGGGATTCTGTCCCTGTGAGGTCATCTGCTTCCCGGGGTCCACGGCCAACTGTTTCCCTGGGGCTGCTCATCTCTCCAGCTTGGGCCTGGACTCTCCATCCAGCCCCCACGCCAGACCGCTCGTCCATATGCACGGGGAACAGGCCTCTCGAGTATTACCGGCGCAAAGCAGATCTCTTCGTTTTTCTCTCCCGCTTCCCCCATCCCCGTCTCCGTCGAGGGCAGTAGACCACCCTCCTTAAGCCCAAACTCTAAGAGTCTTTGAAGACCCTTGACCCAGCTCTCATTATGGGGCATAGGCTCCCCAGTGATGATCATATACATCATGATTTCTTTTCTCTCTCGGAAAAAAAGATGATACAGACCAACTGTAACTATGAATCAAGTCACCTCTGATTACACAAAAGAAACATGGAATGTGTACAAGCGTTTGTGGGAAATCTCTGTCCAGGACTTGTGCCAGGTCAGTGTTAACATTGCCACAAGGAACAAGGGGTGATCTGCCCACGGACTCAGACTCAGGTTGACAAACTGTATTTCCAGCCGCCCTCCCTGCTGCCAGTAATTTCTGCCCCAAGGGAGGTCAGAAAGGGGCGGACACCCCCACGGATCAGATCCAGCTATGGCTAAGACTGCTCTGGACAGAAAGTCGTGGAGCCTTCGGCGACACTATGGCTCTTGGTGTTCTCAACCACGCCTCCTGGCTTATGTTAAAGATCCCAAACGAGGCCTTTCCCTAGGGCCCAGGGAAGAAACGCAGCCCTGATTTAAGGAAGGTTCTGGAACAGTCAGCTTACACTCCAGTCCCTCAGCAAGCCTGGAATATTTCCAGAAGTCTACCCTTGCCTGCAACTCTCCCAACCTTCCAGGCCTTCCTTCTGGTCCACGATTAGGCCAGACTTGACCCTACTCAGGCCTCCGCACCTGCCAGCACTGCCACCAATTCTGTCACAGCAGGGCTGCATGGCTGGCCCTCTTTTCATTAGGGTCTTAGTTCTCACTTCCTCAAAGAGCCCCGCCTTCCCTGACTCCCTCAACTTAAAGAACACCCACACCTCTTCCTAGCAAATCGTGCTGTTTCACTACACAGCACTTGTCACTCCTGAATTACCTTGTTCTTTTATTTCATTACTTCCACGGACACATGCTACAAGGCTGGGACAGCCAGAGCCCCTGCCCTTTCAAAGCTCGCCCCGCTGGGCTGCCAGGCAGCGAACCTGCACACACGTGAATAGAGGAATGTGTATCTGAGTTAGGCACGCTACGTCTTAAGTGCTGACGCATTGGGAGGTTTGTTGAATGAATAAATGTGTGCGTGAGAAGGGACAGCAGGCCAAGAGCAGGTGATGCCTCCTCACACATGGCCTTGGCCTGGAGGGGCAGGTTAGGTCAATTTGCCAGATGGGCTCAGGGGGCCCAGAAAGGGAAGGGTGTCTGAAGTCACACGCCGGGAGCTGTAGGCAGAGCCGGATGAGACCCGGGGATTCCAGGCTCCTCGTTCATTCAACAAACGTTTACTGCGAGTCAGGCCCTGGGCGTACTGAGTGGGGAAGACAGAGCCCCTGGCCTGGCCAGCCGGGGAGACAGGCGGGAAGAAAGCACAGAGGATGAGCACCGAGCACCGGATGCCAGGCCAGGCCACGGTAGGGACAACGGGAGCGAGGCAGGCAGGGGATGAGTGTGTCGTGGGGGCCGTTACAACCCGAAACGGGCTGGGGCTGGCCTTGCTGAGAAGATGGGATCTGAGCAAAGATTTGAAGGAGGGGAGGGGGCCACCGTGGGCTCTCCGGGAAGAGTTCCAGCACAGGGAACAGCCCGTGCAAAGGCAGAGGGCGCTGGCCTGCAGGAGGAGCCGGAAAGAGGTCAGGGAGAAGGAGTGGGGTAGGCTGCGGGGGGAGGGGAGCAGCTGGAGGTGGGGCGGGACCAGGGCCAGGAGGGAGGGCCCTGGGCCGTGTGAGGAAGTGGCGGTGCCCATGGACAGGCCAGTGGTCTGACTTGCATTTTCAGAGGCTGTGGGCACAGCTGGATGGGTAAAGGCTGCGGGTGAGGCAGGGACCAGTGGGGGAAGGGTGCACTGGCCCTGGTTAGGTGACAGCCGGGACCAGGAGCTGCTGGTAGAGACACAAGCTGGTGGGGGTGGCCCCTCTCCCACTGAGAGGGGCTTCTCCCAGCTCCACCAGGCCCCTCTTTTCTCAGAGCCTCCTTCTGGGTCAGGGGAGAAGGCCCCCTGCTGCCTTTCAAGTAGGATGCGCTGGCACAGGCTCCACCCCAGGCCCTGCTGCCCAGGTGACCTGAGGACACCAAGGGTACACCTGGGGGTGGTAATTGAGAAGGAATGAGCCCTGCTGCCCGTGGCGGAGACAGGTGCCCAGCAGGCAGCCCCAGGCCCAGGCAGACCCTCAGCCTTCTCAGGGAGAGAGCTGGGCCATGGGCCCCGGGGTTCCCTAACGGATAAGCTGCTGGGGCTTCTCAAGAAGCCCCCTTTTGCCCCAGGTGGGGGCCACCTGAACCCCTCAGACTAGGCTGGGCCATAGGAGTAGCCAGACTCCATGAAGCTTTGTACTAAGGAAGGAAAAAGGGGAGGTCTCCAGTGAACCTGAAAGGCCCTGAGAGATTAGCGTCTGGACCAGGAGTAGGAGACAGATCCAGAGAGGGGGTGTAGTTTGCCCAAGGCCACACAGCAAACCAACAGTGACCACAACTGGTCAATCAGCCTCTCCGAAACACCATTTCTGTACCTGTCAGCTCCGCAAGGCAGAGACATTTGTCTGGTTCACCAATATATCCCCAGCACTTAGAATATTACCTGGCACATAGTAGATGCTCAATAAACATCAGTTGAATGACTCAATCTATAAAATGGGCTGATTATAGAGCTATTGCCTGAGGTGGTTGTGCAGCTCAGATGAATCCAGTGGTACCAGGCCCCTGGTGGGCTCTCAGCAAGGAGGAGCTGTTCTGGGTTTATCTTGACTCCTGGCCCAGGCATTTCCGACCCGAGTCCGCCCAGTCTGGTCAGGGGCTGGGGAAAGGAGGCAGCTACAGGGAGCGAGAATTGATAAAAATCTTCGGGTCAACTGGTTTTCCCACTTGCTAAGACCGGCAGGGGCCAGGAGCCCAAGGGGAAGCTCCTGGAGCCTCTGGCTCTCCTGCCTGGACACTCAGGCCTCAAGGTCCCTGCTGTGCCCGGGCTCCCCCAGCCAGGGCAACCACAGCAGACACAGTGGGCGGGGCAGAGTGAGCAGGAGGTGGCTTCTGGGCCCCAGGACCCTGCTGGAGGGTGACCAGGGGCTTTGAGGGCTACCTGCTCCTCACCCTGTCTCGGTCTGCCCCAGCCGTGCATCTGGACACCTGGTTCCGTCCACCAGCCACCGGAGCTCCGCCCAGGAAGGCCAGCCCTCCTGACTGCAGCTCCCGCAGACCACGGCCTGTGTCAGCCCAGCCCAGCCCCTGCCAGCCCCCGTGCCTCCCAACCTTCTATAGGGGGCTCAGAAAGAGGGTCCCCACTAGCGCAGCAGCCCTAAGGTCATTGTGGCAAGTCCTCTGCTTCTGGGAAGATTTGGCCCAGTGAACCAGGATGGAGAGCAGGGGTGGGCGCAGGGTGTTCCTACAATCTCAAGCCCTTCCTGACACCCCAAGGTGTAGCCCTGGCACCAGCTGGGCCCTCCCCCGAGGCTGTCCAGCCTTCCGGCTCCTCTGAAGCTTGTCACTTGCACTGCCCGTGGCTGCCCACAGCCTCCCTGGGTGAGATCGAGTTTCCCCACCAGTAGGTATGGGAGCCCTTCCTCCCGGGCAGCTCACCTACCCCCAGGGAGAGCTCAGAGCCTTGTGAATAATTCACATGATTCACAGCAGGCCAGGAGGCTTCGAGCACCAGCTAGAGTCTCGGGAGATGGGCCACCTGGGTCCTCTGGGGGGGCCCTATGGCCAAGGGCAGCCCAAGCCTCTGGCCTGCCTGGCTCTCAGCCGCAGTGTCCACAGCCTTGGGGAGCTGAAGTCTCCACCTCCAAGGAAGGAGACTAAGTGGGCACCCCCACCCCCACCCCCAATTACTGGCCATCCCCTCCTGCTGGAGCCTGGCCTGGCAGCCACACAAAGGCGCTTCCTTATCAGCCAAGTCACAGGCCACCACAGGGAACAGAGCCCAAGCCCTATGTCTACCTCTCTGAGATTCACGGTGACCCCTAGGGGGCTGGTGACTCATCAGTCCAGGCCATCTGGACACCAGGTTGGCACCAGGGCCCAATCATGCCCTGCACCTGGCATAGTCTGGAGGGGGTCAGGGTCCCCAGCCCAGAGCCCGTGAGGGTGCTCCACGGCGCTGCCAGTCTTCCTAGGGCCTGGGACTCCAGCCCATGGAGGGATCACAGCTCGCTAAGGCCCCAGCTTGCGGGTGAGGAGGGCTCAGGGGCTGGCGTCCCCCTCAGCACTTACAGGGGGCTGGCTCAGAGCCTTCTAGTTAACACATTGGCCCTGCCATCAGCCTGGCCTTCTGGGGCGCCCTCCCCTCTTGGGACCTGTGCATCCCCTCTAAGTGTCCTCTGCCAGAAGTGACAGGCTGGGGAGCAGAAGCATCAGCATCACCGCTACGGGGCTCCCAGCTGCAGAGGCCACTCTGGTCTGGGACAAAGCCTCCCGCGGGGGCTGACGGTGCCACGTGAAGACCTATCTACACTCAAGGGTCTCCAGGGCCCTCCTACTCTGAGTTCCACTGGCTTTGACACGACCCAAACCCCAGCTTGTCCAGAAGCAGAGAATTCACATCAAAGCGGCCATGTGGGCCCAGCTGGGCCGGCTGTGTAGAGCACAGCACCCGGGGAGACCTGCTGGGTCTCCCTCTGGCCAGACCGGCGAGCCGCTTCTTAGCAAGGACAGAACCAGGCTCTGCTTGCCTGTCCTGGGATGAGAAGACAACTGGAGCCCGGCCTGGTGGGTCTTAGGGGCATCCTACACCCACGCCAGTGTGCCCGGGCCAAGATGCTATGCTGCAACCACCTTGCCACATGGCCATGTGGGCGGACTGGCCTCCAGCCTGCTCCCTGGTGGCCGGTGGCCCTGCAGGTGCCCTCAGGAATGGACCAGGAGTGAAAACAGGCCGGCCCTTTCCCTCGTGGCTGCTCCCCTCCTGAGATTTATGTCCCGGGCTCCCACTCCGACTGACAAGGGTCACCCTGCTCAGGTCCCCGTGGCCACTAGTGTCCCACTCCATCAGAGGGGATCTGGGTGGCTTTCCTCTGGGACCGCTCCCTCCGCCAGGTGCAGCTAAGACCTGGTTCCCTCCTTTAGCTGCCTGGTGACTGACACAGCTCCTCTCCCACCTGCCTGACTAGGGTCTAGGAGGTGCCATCCCCTCGCCCCTACCCACGCCCCGTTTAGAACAGTCTTGCAAATGAGCACAGGCCAGAGCTAGAGACAGCCACCTGCTGCAGGCTGCTGGGGGAGCGCACAGAGGGGAGCAGGTGACCTGGGGCCGGGCTGCCAAAGATTCAGGGAGCACGTGTGTGCAGGGCTCTGGGGCAAGTGGCTCTGGGCAGCCCCTGAGGGGGTTGCCAGGAGGGGAGAAATTTCAGCTTGGGTAGGAGCTGCCTCTCTGGCCTGGTCCCCTGGCCACCAGGGATCCCTCCCCTGGCATGTGGGAGAGGCCCCAGGCATCCCCTGAGCCCTGGCCCGCACCGCCAGGCCCGCTTAGGAGGGGTGTTCTTACTCAGGGTAGTGTCCGGCCAGAAGCCTCAGGGAGGGGAAGTCTCCTTTGGCGGCAGCATAGTGGACAGGCAGGGCACCCATGTCTGTGGCCATGGTGGGGTCCCCACCGCCATGACGCAGCAGCCAGTTCACCACCTCAGGGTGGCCGAAGCGGGCAGCCAGATGCAGGACTGTGGCACCAGAATTGTCTTTGTCCTGTGGGAGGAGAGCCAGTTAAAGTCTGAAGCCATGACCTGCCCCAGCCTCTGGCTCAGACCTGTCCCAGCGCCACCACCTCCCCGCCCCGGGGCAGTTCTGTCCTCTCTGTCCTCCCTTGAGGGGGTGGCCAGGCCTCGCTCAGCAATGTTTTTTGGAGTCAAGCTGATCCTGGAGTTTGGATCCTGCTTCTGTCCTTGGGCAGCTAATCGGCCCGCTTTGACATCAGTCCATAAGCAGCACCGCCATGCCGGGCTTTCAGAGGCCCGCACACAGTAGGCACCCATGTCATCACGGCAGGAGCCTGGTTCCAGGCCCAGGGCCTCAGCCCCTGAAGCCCAGGGGCTCAGAGAACACCTGAATGAATGAGGGAGAGTTGCTGGACTGAGCAGGGCCAGGTGGGGGGCTGCGGGGCTACACCAGGCCAGCATCGGGACTGTGGGGTCAACCCTGTGTCGGACCCTTTCCCCTTCCCTCTCTCCCCTTCCCAGGTATCATGTGGGAACAGAGGCCTCCACCTTGGTGCACCTCCAACAACCCAACCTTAGTGTGGAAAACTCCCATCCACAGGAACAGCCTGTGTTCTTGACCTTGTGGAGGAGGAAGTTTCTGGGCACTGGCGGGCAGGGCCCGGGGCAGGCAGCCAGTGGTGGTAAGCGTGGGCGAATGGTAGCCCCTGGGAGGGGTGTGGGCGAGACCTCTCTGTACCCCAGAGCAGGCGGGGCCGGAGGTCTGGGCCCAGAACTGCTGAATGTGTCATCTGTGCACACCCAGTTGTGTGTGTTTGTGGGGAAGGGGCTGGCGGGGGCTGCTTGTGGGACCTGGAAGGGGAGGAGAATCACCGAGAAGCCAGATGTCTGGACCCAGAGGCTGGCGCATTTGGCAGAGTAGACCCTGGTTCTGGAACAGAACAACCTCTCGCCAAGTACGTGGAATGACAACGCAGAGGTGGTCAGGGAGCAGAGCAGAGACGAGGGCCAGGGTTGGGGCTGCAGGATGAGGGGGACCTGGGAAGCAAAGCCTCTCTGCCCCACCTCGCTCAGAGAGGGCACTGTGGGGACAGACGTGGCTGAGGCAGCAGAAACTGGCGCGAGACCCTGGGCTTGAGGAAGGTGAATCTCAGATCTCGGTGGGAAGAGAACCTCCGAGGCTCCTCTGAGAAGTGCAAGGAAGGGAGGGCACAGTGGGACCAGGGCTGCGGCCTGACTGGCAAGTCACCAGGCAGGCTACTGGGGTGGGAGCGGCAGGCAGACTGGCCGCCCCGCTAAGGCAGGAGGGAAGATGGAGCAGAGAGTAAACCGCCCACAGGAAGCCGAGGACAATGCTGAGGCCCCTCGTGTGTGCTGGAAGGCCCAGGGACTGGTTCAGTCTGTGCCCTGAGCCCAGGGCATGGGCTGGCTAGAGGTGACCAGAGCAGGACCATGGTGAAGTATGTCCCAAGTCCCAGCTCTTGAGAAAGGCCTCCTTTCCCACTGGCCTTGGGGACTGTAGGTCTGATACGCCAAGGGGTCCCCATGGCTCTGGGCCTCTAGGTGGCAGAGGCAGTAAGGAGAGGCCACAGGCCTATGGCCTACAGCCTGTCCCTGAGGCACCAACAGCTGTGTAGCCCCGAGGAGCCTCACGTGCTGCAGACCGCACCCTAAAGCTGCTTATCTTTCTGGGCTGGGCAGGCCCAGGGATCCAGGTCATCCCCCCCACTTCCGCCCCCAGCACCCAAGCCTGCTGGGGCAGGAGACTTGATAAGCTGAGCCCAAGGCCACCTGCTTCGTCCAGCTCCTCCGCAGTGGCAAGGGAGGCTTCCGGCCAAGGCTGGACACTGGGATCAGGGAGGAGTGGGAGGCTTCTGGCCAGGGCTGAAGCAGATCAGGGAGGCACACCACCTCCCAAAAGAGTGGGCATGGGCCATGTGGCCCGGAACCCCTCATAACAGGGCCCACTGAGAGATAAGGTGGGCCGTCTCCCAGGAAGGGTGGGAAAGAGGCTGCCCTCTGAGGGCAGAGGGGGGCTGGGGCTGGCCATCTTCAGGGCACACAAGCCAGTTTAGAGCTGCCCTTGCCTCCTCCCCTTCCAGCTCCAGTGAACCCTGTGGTCTTTCCAAGCGGAAAATCAACTCCGGTGCCTCCTCTGTTGGCTGCCCCTACACCCGAATATATTCCAAATCCCTAATCTCAGCCTATGAGACCCTGGAGCCTGGCTCTGGTGGCCACTCTGAACATGCTTCCTCCTGGCTGTTCCTCCCACAGCACAAGAATGTGCATGCCTTGGGGCTTTGCACTTCTTGTTCCTCCTGCTTGGAACTCTCTGATTGTCATCTGGCTACCTTCTCACCAGCCTGGACTCCTCTCAGAGTGCCCAGGTGGGGTCTGGGGGCAGGAAGACTCAGGCCAAGCTGAAGAAGCAACTTAGAGCTGGGAGCCCGGAAGGTGTTGATGTCCCGGGGTCAGCTTAGGTCCTAGGGAGAGGCCCAGTTACCATGGTCCACCACCCCTCTCCTACTCTGGCTTGGGGACACTTGTAGCTCAGCCTGGGGTGGGCTGCCCAGCCTCCCTCAAGACCTGATCCTGCAGGACATGGACCTCTAACTCCCTGCTGCCCAGGCCTTTCCCACCCCACCCACTCTCTAGGACTCTGGCGATCAGAGCTCAGGCCTCTCCCGGTATATACCAGCGGTGCTGGAGCCCAGCTCCCTCCTGGCTCCCCATCACCCAGGAACTTTTCCCGGGAGCAGCCAGGGTCTTGCCAAGACATCTGCCCAGGTAGTCTCAATCCAGGGAGCCCACCCCACCCAAAGCCCTCTGGAAGAAACTCCATGCAGGGCTCAGCTGGGTCAGCAGGTGCCCAACCCCACCTACCCTCTGGACCACCGAGGAGCAGCGCGAACCCACCTGCACTCCGCAGCCGCCCTGCAAGAGCAGCCACTGCAGGCAGGCGAGGTGGCCAGTGGCGGCGGCGTCGTGGGCCGGCGTGGCACCATTGCGCGCGCGGGCCGTTGCGGGCAGGGCCGCCTCCTCCACCAGGAAGCGCAGACAGTGCAGCTTGCCGGCGCGGGCCGCGTGGTGCACCGGCAGCGCGTCCAGCGGGTCCCGCAGCGAGGGCCCCAGTAGGCCGGCGGCGTGAAGGGACCTCAGCACGTCCAGCTCGCCCTGCCGCGCCGCCTGCAGCGCCTGCTCTAGGGCCATGGTGCCGCCCGCGGCGCCGCGGCCCCGCGCTCAGCGTGTTCCCCGGGACGCCATGCGCATGTCGTCGGGGGCCAGAGGGCCCCGCGGCGCGCCGGTCCGGGGAAGCAGAGCGGCTGCTGGCCCAGCCTCTGCTCCGCGCTGCCCTGCGCTCCGCCGCGCTCTGGGGCGGGCACCCGCGGGCGCCGGCTTAAGCCTCGGGCCCGCCCCTGCCCCGCCCCCTCGGGCGAGTCCCGGGCCTGTCCCCGCCTTGCCGCGGGGACACTCGGGTGACAGGGGCAGGTGTGCCCAGGGGCTTCTCTCCTAATTTGCCTCACGTAAAAATTGAGACTCCAGAGTGCGGCAAAACTGGGTTAGAATTCAAGAGCCGTCCAGGCACAAGTTCCTTGACCTGAGCGCCCACTCTGTGCTGTTACAGGCGCTGGGGACACAGCCAGCAAACAATTGTCTCCATTCCAGAGGGTGACAAGTGTTATCACAACAGGAAAACGGGGTGCTAGGGCGTGATTTATCGGGGATCGTGGGCAGTCAGGGAAGGTCTATTGGAGCCGACGTCGGGGCTGCGTTTTGAGTGTCGAGAGGGGGATTCCAGGAACATCAAGGCCCTGAGGAGATCTGGGTCTAAGCCCGGGAGAGTGCGAAGGGTGCCAGGCCGTCAGCCCCGCAAGGTCCCTGCAGACCCCAGAACTGTCCTCTGAGCCTCGGGGAGGGACGGGGGAAGGCGGGAAGGAGGAGAGGACAGGAACGCCTGGCGCGCTCAGAACTCTGGGTCTAGGCGCCAGGGAGTCCAATGGCCCTGTCGGGGTGGGGGAGTCGACCACCGGCTGGAGGGCCTGAGGCTGCCAAGGCAGTAGGGGAGACAGCAGGGGTGCGAGGAGGGAGCCTGTGGGGAGACGCCCAGCGCCGCCGTCCAGAGAGAGGCCGTCACGACCCAGGCAAGGCCGCAGGAAAGCGCCGCAGGGGCTGGGGCCAGCGCACGTGGCCAAACCTCCCTGCGGGCGCGGCCGAAACCAGTCGTGGGAGCCGGAGGCGGCGAGGCCGGCGGGACGTGAGAAGAACCGCCGGAGCTGGGGGCTGCGTAGCTGCGGGAGCGCATCAGCCTAACGCGCGACCTTGAAACAGCCTGCGCCCTTCCTTTGCCACGGCCCCGCCCCACTGGAGCCCCGTGAGAGCCCGGGCCCGCCCCGCGATGAACGTTTCACCCCCGCCCTTGCCGGGCCCTGCACGGCCGGCGCGGGAAGCGCTGTAGAATGAAGCCGGTTCCAGGAACGCGGAGCCGCGGCGCTGGGCTCCGGGACGGCCTCGGATGCCGTTCCCGGGGCTGCCACCTGGTGGCGCCCTGCCTGGTGGTGGCCTCCCGCGCTCGCAGGTGCCCCGTAACCCGAGCCGCCGTGTCCTGCGGGGCCAGGTGGGTTTCCAACGACCTCCAAGCCGGCCAGATCTGCCTCGCTCTCGGCGGGACCCGTGGCCGCTGGGATGTGAGACCCCCTACGCAGCGATTCGCTGACAAGGGGAGGGAGGAGTCTGTTCCTGGCAGCCTGGCCGTGGCCAGAGCAACGCTTGCTGCTCGCTGGAGCTGCCCTCTGCCAGCCTACCCAAAGGCGGGTGCACCCCGAGGCCGGCAAGTGGCAGGCGTACTGCCTGGAGGAGCAACTAAAATGGATTGTCTTGGGTTTCCTTCCCCTGTACCTCCTCCATTACTAAAAATTCCCCACAGTTCATATCCCCCATCCCCAAGGTGGCTCCCCTGGCCCTGAGGCACCCTCATCTATCATATGGGTGTGTCATTTTGGGGGCTAGGGCCAGGTGATGCACAGCTGCTCACCCGGCGGGCAAGGCAGGTGTCCCTGAGCCCCTGCCACTGCCGCCAGGGACATCTCCATGAAAGCCAGGTGTGAACACCCACCCCTGCTGACCAACCCCTCCAAATCCTTTCAGAACATGACTAAAACTCAGGCTTCAAGCCAGGCCCTCCCTGCCAGGCCCCTGTGTCCTCTATGGGGTCTCCCACGTCCACCAGGCCCACTGGGTCCTTCCTAGCAGCCCTGGAGAGCCCAGGGCAGCAGCAACGTGTTCATGGAACCTACCACTTAGCAGGACGTGCCAAGCTTCACCTGGATATTTAATCCCCACAAGGATGCTATGAGAGAGGTACAACCATTATCCCCATTTTACAGCTGTGGAAACTGAGGCATGGGAAGTTTTTGTTTGTTTTTTAAATTATCTTGAGGTGACACAAATGGGAAGTGGCAAGGCTCACTCTCTGGCCCTCCTGTGCTCTTTTCCCCTCTGCCCTTGAGGTTCCCTCTGCCCAGAGCCCCTCTTCTGTCTCCCACCTTCCAGATGTCAGCTTAGGGGTTCCCTCCCCAGGAGGCCTCCTTTCACCCCTCTGCTGGGCTCACCCCAGCCCACCCCATGCTTCTGCCCCACCCAAGGGCCAATACACTTCCCACGGCAGGGACCAGGGGTGGAATGTGTCCCCACTGTACGCTTGGTGGCCCCAGCTGCCCAAAAGCCTACACCCAACACTCACCCACCAGCCGTCTTACCTAAGTTTCCCCAAGTCTTGACAATTTCTTTTTCCAAGTAACCAGCAAAACCCCGGAATCTTCGGCTAGGGGGAACTGTGGGTTACTTGGTTAAAGTCCTTTACAGCAATGGGAGAGCAGAGGAAGAGACTTCTAAAATTGGGGGTAAGTGGCATTGAAAAGGGAGTTTACTTCTCTGCCATTCAGTCTTCCAATGGTTGTCCACAGGCCTGGAGGGGGAGATTCTAGGAGAAACCTCTCCCTCCAGCCCCTTCCCTGCAGGAGCTAGTATCAGGGTCTCTCCCCAAGGATGCAGATGGTGCAGGGTGGGCTTGTGGGCACAGAACTGAGTGAGCCAGTCTATGTGGCCTGGGTGGGGTGGGGAAGGATCCACAAAGTCCTTTTTTGAGCTCTTAAAGAACAATTAATTAACTTGGAGGAGGCTGGTCCATAGGCACGCTGGACTCAACCACGGGATGGGGCAGGGGCTCGGGTACCCCCAAGCTCTTCTGGGCCAAATATGTTGAATGATTTATTCTCATTTATTAGGACTGCTGTGAGCATTAATGGAGGTGAGGACCATAAAGCACTTGGCCTGGAGCTTGGCACACAGAGAGTGTTCCATATAAGGAGACCTGCAGTCTTTCGAATGCCACTGTCAGATATGGGTGGCCCGAGCTCCCCTAGCCCAGGCAGCTTCCAGCTCCCTTACTGATAGGTAGGCTGGTGTTCCCTGGCTCTGCTGGGGGGGGGGGGGGCTCTGCAGGAGGGCGACTTGGAGCTGGTGGGGGCAGGGAGGCTCGGAGGTGGGGTTTGGGCGTCGGGGGGGTGGGGGTGGGGGTGTTCATCCAGCACCTTGGACAGAGCCCGCTTTGGCTCCGCCCCACTGGGCCTCCTCGTGGCCCGGCTCTGTGGGTCCCGCCAGTCCTCTGTCCGACGGTCTGCCGGGCAGTTCATGGTGTGGTCTGCGGGGGTGGCCGTTGCCCCGCCAGCCGGTCGGGGGAGGGAAGCCCGGAGCAGATGGGCGGGGGACGCCAGCCAGTTTGCCGCAGCAACGGCCACGCGGCGCGGAAGCAGCCGGACGGGCCGCTGGGGAGCTCGCACCCAGGACCGCCCGCCCACCCGCCACGTGATCTGACTGCCCTGCGGGTGGGGACCCCGAACCCGGAGCAGGCTCAAATGAAAATAAGCTCCGAAGGCTCTTAAATAAGCTCCGAAGTTGCCGCAGCTTCTCTGGGGCTCAGTTTTCCCATCCAAAACCGAGAGGTGACCCCTAACTTGAGCTGCTGCGGTGTTCTGCAGAGTCCTTACAGCCAGGGCTCGGCCACTTCCCAAGCAGTGAAGGGTGGAGCAGGTCGCGACCTCTCTCCCGGCCTCGGTTTCCCGCTCCAGCTCAGCGCATCAGGCGACAGAGCAGCCGGTGGTGCAAGTCCCTCCCTCTATTAAGCCTCGTGGGAGCTCCCAGAGGCGCAGGCCTTGGCAGTCCTGCCACTGCTGGGTCCCCTGCCTGGGCCCAGGGCGGCGCTTCAAGGAGGCGCTGAGCCCGAACTTGGGGACTGAATGAGGGGCGGCGTTGGGGAGGAGGGACCGCAGCCTGTGTCAGGCAAGGCCCGGCCCCACCCGCTCCTCCTGCCGCCGGGGTCAGGCAGCGGTGGTCCCCGACGGCACCCACACCACCCCCCGCGGGTGCTCTGGGAGCGCCCAGGGCCCGCCACCCGTCGCAGATGGGACGCAAAGGCCTGGAGCGGGATTCCCGGGGGCGCCGCCGTCGCCCCTCCAGGCTACACCCTGCGCATGAACAAAGGCGGGAGGTGGGACCGCGGGCGGCCCGACTCCGCGGGGCGGGGCGGGCGACGCCGCTCGCTTAAAGCCGGGCTTTGGGCGCGGCGCTCACTCTTCTGACACCAGCTCCGGCCGCCCAGCTACCTTCCTCCCGGCCTCGGACGCCCACCGCGCGGGGACCGCAGGTGTCGCCGCTCTCCCACCGAGCATGGGGCTGCCTCGCCGGGCGGGGGACGCCGCAGAGCTGCGCAAGGTAGGAGCCGGGACTGGGGCATGAGGCGGGAGGGGCAGGCGGGGACCGCACGGCCTAACACTGCCTGTGCATCCGGCGTCCCGCAGACCCTGAAGCCGCTTCTGGAGAAGCGCCGACGTGCGCGCATCAACGAGAGCCTCAGCCAGCTCAAGGGGCTCATCTTGCCGCTGCTGGGCAGGGAGGTGAGTACTGGGCGCTGCGTGCGGAGGGTCCTGCGGCGCGCGGCGGGGCGGGCGGGCGGTGTGCGCTGAAGAAGCCGTGGGGGTGCGCTCTGGCGGGAGCCGGGAACCCGGCCCGGGGCGGGCGTGGAGGAGCCGCCCCACCGCAGGCCACGGCGCGCCCGGCACCCAGCGCCGGCCCGAGCGCGGTGCTCAGGGCAGCCTGCCAGAGACCTGTCTTGCTTGTCGGCCTCTGTCCCTGTCTCTCGTGGCCGGGCGCAGAACTCCCGCTACTCCAAGCTGGAGAAGGCGGACATCCTGGAAATGACCGTGCGCTTCCTGCAGGAGCTCCCTGCGTTTTCCTGCCCCGCGGCAGCGCCCGGTAAGTGAGCCCGCCCCGCCCTGCCCCCCGCATCCCGCATCCCGCACCCCGCCCGGGAGCCTCACGCCGCTCTCCGCCCGCCCGCAGTGCCCTCCGACAGCTACCGCGACGGCTACAGCGCCTGCGTGGCGAGCCTGGCTTGCGTGCTGCCCGCCTGCCGCGTCCTAGAGCCCGCCGTGAGTGTGCGCCTGCTGGAGCACCTGCGACGGAGAGCTGGGGGCGCCACCCCCGACTGCGGGCGCGCAGGGCACTCCGGGGGCCCGCCCTCGCCTGCTCGGCCACCCACGCCCCCACCCGCGCCCTCGCCGCCCGCGCCTCCGTGCGGCCCGGGGCTCTGGCGGCCGTGGTAGCCGCCTGGCCGGTCCACCGACCCTGCTGGCTGCGAGGGACCTGGAGCGCTGCGCAGGCTGACGCTCTTGGTGATGGCCGCCATTCCCACAAGGGACCAGCCCAGGACCCACGGCCTGGTGGGATCCTGGATGTTTGTGACCAGAGTGGCAGACTGACAGCTTCCCGGGCTCAGTTCCAGGAAATAGGGAAGTGGCCCTGCCTCACCCCCAACTTGGGGTTGTCTGGCCAGAGGAGAAGGGGCGAATGTCTGCAGGATGAGAAGCAGCCCCTCCACGCTGGTGGAGATGGTTGTGGAACTGGGCCAATCAGAGCTGCCTGGGCACGACACACCTGCCCCAGTGTTGGCACCAGACCAAGGCCTCAACCAGAAGCTCACCTGGGCCAGGTGCAGCCATCTGCTCCAACTGGCCACTGTCTTCCCAGCCCTGCTTGGGCCTACCTCCTGTCTGGCTTGGCATGGGAACCTCTGGACACACAGCAGCAATGCCCAGAGGGGCTTTGTTCACTCCCAAGGCTCTGCAGCTCACCAGAGCAGGGCAAAGGGACATGAGGGCTTGGGAGCCAATGCCACCACCTGCGCAGGCTCTTCTGCCCAAGGCCTCCAATTATAGGGCAGCGTACATCCCGGGATCTGCGCTGCTGGGTGTGAGGGCTTCGTTAAGTGGTCTCGGGAAGGGATCTGTTTCTTTAAGTGTTAACTTAACACCAGACCAGGTGGTCTTGCAGTGTGAGGAAGGGGTGGAGCAAGAATGAGGCTGCCTGTGGCCTCAAGGACGCTTGTGGCTTTGGAGTGTCTGACCCCAGCACAGAGACAGTGCCAATGTGGGGTGAGCAGGGGCCATCCCATGGAACAGCAGGGATTCAAGGAGTGGCAGCAGGTTAAGGAACAGGAAACACTTTTCCTCATTTTCTCTTGCAACTACTGCCCAGGACTGGTAACAGGAAACAACTTATTCTTAAGACTTTTCTTTCTTGTCCGTGGAAGCACAGACGGCCTGCGAGGACTTGGGGAGGGGCCTGCCGATCCCAGTAGTGGGTGCCCAAGAGAAGGTGGGAGCACCTGCGGCCAGGCACACTCCCATCGTCTCACAGAGGTTTGCTGCGCATTTGCCAGAAGGATGGGATCCCCCCCCCCACCTCCCCGGTTCCCGGACCAACCTGTGCTAGGGACCAGGGCTCTAGGGGCAAGAAGACAGAACTGATGGGGGGAGGGAATGATCACTAAATCAGACTGTGCCCATGATGACCTTGGCCCTGGTTGGGTGGCAGGATATGGGGGAAGCTCTGGGCATGATTGAAAATTCAATGTTAAGACAACAGGGTGAGGCCCCCAGCAAGGCTGTGCTGTCTTCCCACCGCTTAGGGCCCGGCTGGCTAGACTGTAAGCTCCTGGAGGGCAGGGCGGGGGCTGGTGTGCCTGTATATCCCCAAGGCACTGGGTGCACAGTGGGTGCTCAATGAACATGGGGGACCAATGGGCAGGGGCTATGATTCCACTGCACGGCACTGCACCCTGGACAGTCTGGCTGCTGCCTTAACTCCCACCCCAAAGCCCCTGGGATCACTTTTGGGTATTTATTCCTCAAAGACAAATGTTGGGGAGGGTGTGGAGTGGAGGGAGGACAGTTTCCTCTTACTTTTGTCTATTCCTGGGAGCAAGTGCTTGCTGGCACTGCCTTCCTGAGCTGCCGGGATTAAGTATAGAGTGGGGGCAGGAAACCCGCAGCCCAAGCCCACCCGAGACTTCCAGGTTCCTCCTTGGCTCTGGGGCTCCACATCAGGCACGCATACGACACGCTCCTTGACCCCAAACATAAGAACTCTCAGTACGGGTTTAAACACTGTGAGAACCAACAACCAGCGTCCGTCGCCTCCTTTTAGCCATGTCTGCCACTCCTTGCTTCTGAGTGTGCACCTCGGTCCCCAGTTCTGTGACTTGCAATGACCTGGCTCCGGTCCAACTACAATGCAAGCGGTCAGGGAGGGTGCCTGTGGATGGGCCAGTGACTCACGGGGTCAGGCACTCTGGGGAACCTGAGTCGGGAGGCCAGCTGGCCCTGGCAGGGGGCTGGGACGTTCCTAGGCGGGTGAGATTCTGGGCCCCAGGCGAGAAGCCAGAGTTTCTAGGCAGGAATATGCAAGAGCTGCCTAGTTCTCCGCTGGTGCTCCAAGCTGGGCTTGTGAAACAGGGACGCCAAAAACATCCTCCTCCACAAGGCACCTGCAGGCGCCTCCTCCTGGCAGCTCCTCGGGTGTCCCCAGAGCCCTGTCTGCTGGTCAAAGGTGAGCGCAGGGCAGTAGGCTTTCTCTGTGTGGGAGGGAGACTGCTTCAATCACAGGGACATTTTATGACCCTTAACAAGTCTCACGTCTTGCCCAGTGGCCAGTTCCTGGGATGCCTGTTCTGAGGTGGTTCGATGACTGAATCTAACCGCCTATCTGGTTAGCTGGAGAAAAGGCCCCCAGATCTCTCTCCCATAAAACTGGAGGGTGAGGCCGGGCGCGGTGGCTCACACCTGTAATCCTAGCACTCTGGGAGGCTGAGGCGGGCGGATCGCTTGAGCCCAGGAGTTTGAGGTTGAGTTACGATGATGCCACAGCACTTTAGCTGCGGTGACAGAGCGAGACTCTGTCTCAAAAAAAGAAAAAAGAAATGGGTGAAATGATTCAATGACTCACAGATAACCGGAGCACTAAGCTGTCTGGGAACCCATCTTTGAGGCCACTCAGCCTTGGGACAGGCTCCTACCTGTTCCTCTGGCATCAGGTAATTAGGAGAGGTCAAATCTCGTTTCCATGAGAGTGAAGACAAAGAGTGGGTTGCCAAGGAGGACTCTTCTCATAAACATTTACAAACTGCTCTGCCCCACCTGCCACCCCAGACTCCCGCGGGAGAGTCCCCACCGCTTCACTGGGGCAGGCGCCGAGTGAGCAGAGCCCGCAGGGATGTCTGGAAGGACCATCCCTGTGACAGATGCAAGAATAACAAAAAGGTTGAAATAGTGCAGAATTACCAAACTGTGACAGAGACACAAAGTGAGCACATACTGTTGGGAACATTGTGCCTATAGAGTTGCTCAACTCTGGGGTTGACACAAACTTCCAGTTTGTAAAAAATGCAGTATCTGTGATGTACAATAAAGCAAGGTGTGATAGAGCAAAGTATGCCTCTACTTTTAAAAAACATTCCAGGTTTCTAAAGCTGTTCTAGAGAAGAACTAACCCAGCCTATGGCATTAATTCCCCTGGCTTTACTCTTTTTTTTTTGGAGACAGATGCTCACTCTGTCACCCAGGCTGGAATGCAGTGGTGTCATCATAGCTCACTGCCACCTCAAACTCCAGGGCTCAAGTGATCCTCCTGCCTCAGCCTCCTGAGTAGCTGGGACTACAGGCATGTGCCACCACATCTGGCTAATTTTTTAATTTTTTTGGAGATGGGGTCTCACTATGTTGTTCAGGCTGATCTCAAACTCCTGCCCTCAAGCAATCCTCCCACCTCAGCCTCCCAAAGTGCTGGGATTACAGGTGTGAGCCACTGTGCCCAGCCTCCCCTGGCTTTCCTTCCTGTCTGAGTCCCCTGTGAATGTGGATGGGTCTGCGGGGGCTGAGAGAGAGAGAGAGAGAGAGAGAGAGAGAGTGTGTGTGCGTGTGTGTGTCTGCGCACCTGTGTGGCTGTGGATGCCCTTCAGAGAGCTGCCCAGGCCTGTGATGTTAGGGAGAAGGCAGCCACCCACTGAGGGTTCTCAGTGAGTAACTAGTTTCACTCTGGGTTTTCAGAGGCCATGGCAAAGCCCCAGGCGCTTTAAGCAGCTCTAATAAAACTTGAATAATGGTTTCAGGAGCGTGAGAATGAGACCAGAGGACACGCCCCATGCACGTGGCGTCTTGTCACCTGAGGTCCACTGGGGGGCAGCAGGGAGCAGAGGCCGGATGGCTGGTCACAGGACCGGGCTCACGAGCGCGGGGTTTCCTGACCTAGGGGCCAGGGCTTGAAGGAAGGAGATTCCAAGCTGAGTATGTGCCGGCTGCTAGTTCAGTAGTGGAGGGTGGGCCCGGGAGCCACCCGCCTTGGTGTTTGGTAAATTAGGATTTTTAATAAACCTCAGGGAGCACAGAACAAGGTGATCTTAAAGAGGAAAGAAC
>NW_012153840.1:9279256-9282064 GCF_000956105.1 Propithecus coquereli
ATGTCTGACTAATTTTTACTATTTTTAGTAGAGACGGGATCTTGCTCTTGCTCAGGCTGGTCTTGAACTCCTGAGCTCAAACGATCCTCCCGCCTTGGCCTCCCAGAGGGCTAGGATTACAGGCGTGTGCCACCGTGCCCGGCCTAGATGGTAAATTTTATGTTGTATTTTTTTTAAGAGATGGGGTATTGCTGTGTCGCCCAGACTGGAGTGCGGTGGCACAATCATAGCTCAGTGCAGCCTCGAAATCCTGGGCTCAAAGGATCCTCCTGCCTCAGCCTCCCAAGGTGCAGGGACTGTAGGTGCACGCCACCACGCCCAGTCTACGTGGTGTCTATTTTACCATCAAAAAACCAAACAGACAAAAAAGACACAATGTCAGCAATGGGGGTACTACTTGATTGAGCTTGCTGCAGTCCCTTAGGATCTGTCTGGTTTTCGTGGACTCTAGACTAGCCAATTAAATGAAGATGCGATGCATCCTTTAGGTCTTTTAAGAGTGGCATTAATTTTTGCCATCTTCCAGGATTCTAGATGATTTTGATTTACTATCTTGGGGGGCAGGGAGCAGTTTAGAGTTTACACTTGACCTTCCCTGCCGTGACAGCTCTCACTACAGGCCAAAGAATTAATGTGGGCGGGCTGTGCCAAATATCGAGTCTCCATATTCCAATTACACATTCGGGGACAAAAGAAATGGCCACAGTGTCCACACACCCAGTGGAGTCATTGTGAGCTGGACAGAGCCGGGACTCCTTTTATTACCTGGCCAGGTGATAAAAGAAATTATGTGTCTAAGAGGGACACATAATGACCCTTGGATCTCAGGATCAATGTAAGCTCCGATCCTATGTCCAATGGCCCTGGAAATGTTTGCGCATTTCACCCTCCCCACGGCACAGTTATGCAGATAAATGCCATAGGCGTCTTTGGGGAAGGCGGGGGGTCATTGCCATAAACGTTTGCTGCGTGTCGCAAGGTCTTTCTCCTGGGGACCCAGCCTCCCTTCAGTCAGTGGGTTCTAGATCTGAAAACTGTCTCAGGTATGAAAGCTGGGCAAGGGATTATTATTACTTTTAGAGATAGGGTCTTGCTCTGTTGCCCAGGCTTGAGCCCAGTGGTGTCATCATAGCTCACTGCAGCCTCAAACTCCTGGGTTCAAGCGATCCTCCCACCTCAGCTGCCGAGTAGCTGGGACAACAGATGTGTACAACCACGCCTGGCTAATTTTTAAATTTTTTGCCAAGATGGAGGCCTCACTATGTTGCCCAGGCTGGTCTTGAACTCCTGGCCTCAAGCAATCCTTATACCTCCGCCTCCCAAAGCCCTGGGATCGCAGATGTGAATCACTGTGCCCGGCCAGGATCATTACTTTTTACTGGAGCCATTGCCACAGTCTCCTGGTGACCTGTCGTCTGTTTCCTTCAGTTGTACACATCTCTGCAGCGCCCTTGCTGGCTGCCCGTCTGTCTTGCCCGTAGACGGTCTCCATGAGTCCCTGTGGGTCAGGCCTCCCTGGCTGCCAACATGTCTTTGCTGATCATCACAGTAACTCTGATCCCCTGGCTCTGACAGTCAAAGGCTGCCACTGGGGCTCTGCTGTTTTGGACTCCATGATGCTGGGATGACAGTGACCTTGGTCCTGGAATGACATCCTCTGCTGCTGGACACCGCTGTGCTTCTTAGTGATTCTGGTGTGCTTTCACTGTGCCTCCCTCACTAATTTGGTAACTGGTGCACCTCCAGATCCTCCCAAGGACTGTAGTTATCCGGGGGGTTCTAGCCTTATATAGTATGTCCATTGCAGCTCAGCCCCCTCTCGAGTCATTGAAACCGCCTTCCACAGTAGGTCTCACTTAGTGCGGCCATCGCCTCGTCCATGCCACTAGGAGGCAGCGTAGCCACGTGAGCGTGCTCACGCCATCTCCATGCTAGCGTGGTAAACCCAGCAGCCTGGGACAGTGCTCCCAGAGCAATGCACTCTCCCCGACCCAACTGCATTTCCCACCCTCTTTGACTTAGCACCCTCTGAATCCAGTCCCACACGAACTCTGGAGGACCTGCAGCTCCTTTAGGGTGTGGTCCCTGTCCTCTCTTACCAGGCCCAGCATGCCCCAGCTGGGCCAGGTAATGCCTTAACACTAGTTACTGGCCTGGTGGCCTGGAGGGGGTGGGGCAGATCCTGAGGGGCACATGCTGTCCTGCAGCAATAAGGCAAATGTCACTTTCCATCCAGTTTCTATTCCCCCTTCCCTCCTTCCTTCCCTCCTTCCTTCCTTCCCTCTCTCCTTCCCTCCTTCCTTCCTTTCTTTCTTTCTTTGACACAGTCTTGCTCTGTTGCCCAGGCTAGAGTGCAGTGGCACGATCATAGCTCGCTGTAACCTTGAACTCCTGGGCTCAAGCGATGCTCCCACCTAAGCCTCCCTAGTAGCTGGGACTACAGGCGTGCACCACCAGGCCCAGCTAATTTTCCCCCATGTTTCTTTACTTCCTGACACGTCACACGGTTCGGGCATTCCTTGCCACTAATGCACGAGGTAGAGTGGGTTGAATAGTGCCCCCCGTGCACATCCATTCTGAACATCAGAATATGATCTTATTTGGAAAAAGGATCTTTGCAAATGTAACTAAATGAGAATAAGATCACACTGGATGAGGGTGAGGCCTAAATTCAACGACTGGTGTCCTTGTAAGAAGAGAAGAAAACAACACAGAGAGAATAAGAGGCAGAGACAGATGGGGCAGAGGCTGGAGGGATGTACCTACCTACCGAGGAACGCCCGAAGCTGCCAGAAGACGGACGAGGCA
>NW_012153840.1:9282349-9282721 GCF_000956105.1 Propithecus coquereli
ATTTAGGGCCTCTTTACTGAAATCAAGATGAGATAGATTAAATTTCTATTATTTTACATAAGCAGACTGTGCAAGAAAAAGAAAAAAAATAATAAATTTCTGTTATTTTACGGCATCAAGTGTGTGGCGATTTGTCATGGCATCCACAGGAAACTAATACAGTAGGTATACCGTACCTGTTATCATCGCTGCAAAACATTTTTAATCAACTGTGCAAGTTATACCTGTCGATTTTACTATATTAGAAATTAAAACATACCTAGTGGAGCCTGCTAGTAAAAAAAAAAGAAATTAAAACAGAAAAATTAAAAATGTGTATTAATTCAGTAAAGTATAATTATATGTTAGCATAAATAGCATATTTTCAATTTT
>NW_012153840.1:9283762-9286109 GCF_000956105.1 Propithecus coquereli
GGCAGCATACTCTTGAGTGGACAAGAGGCATAGTCAGGAAACACCCATCATCTCTGAAGAGGATAAATGCAATGGCTAAATACTACTACCAGTAAAAGAAACAGACCAGCTGCGTGGACGGAGGGACTGGGTCCCCTTCTCTCCTGGCTGCATCCTGTGTCTGACACCCAGGAGGACGTGGCAGGCCTGGAGAATGCTGCAGGGCTCTTCTCCCCATGAATCCCAGCTGGAGCTGGTTGGAGTCTCCTTCCTGGGCTGAGGCGATCTGAATCCCCCCTGGTCAAATCCATCCCCACAGCCCGCAGGACCTCAGGGCCGCTGGGCTTCTCGAGGGGGTTCAGGAAGCTGTGCACTGCTCTTCCTCCGTGCCAGGCCCCGTTCCAAGTGCTTTCTGATGTCCACTGATTGGCTCCTTAGCACAGCCCTGTGGCCGGGTCCTAGGGCTTCCCCAGTGTTTCCAAGGAGGGAAATGAGGCACAGATGGATTAGGAGCTAAGCCAGGGCCACACAGCCTGGTGCTGCTCTCCTGCTGCCCTCTCCCCACGGGCCGTCCTCTTCTGTCCCAGAGAGTCTCTTGACTGCTAGCTTGCCGAGGCCCCCAACCGGCGGCCTTCATGTGACTTTCAGACACAGGCTGGCTGGAAGCTCCCCGTGTTTACAGAGAGGCTCAGCTGTCCATGTAACTTGGGGCTCTGCAGGCGCGTCCAGAGCCCCCCCCTCGGCCCTGCCAGCTGCCTCTGCCCAGGCCCAGGGGCTGCCCAGGGGGCCATGAGGCCTCTTCTGTTTCAGAGCTCTGAGGTATGAATTCAAGCCGAACAAGAAACAAATCTTCAGTTTAAAAAACAGTATTTCTTATGTTTAATGGAGTTAAGGAAACCAATAGTTCATGTTTTAGAATGCTTAATTGTTTCTTATCTCTTATTTGTTTAGTTTTCACAACAATTACTGATGGAGCAACTAGGGCGCTGAGGGGGCAGGTGACCTGCCCAGGTAGGAAGTAGAACTGTGCTGTCGACACAGGAATTTGACTGGACAGTCCACACCCCTAACCCCCAGGCAGGCTCATGACTGCCCAAAAAATACAAAGAAAAGAAAATGGCCCATGAATCTCACTTCCCAGATACCCCTTTAATTTTTAAAAATTGTGATATAAACAGAACATAAATATGAACATAAGCATAAAACATACATGTACAGTAAAACAATTATTATAAACCTGTACACAATCACCCACGTCAAGGGAGGAAACATTAACACTCTCCCCACCCCCACTTGACCCTGGTAACGATCTTGTCCCTCCCATAGAGCGGGACCCACTATCTTTTGTGATAATCACTTCCTTGTTTTCTTTATAGCTTTACCACCTACTTACTCTTTCCTAACAGAGTTTCAGGTCATTATGTGCATGGTTCAATACTGTATGTATTCTTTTATAGCTTCCTTCCTTTCCGCAATATCCTGAGGCTTCCCTGTTGTGTCACTGAAGTTCACTGGTTTTCAGGACTAGTTGGTATTCCAGTCATGAGTATGCTACAACATACTGATCCAGTCTACTGTTGAGGGACATTTGGGTTATTTCCAGTTTGGTGATTACAAACAGTGTTGTTATGAACCATCTTTTTAGCATCTGGGTGCACTGACGCTCAGCGTATAGGATATATACCTAGTAGTAGAGTTACTCATCAAAGGGTATGGCTCTTATCAACTTTAGGAAATATTTTCAACTGTTTGCCAAAGAGGTTGTACCAACTTATATTCCCACCATCAGTGGATAGGACTTCCTGCTGCTTCATATCCTGTACTCCATATTGGCAAGAAAAATAATAAAACAGATAAGAGGTGTGAACTAAAATAAAATTTTAAGGCTCACCCCCCCACTGGCTGACTAAATGGACCCCCTTGTGGCCAAAGGAATATCCTAAAACTAAATTGCCTGCCAGGAGGAAGGAGGTCAGACATGCCTTATCATGCCCCCCTCCCTTCTTGGGGACATCCATTGTAACCCATTAACTGGCCTAAGGCTATGCAAGACAAACCTGCAGGTCCTCAATTTACACAACAAATCTATGTCCAAAGGCTTATCTCTGATAAATAGCTCCTTATGTTGAAACATTGCAAGCCTTTACACAAAGCTTCATGTCTTTAACCAATTACAAGCCAAAGAATCTTTCAACCCATCTATAACCTGTAAGCCCCCACTTCGAGATGGCCCACCTTTTCGGGCCAAACCAATGTATGCCTCCCACATATGGATTTATGACTTAGCTGTAATCCCTGTCTCCCTGAAATGTATAAAAACCAAACTATAACCCAGGCACACCAAGTCCACTGCTCAAGGCCTCTTGGG
>NW_012153840.1:9286159-9290083 GCF_000956105.1 Propithecus coquereli
AAAAAAAAAAGAGTAAAGCCAGGGGAATTAATGCCATTGGCTGGGTTAGTTCTTCTCTAGAACAACTTTAGAAACCTGGAATGTTTTTTAAAAGTAGAGGCATACCTTGCTTTATTGTGCATCACAGATATTGCATTTTTTACACACTGAAAGTCTGTGGCCACCTCAAGGTCCAGCGACTCTATAAGCACAATTTTGCCAACAGCATGTGCTCACCCTGACCGCCACAAGGAGGGAGAAGGCAGGCACATTCTGAGGACCTGAGAGTCAAGCTGGGGGTTTTAGGGAGAAAGGTAGAAAGTGGTCTAGAAACATAAACAAAGAGAGAGGACACTGCTTTTGCAAAACTCTGGGTGAGAATTGCAGAGAATCCTTAAACCCATACTGTGGAATACTGCATGGCCACACCCATGAGCAAATTGCTGCCACAGCACTGACGTGCCTAGTGATTACCCTCTGGGAGGATGGGTGCCCCATCTAGGAGAAAGCAAGAGGGGACTTCTGGGGTGCTGGGGATGTCTTTCTTGATCTGGGGGATGGGTGTATTCATTTTGCGATAATTAACTGAGCTGGGCAGTTATGATTGCGTATTTCTCTGCATGTATGCCTTACTTAGAACTGGCTAGGTAGTTTCTGTGCTGTGTGGCAGCGTGGGTCAGATATTAGTGCCCAGCACAGAGCCTGGGATACAGAAGATGCTCCCTAAATGCTTGTTGGCATGTGAGGGTGACCGTCATTGATGAGTTATGATGTTGCTATCATGTATTGGGCTTTCCCTATGCACTGGCGCTGAGCTCAATGATTTAGATGTGTTAACTCCTTTAATCCTTATAAAAAACCTTAGGAGGCAGATGCTGTTACTACCCTCATTTTGTGATGAGGAAACTGAAGCACAGAGGTGTCAAGGAACTTACCTAAGGCCACACAGCTAGCAGGTGCCTGGTGGTGGGCTCATGGCTCTGAATCCCTTGTTCTTACAACACTTTCAGCAAACTAGTTGGCCCCCTCATGGCCAGCTGGGAACCCCCACAGCGATAGTTATGCTGATACCAAATCCAACTGGAGTCATTGTCCTGTGGAGGAGAAAAGGTAGTTCTGTTCTCTGTGTGATCCTGGGCATTGAGATGAACATGTGGCAGCCTCACCCAGCTCAGCCTGGCCAGGCGGCAGTCTGGTTAGAAAGCAGTCCTTTGTCTGAGGAGCCACTCCCCGACACAGAACGGGGTGACTCTCCTGGGTGGGGCTGGGACGGGAACAGTCCCCTCCGGTGTGTCTGTCACGACGCACACATTCCTGCCAGCTCAAAGTGAGCGTTTCTTTTTTGTCCTTTATTTTTTATTTTTTGCATCTCTTCATCTGTAAGGTAGGCATTTCTATCAAATCAGGGCCCTTAGGCTCATCAAACAGCAACTATTTGATGGACAAAATCCAACATCTTTTTTCTCCATGGCCTTTGAGAACAGATAATTATATCCCAGTTTTTTATTATCATATGGGTGGGGAAAATAGAATTACCTTTGACTCTGTGTGTTTTTCGTCATAATCGCAGAGTTCCTGTCAAAAAATTCGAGTAAGGGCAAATTTATTCTGATTTGTAGCAAGATCTCCCTGTGGGCTGGGCCCGGGCGGAGCGAGGGCTCGGGGTCTGGGAACTTGCTCAGCCCCTAGGTGGAGCCCCAGGACCACAGGTGAGGGACCCAGCGCACTGCTGGGGCACAGGAAGCAGAAAACTCTTGCAAAAGGCACTCTGGGCCTGCACAGTGGCTCATGCCTGTGATCCTAGCACTTTGGGAGACTGAGGCAGGGGGATCACTTGAGCCCAGGAGTGAAAGGCCGCAGGGAGCTATGATGACACCACTGCACTCCAGCCTGGGTGACAGAGCAAGACCCTGTCTCAAAAAGAAAAAGAAAAAGAAAAAAAGACACCTTGAAGATCTCCTCTCACTAACCCCATTAATTTGCAGGCACTGGGCATGGCTTTAATCCTAGATTTAAAGCCTGACCTACTTAGAGTCGAAGAGATGATTTCTAAATGCTTCTTTTGGGAACTGAATCTATGTCTATTCTAAATTCATGGGTGTTTTTCTTTTCCACATAATGACCCATTTTTTCTTGACTTTCCCTCTTGGATTATGGGGCCTGCTCTCAAATGGGTCGCTTATTAGTTTTAGGTTTCTTTAGAGTGGCTCATTCTGGGGTCAGGGCACTTGACTTCAGCCACTCTGCCCAGAAAAGCACAGGACACTTAACTTTAAAGGTTAAGTTAGGAGCACGATACACTTGAGGCCAGGGGGCTGTTCTCCAAGTAGCCGCTTCTGTTGGTCCATGGGACATTTGTCATCCATTTGGGAACAGAGGGTCACTCTTCACTATTTATGTGCATTTCCTGCCGGCAGCATACTCTTGAGTGGACAAGAGGCATAGTCAGGAAACACCCATCATCTCTGAAGAGGATAAATGCAATGGCTAAATACTACTACCAGTAAAAGAAACAGACCAGCTGCGTGGACGGAGGGACTGGGTCCCCTTCTCTCCTGGCTGCATCCTGTGTCTGACACCCAGGAGGACGTGGCAGGCCTGGAGAATGCTGCAGGGCTCTTCTCCCCATGAATCCCAGCTGGAGCTGGTTGGAGTCTCCTTCCTGGGCTGAGGCGATCTGAATCCCCCCTGGTCAAATCCATCCCCACAGCCCGCAGGACCTCAGGGCCGCTGGGCTTCTCGAGGGGGTTCAGGAAGCTGTGCACTGCTCTTCCTCCGTGCCAGGCCCCGTTCCAAGTGCTTTCTGATGTCCACTGATTGGCTCCTTAGCACAGCCCTGTGGCCGGGTCCTAGGGCTTCCCCAGTGTTTCCAAGGAGGGAAATGAGGCACAGATGGATTAGGAGCTAAGCCAGGGCCACACAGCCTGGTGCTGCTCTCCTGCTGCCCTCTCCCCACGGGCCGTCCTCTTCTGTCCCAGAGAGTCTCTTGACTGCTAGCTTGCCGAGGCCCCCAACCGGCGGCCTTCATGTGACTTTCAGACACAGGCTGGCTGGAAGCTCCCCGTGTTTACAGAGAGGCTCAGCTGTCCATGTAACTTGGGGCTCTGCAGGCGCGTCCAGAGCCCCCCCCTCGGCCCTGCCAGCTGCCTCTGCCCAGGCCCAGGGGCTGCCCAGGGGGCCATGAGGCCTCTTCTGTTTCAGAGCTCTGAGGTATGAATTCAAGCCGAACAAGAAACAAATCTTCAGTTTAAAAAACAGTATTTCTTATGTTTAATGGAGTTAAGGAAACCAATAGTTCATGTTTTAGAATGCTTAATTGTTTCTTATCTCTTATTTGTTTAGTTTTCACAACAATTACTGATGGAGCAACTAGGGCGCTGAGGGGGCAGGTGACCTGCCCAGGTAGGAAGTAGAACTGTGCTGTCGACACAGGAATTTGACTGGACAGTCCACACCCCTAACCCCCAGGCAGGCTCATGACTGCCCAAAAAATACAAAGAAAAGAAAATGGCCCATGAATCTCACTTCCCAGATACCCCTTTAATTTTTAAAAATTGTGATATAAACAGAACATAAATATGAACATAAGCATAAAACATACATGTACAGTAAAACAATTATTATAAACCTGTACACAATCACCCACGTCAAGGGAGGAAACATTAACACTCTCCCCACCCCCACTTGACCCTGGTAACGATCTTGTCCCTCCCATAGAGCGGGACCCACTATCTTTTGTGATAATCACTTCCTTGTTTTCTTTATAGCTTTACCACCTACTTACTCTTTCCTAACAGAGTTTCAGGTCATTATGTGCATGGTTCAATACTGTATGTATTCTTTTATAGCTTCCTTCCTTTCCGCAATATCCTGAGGCTTCCCTGTTGTGTCACTGAAGTTCACTGGTTTTCAGGACTAGTTGGTATTCCAGTCATGAGTATGCTA
>NW_012153840.1:9291598-9301095 GCF_000956105.1 Propithecus coquereli
AAAAAAAAAAAAAATCTTGGAAAAGGGTGTGGCTACCCTTTACAGGAATTAAAAAATTCCTACCCTACACATTCTAGTTGGGGAAGACACAATAAATAGATAAGTAAAATGTATGTTGAATGGTGTTAAGTGCTAAGGAGAAAAATAAGCCAGGGAGGAGGGTAGGGAGTATTGGAGGAGGTTGAGGAGATTGTAATTTCAGGTAAGAGTGGCCAGGGAAGGCCTTATGTAGAAGGTGTTGTGGGGACTGAACTCTGATCTTTTCTTTTGCTCAAAATTCCTTCCTAAGGGGGCCAGATGAGTCATACTCACAAATGGTAAAATCCCACTAGGCAGGTTTCCTTAACCAAATATAGCGTGGTTTACTTCCCAGCTTGATTCCAGTATAGCATTAGCATTACCTGAAAGATAGAAAGACCCCCCCACCACTACCATCTTAACTCAAGCACCCAGCAGATTCTAATCTTGAAAGATCCTGTCTGGACCTCCCAGAGTGCTCACACCTTTATCTTAAATTAAGCATTTCCTTTCTGGTCTTTTAGATAAAGCCTAACTCTATCAGCCAATTGTCAGCCAAAGAATCTTTAAACCCACCTATAACCTGTAAGCACCCCCCCCTTCTAGATGTCCCACCTTTTCGGGCCAAACCAATGTACGCCTCCCACGTATTGATTTATGACTTTACCTGTAACCCCTGTCTCTCTGAAATGTGTAAAACCAAACTGTAACCCAGCCACAGCCAGTACACTTGCTCAAGGCTTCTTGGGAGTGGTTCTGGGCCATGGTCCTCAAATTTGGCTCTGAATCAAAATATTTCAAATATTTCAGAGTTTGGATTTTTCCATCCACAGTTGTTTGCCTGAGAAAGAATGGTCCAGGCAGAGGGAGGAACAAGTGCAAAGGCCCTGAGGCACATCAGGTGTATTCAAGGACCATCAGTGGGGTCAAAGTGGCTGAAGCTATGTGACAAGGGGAGAGGGTGGTAGTGTTACGGCAGGGCTGACCCAGAATAGACTGAGAGACACACACAGAGATTTTGGCAATACAGGTTTTATATGCCGCCCAGCAAGGCTCAGAGGGGAATTTTGCTCTCCCCAAATTCTGAGCACCAGACAAAGAGCATTGCAGTCTTTTATACACTCTGCTTAAGGAGGAGGGGTTCAGCTACAACAGGGTTAACTTTTGTGAGGCAGGGTCCTAAGCTACTTTACAGCCTGGTACACTAATTGCTACAGGTGATTTATGAGGGCAAGGTCGCAGGTGAGGAGGAGGGGCAGGTAAAGATCGCAGGGGAGAAAGCCCAGTAGTGGAATTTCTAAAAATTCCACTTTAGTGGAATTTTCCAATCTTCCACTTCAGTAGGAGAGGTCAGAAGTGCAGCTGTGGATGTGGAGCATATTTTTTTTAATTTTTAAATTTTTTTTTCATTTGGCCATGCTAATCTTCTCTGTATCATTACAATTTTATATATGTGCTGCCAAAGTGAGCACCGGGGCAGATTCTTGAATGCACAGTGAGAAGTGGTCGGATCTGAGATCTACTTTGAACTAGAGCCTGCATGTTTGCCGGTGGTTTGGAGGCGGGTGTGACAGAGAGAGGGGGATGAGGATGACTCCTAGCCTGGGCAGCTGGAAGGAAGTGCTTGCAACTTACTGAGATGGGGGGAAGGGGCAAGTCTGAGGGAGTATTGGGACGAGGGGAGTGTGAGAGGTGAGTGTGAGACGCCTGTCACACACTGGCGTGGGACTGGGTGCAGACAGGGGATTCATGAGTCTGCATTTAGGGGAGAGGTCCAGTTGGCCAGAGATGTGTGTGGTATAGATGGGATTTAAAGTCATGATGTAATGGAGTAGTCGCCCCTCCTCCCTTACATATGGATGTGTAAAATTGAGAGTATCAGGGAATGGCCTGGAAAGAAAACAAAAGCAGCAACAATGTTTTCTCTCTTTGAAGCTTCTCTCATTCCTTTTGAGAACTGAAGCCTGCATCCCTGCCTCAGGCCAGTGGTAGGGAAGAGCAGCGAGAGGGCCCTTTGTTTTCATCCCAGGTGGCTGCGACCAGCCCCCAGGTAGGCGGCTGGCTGAGTTCCCAGGCTTTGTCTTTGGCTGAGATGGGATGATTAGAATAGTTAACCACAGTAATTGACTGAAGCTGAGAACCCATCCTTTAAAAGCTCTGTAGTTCTGCTTATGTTCAGGAAATCTGGATTTTGAGATGAGAAGGTCTGCCATTTTTCCTCCTTTTCCAGCAAAGTAAATCTCTTTCCTCCTCCCCAAAACACTTGTCCTCATTCTTCTGATTTGGCCTTGTGGAGAAGTGCCGAGTTTTCTGTAAGGATGAGACATAATGAGACCTCAAGAGTCTAAGCACTGCTGGGGGCTTCTCCAAAGCTCTGAGAAGAGGGTGGGGAGGCTGAGTGGTAGCCAGGGAGGAGGGAAATAGAAGCAAGGGAGAAGCATTTCCAGAAGCAGGGGATCATGTCTATTCAATACTGTTGAGAAGTTAAGGAAGATGAGTTCTGACAATGGAATATTGGATTTAGCAACTTGAAAGGTATTAGTGACCACCATATTACTGTTAGAATGAAAAAATAAAATGGGTTGGGTTCAAAGGAGAATGGGAGGAGGGAAGAGGGTGTATGTATTTATTTATTTAAGAGGCTAGGTTTTGCTCTGTCACCCAGGCTGGAGTGCAATGGCAGGAACATAGCTCACTGCAACCCCAAACTCCTGGCCTCAAGGCAATCCTCCTGCCTCAGCCTCCCAAAGTGCTGGGATAACAGGTGTGAGCCTGGCCAGAAGGAGTGTTTATAAATAGGTCTTTTGAGAAGTTTTGCTGAAAATAAGGGATAGAAATGGCCCAGTAGCTTGAGGGAAAAGCAGAAAACAACCTAAGATGGGAAAGTGAGGGACTGTGGACCGGGAGAGATCAGTGTAAACTTCACAGCACTGTGGCTAAAATAATTCGCCAGGTTTTTACTAAGAGACTCCCCTACCCCAGCGGCCCCCACTGCCATACTTGAAAACAGGACAACAGCATAAATAATTGCCCAGACCACCATTTTCTCTCTACAGAATATCCTGGGCTGAGCTGTTGCTACCTTTCCTAGGTCCTCTGTGGTATCCATGCCCTTTTCCGTAAGTGGTGTTGTTCCACATCACTTTTTTGCCCCCCTGGGGAAGGGATCAGGCTATTTAATCCTAAATCACTCAGCCCATCCCTCCAGTCTAGGAATTTCTCTAGTCTAGTGAGTGGCTGAGTCAGGCTGTTTGGGTCCCTGATTTGTCTCCTAATCAGCCAATCAGATTTTGAATTTTTTTTTTAAGAGACAGGGTCTCTGGGTCTCCCAGGCTGGAGAGCAATGGCCTGATTGTAGCGCACTACATCCCGGAACTCCTGGGCCCAAGGGATCCTCCCAGGTCAGCTTCCCAGGTAGCTGGGACAATAGGCACCAGTCACCACACCTGGCAGATGTTGAACTTTTTGAAGAATAGAATGTTTCTGATGCTCACAGGAGGAGTACACCTATAAACACAGGACAGTAAGTCCTTGTTACATTGTACTTATGGTCTGGGAAGGACTGTTTACTGAAACAATGTTAGAGTAGGGAAGAGGACGGCAGGCCCTACTTTATTAACCTGCTGGGTTCCTTATATTCCTTACCTCACTTAATCCTCACAAAGGTTAGGAAGGTGGCCAGGCCCAGTGGCTCACGCCTATAATCCTAGCACTCTGGGAAGCCAAGGCGGCAGGATCGGTTTAGCTAAGGAGTTCGACAAGAGCCGGAGCAAGAGTGAGACCACGTCTCTACTAAAAATATAAAAAATTAGCCGGGCCTGGTGCTGCTCATGCTCGCCTGTAGTCCCAGCTACACGGGAGGCTGAGACAGGAGAATCGCTTGAGCCCAGGAGTTTGAGGTTGCTGTGAGCTAGGCTGATGCCACGGCACTCTAGCCTGGGCAACAGAAGGTTAGGAAGGTGAGTATTATCACCTGCTTTTAACAGATAAGGAAACTGCCTTGCCCAAGGCTCCACAACTGTCCATTGCTTCCACCCACCTCAACCTGTCAGCACCGTACTGGGAGGAGGTGGTGTTTGGGTAGGCTCGGTGGCCAGCAATGCTGGCCAACTTAATCCACACGAGGAAACTAAAGTCAATGTGATACAGCCATGAAACTACAGAGACCTGATTAGGGCAACCCTTCTGTTCCTGGGAGTTTTAGATCATGGTGTGGGCTGCCTCTGCGGTCCAGTTCCTTCAGAGCTACCCCGCTGAGCATAAACAGGTTGTTTAAATTGCCCTGGAGAGCTTGAGTGCTGTGGGTTTTATTTACTTATTTTTAATCTGAGTACACATCCATGCTCACTGTAGAAAATGTGAGAAAAGTCAAACTGCATAGGCAGTTAAAACGCTCTCTGTAATTCCAGCAGCCAGGAATGACCGCCTTTACCCTCTTTAGTGTTTTTGGTGGATTCTGTGACCCTGACTTGGCCTGGACTCCACTGCAGGGCGTACCGTTTGCCGTGCAAACAGATCGGCACCTTTGGGTCCGACCACTGCTGCACGTGCAGAGCGGGCTGAGGCTGGCTCTGGCGGGGAAACCGGTGTGGATCGTGCAGACAGAGGCCCCCCTCCATCCCCGGCCCGTGCAGCGCTGCGCGGGTGCGGCAGAGGCCCGGTCCCGACGGCCGGCTGCGGGCTTCCCAGACGCGGCAGAGACCTTCCTTTACAGGAAATAGCCTCCATTTTCCCCTATGGCCGACTTCAAAGACGGCGGGGGGAGCGGGTGTCGGGCGGGCCTGCCGGGCGCCCGGCAGGGCCTTCCGCGTTGACCTCAGCGGCCGCCCAGACCCGGCGGGCAGCGAATCGCGGGAGCGGGCGGCGGCAACGCCCCGCACCAGTGTCAGCCGCCGCGCAGGAGGCCCGGCCACCGCGTCCGCCAGGCTCCGCGACTCGGGCCACACCCGAGACGGCCGCTGCCTCCGCGGCCCACGGGCCTTGCCCGCGCAGGCGCCACCCAACCGCCACCGAACCTTCTGGAAGCGGCGCCGCAGCACGGCCCACGCCGCCGCCAGCGGAAGACGCCTGCGTGAACCCGCGGCGGCCCTGGCGGCCCCCGGATCGGGCAGGGAGGCGGGGCCTGCGCGGGGGCGGGGCCCGCGCGGGGAGGCCGCGTTCGATTCGCCCCCGGCGCGCAGGCCCCGCCTCTCTGGGGCCGCGGCTCCGCCTCCGCCCTCCCCCTCTATGGCGCCGCCCCGGCTCATTCATTCCGCGCCGGGCCTGCCGGACACCTGCGCTCTCCCGCCGCCGTCCGCCGCCGCCGCCGCCTCCGCCAGCATGTCAGGCCCAGCTGCCGAGACGCCGTCCGCTATCCAGATCTGCCGGTAAGAGAGGAGCCTTCGTGGCGCCGGCGGCGGCCGGGAGCGCCGGGCCGCCGCCCTGGGCCTGCCCCACCCGCCGCGCGGTCCCCGCCCGCAGCATCCGCCCCCATCCGGCCCCCACCCGCCGGTGCCGAGAGGGGCGGGGCGGGGGTCGACCCTCCGCCTCCTGGGCCGGGATGCGCTTGGCGATGCCGAGAAGCCGGGCTGCCGCCCCCCGTTCCCCCCGCCCCCCGGCTCCTCCCGCCGGCCTCGGGCCGCATTCCCTGGGCGGCGGCCGCGGACACGGGCCGTTCGGGCGGGGAGGGGCAGGGACGGCGTCCGCCGCCGCCGGGTGTCGGTGCACAGCCCCCCGCACCCGCGAGCTCGCCTCGCCCCCTGCCCGCGCGCCTCGGAGCCTCGGCCCAGTGGTCTTGCTTCGCCTCTGAAGGTTCAGGGTCGTTATCTCGGCGGTTGTGCGGAGCCAACCCAAGCTTCAGAGGTGGAGGGCGGGTACCCAGAGCCGCGCGCGCCGTTCGGTGGGAGGGGGCTGGGGTCTGCTGTCCCCTCAGTGCACTGCCTCGGCTCTGGCAGAGCAGGTATTACAAGGAGAACGGATAAGACTCTTGGCCTCAGTTTGCTGCTAAGAAAAGGGAGTGAGTGGTCCATTGGGCCTGAAAGCATCTCGCACAATAGGGGTAAAGGGTTGTTCTCTAAGCGCATCCCCCACCCCTGCGTCCTTCCTCCAGCGGGTGCTGACTGAATAGACAGATGTAGGCCCTCAGAGGAAGCTGGAGATCATGAACTAGCTCAATTTCCCATAGGAGGTGCGAGGGCGGCTTCAAGGTTACTCTGCAGTTCCCTTAAGCAGAATTGGAAGCAGAGGCGAGCCCGCGTTTGGGGAAGGAGGCAGGGCCTTCAGCCTCTGCCTGCACAGGCACTGGGGCCTGCAGCTGGTTCTGTCCTGCTTGATGGACCACCGAGAGTGAGAGCTGCTTCCTGTTTTGGGGGTGGGTTCCTCAAGCCTGGGGGTCAGGCATCACACTGACCTTGAGTCCAAGCCAAGTACAACAGAGGCAGGTTACCCCTCTGTGGATGTTGACATCTCCCCAGAAGCCTGGGCATATAGTAAGTGCTGGATAAATGAAGCTCCTTGACCCCCAGTCCTGTCTTCTGGCCTGGTGCAGGTCCTTTCCTATTCTCAAGGTCAGTTTTGACTTTTCCAGAGAGGGGGAGTCTTTCGAGGAGCTCTGCTCCATTTGCTTTGCTATTGGCTGTGTGGCTGCCCCGGCCCCACTCACTCTCGAGTTCTCTGGGACAAAGATGATAGAAGTCACTGGTGTTTGGAAACAGATGGGCCTGGACCAACCAGGTCCTTGAATCAGCTCTGCTAAGAATTGGCTGGGGACCTTGGGCTTCACTGCTGTACCTGTCTCATCTCACTTGCTTTGCCCAGATAGTAAGGACCTTCACCCTACCTGTGTGGAGGAGGAAGTGGGGGTTCCAGGAGGCTTAGTAACTATAAGGTCATCCTGCTCCAAGAGCTCCAGGGGCTGATTCCAGATCCAGTGTTCTTCCCACCATGCTGCTGAATAAAAAAAAATATTGATTTAAATCTACTGTGGAGGGCTGGGCTTTTATATACCTCTTCCGGATGATGAATAGCCAGTCTATATGTATTGGTTTTTTTCAACTAGCTTCTAACAGTTAATAGATTTTTGTGTAGCTTTAGACACTTCCATCCATTCCCAGGCATGTATGTGCACTTTTTCTCACCCACTGTACCTACTGGGCTGCTGCTTGCTGTCTCAGATTCACAACCGCATATTGTCTTTAAGTGGCTGCTTTGGCGGTGGGACTCCTGAGCAGGGTACCTAGCTGGAGGTGAGCCTCGGGTGCAGAACGTGACTGCCAAGTGGCGGGGGCTGTGAAGAGGGCTGTGGTGATTCGGGCTTGATCTGAAAAAACCCCAGGACACTGGAGAGTGGTTATACCAGGGTGGGGAGCCCTTTAAGGACATCTGAGCTGACACCCTGAAAAGAGGTACTTGAAAGAGGAGCCTCCTGGCCTAGCACAGCCAAGCCCATGAATTTAACAGGGCTTCACTGGACACCACCGAAAAGCAGAGAACCAGGAGGGAAACCAAGGCATGGAAAATTCAGGCCCTGCCTTCAGGGGGTCGCCATCCTAGGCAATTAGAGTGTCACCTGTTCTCAGTTCTGACACTGTTGAAGGAATTAGGGCTTTAAAGGCAGGCAAGGGTGGCGGTCAGAGGCAGCTCTGCAGGCCTAGGCCCAGGGGCACATTTGGCCTCTGCCCCTTGCTAGCTGTGTGACCTGAAGCACACTGCTTAACCTCTCTGTGTCCGCCTTTTCTCATGGTTTGTTCTGAGGTTAAATAAAAGAAAATGTAGCTAGTGTCTGGCAGAATGGCTGGCACATTGTAAGTCAATGGAAGCTCTTTTTATCTGAAAAGTGGGGTGCAGGCGCAGGCCATGGCTTGTATCCCAGCTCTGCCTCTTGCAGGTGGTGTATGGCTATAGGCACATTCCTTGACCTTGCTTAACCTCAGTTTTCTTATCTGTAAAATGGAGATAGTAATAGTGCCTGTCTTAGGGTTATTGTGAGGATTAATACCATTAGCCAAGTTCCTGGCACTTCAACTCAGAAAAAGAACCGTTCTCCTTTGAGAGCCCCACCTTAGGACAGCTGGTTAGGCCACTATGGAGTGTTACCAGAGATACAGCTTCTGAGACAGCCTTTAAAGTCTCAGAAGAGCATTTTTCCTTTGGTTTATTTCGAATAATGTTAAACTTTAGTTAGTGAATTACTTTTGTCAACGGAAAAAAAGACCAAACTCTGTAAAATAATTTTAAAGAGATTTACTCTGAGCCACATTTGAGGACCATGACCCAGAGCCACACCCAAGAGGCCTTGAGCAAGTGGACTCGCTGAGGTTGGGTTACAGTTTGGTTTTATACATTCAGGGAGACAGGGGTTACAGGTAAAGTTATAAGTCAATACGTGGGAGGCATACATTGGTTTGGCCCGAAAAGGTGGGCCATCTCAAAGCGGGGGCTTACAGGTTATAGATGGATTTAAAGATTCTTTGGTTTGTAATTGGTTAAAGACGTGAAGCTTTGTCTAAAGGCTTGGAATGTTTCAACATAAGGAGCTATTTATCAGAGATAAGCCACTGGACATAGATTTGTTGTGTAAATTGAGGACCTGCAGGTTTGTCTTGCATAGCCTTAGGCCTGTTAATGGGTTACAAAGGATGTCCCCAAGAAGGGAGGGGGGCATGATAAGGCATGTCTGACCTTCCTCCTGGCAGTCAATTTAGTTTTAGGATATTCCTTTGGCCACGAGGGGGTCCATTTAGTCAGCCAGTGGGGGTGGCGAGGTGAGCCTTAAAATTTTATTTTAGTTCACTTTTTACTTGTTGGACTCTGAGTTCTAGAATGTGAAACCTGTGACATTGTAGAGCAGTGCTGTCCACTATAACTTTCTGAAGTGGTGAAAATGTGCTGGGTCTGTGTTGTCCAGCACGATAGCCGCTAGCCACACAGGGGGATGTTGAGGGCTTGAAAGGTGGGTAGGCCACGGAGGAACTGAATTTTTAAAAAAATTTTTTGTAGAGATGGGTCTTGCTATGTTGCCCAGTCTGATCTCCAACCCCTGGCCTCATGTGATCCCCTCAGCCTCCTGAAGTACTGGGATTATAGGCATGAGTCATCACACCTGTCTGGAACTGAATTTTTAATTGTGTCAATTTAAGTTGATTTAAATGCAAGTGTAGCTAGCCACCTGTGGTTGGTGAATTCCTTATGGGCAGTGAAATATGTAGAGGAATTTAAAAACCAAAATTTACTGGTAGTCCTGGGGTGGGGGTGGGGTTCCTAAAGGAGCATGCTGACAGAGAGGGACCTTGGGGTGCACACGGCCCAGCAGACAGGTAACTTTGAATCCTTCATTTGTAGATAAGTGAGATTTATGAATAGCTTTTTTTTTTTTTTTAAATTAATTTTTTTGCTTGCCATTCTCTACCAGGAAGTCTCCTCAGATCAGTGGTTGCTTGCACCTGTGGTACCCTGACTGCCTGCAGTAGTGCCTGGTCTCCAGGAGATATGCCAGTCAACAC
>NW_012153840.1:9302130-9303776 GCF_000956105.1 Propithecus coquereli
TAAATGCACCTGTTTTAAAATGTGTACGTGCACCTGTGCACTGACCACCCCCGTTGTGATGTGGGTTATGTCCTTCACCCCAAAAAGTTTCCTTCTGCCCCTTCACAGTCATTTCCCGCCCTGACCCCTGGTCCCTGGCCAGCAGATCCGCTTTCTCTCACTAGTTTTACCTTTTCTAGAATTTCATTGAGATAGAATCATATCTAGCACAAAGCCTGCGAGCCTCAGCCCCTGTGGCGACGGCGCGTCCTGCCTCCGAGTTGCCTGGTATTCCGCGGCCTGCACATCGAGGTTTGTCTCTTCCACAGCCATGAACATTCGGGTTCTTCTCAGCTTTTGGTGCTTATTAAAGAAATTCACAAATGCAGATTTCAAAACACTTTGGACTTAATCAAGGAAACATGAATAGTCACTTGATATTTAATGATGTTAAAGAATTCTCATTATATTTTAGGTGGGATCCTTGCTTATAGTCCCAGCTACTTGGGAGGCCAAGGCAGGAGGATCACTTGAGCCCAAGAGTTTGAGACCATCCTGGGCAACATAACTAGACCCTGTCTCAAGAAAAAAAAGAGTCTTTACCTTTTAGGGGGAATGATGAAATATTTACAGATGCCAAGCTGTGATTCTGGGATTAGCTGGAAAATAAGCTGTCGCGGGGGAGTGGGTAGGAATGGAGAGGAGACCAGAGGCGCCCGAGTTGACCATCTGGGGGCTACATGATGGGGACATGGGGCTTTGTTCCCACCTCCCTCCACTCCTGTAAGCATTTGATGTTTTTTTGCAATAAAAAGTAAAAAGAAAAGCAGGGGCCTGAGCCCCCACCCCAGACCTACTGCCTCTGAGAGTGGGGAGGGGAGGGCTGCCTTTTCCTCAGCCCTCCTGGATGTTGAGAGCCACTTTCTGAAGGAGGGCTGGGCACTTGCCTCACTGTGGGGTGTGTCTGCCCTCCTTGGCCCCCTAAACTTTGCCAGGACCTCTGTGCTAGTTAGTGACGTGCGCCCAGGACCTTTCGACCCAGGCGGGACCCGTGCTCCTCCTGCCAGAGGGCCAGCCTGGCCCCAGTAACATAAAAGCTTAAGGTCCTGGAGATGGGAATCCTTGAGGGTGTTGCCGCAGCCCCACCCGATTCCTGCTCTGGTCCAGCGGTGGCCCTGACCTGCCTCCCTCTCATTTGCTCCTGGGAGAGCCCTGGCTCTGTGACTTCAGGCTGAGTCTTGAATTCCTTGCATCACTGGCTCCTGTGCTCCCTCCGGAAGCAGAGCAGCCGCTTGCTGCGGTGGGAGGAGGGGAGGGATCGGGCATCACTGCTAAGCTGGCCCACATATAAGCAGGCCTCGCCAGGAGCTGGGTGACTAGTTTGGCCCACTCAGAGCAGGATGAAGCTGCTGGCCAGGGCTCTCTGTCTCTGGGAGCTTGGGAAGCAGGTGGCCGGCTGGGAGCGTGTGGGGCCCAGGGGAGGATCCTGCGCCTCCAGGAGAGCTGTCAGGCACAGGCCTGACCCCTGGCCCTCCCAACCCTGCAGCACTGGAAGGTAGGATGTCTGGGACTGCTCTGTGTCCACAGAGCTGCTGTTCCCACCCCTGTTGTCTGGCTGGTGAGGCTGACTGGGCAGCCTGTCCCAGGGTCTCGGGCCACATGATGTG
>NW_012153840.1:9306181-9308123 GCF_000956105.1 Propithecus coquereli
TTTTTTCTAGAGATAAGATCTTATTGTGTTGCCCAGGCTGGTCTTGAACTCCTGGCCTCAAACAGTCCTCCTGCCTTGGCCTCCCAAACTACTAGGATTACAGGCATGAGCCACTACGCCTGGCCCATCTTAACTATTTTTAAGTGTACAGTTCAGTGGTGTTTAATACATGCATGATGTTGTGCAGCCATCAGCGCCATTTGTTTCCATACCTCTTTTCATCTTGTAAAACTGAAACTCTGCACTTGGTAACCAACAACTCCCTGTTTCCGCCTTCCCCAGTCCTTGGCAACCACCATTTTATTGTCTGTATGTATGATTTTGACTACTCTAGGTACCTCCTGTAGGTGGAATCATACAGAATTTGTCTTTTTGTGATTAGCTTATTTTACTTAGCATAATGTCCTCAAGATTCGTGTAAGTTGTGCCACGTGCCAGAATTTTTAAGGTTGAACAATGTTCCATTGTATGGATAGACCCCATTTTGCTTATTCACTCATCTGTGGATGGACATTTGGGTTGATTCCACGTTTTGGCTACTTTGAATAATGCTGCTATGAACATGGGCATACAAATATCTTTGATACCCTGTTTTTAATTCTTTTGGGTATGTACCCAGAGATGGAATTGCTCGATCATATAGTAATTCTGTTTTTCATTTTTCAAGGGACTACCGTACTGTTTAACACAGCGACTCTTCCATTTTACATTTCTGCTAACAATGTACATGAGTTCCAATTTCTCTACATCCATGTCAACACTTGTTATTTTCTGTTTTTTTGATAGTAGCCATCCTAATGGTTGTGAGGTGGTATCTCATTGTAGTTTTAATTTGCATTTCCTTAATAATTAATGATGTTTGCATGTGCTTATTGGTCATCTGTATATTTTCTTTGCAGAAATGTCTACTCAAGTCCTTTGCCCATTTTTAAATCAGGTTGGGGTTTTTTTGAATTGAAAATTATATGTATTGATTAGCTTTTTGCACATATATTCATATCATTACGTATATACACACATGTGTTTAGGTGTAGTATATGTTACATGCATAATATATACATACACATGTGTATAAATATGTGTATCTATGTTTATAATTTTCAATTCTTTACTGATATTCTGCGACTGATGGCTGTAGCTTTTGGTGCATGAGGAGGTCCCTGTGTCCATTCTTTTTTTTTCCACTTTCATTATTTTTAATTGTGCATATTTGTGGGGTACAGTGTGATATTTTGATACATGTATACAATGTATATTTTTTATTTAGTTTTAGGAGTCCTCTATATATTCTGGATATTAATCCCTTATAGATATATGATTTACAAGTATTTCCTCTCATTCTGTGGGTTGTGTTTTTAGCCTGTTGATATTGTCTTCTAATGCACAAATTTTTAAATTTTTCTAAAATCCACTTTGTATATTTTTTTTCTTTTGTTGCCTGGGCTTTTGGTGTCATATCCAAGAAATCATGGCCAAATCCAATGTTGTGAAGCTTTTGCCTCATGTTTTCTTCTAAGGGTTTTATAGTTTTAGGTCTCACATTTAGGCCTTTGATCCATTTTGAGTTATTTTTTTGTATATGTTGTTAGGTCAAGGTCCAACTTCATTCTTTTGCATATGTTACAGATAACCAGTTTTCCCAGCACTGTTTGTTGGAAAGATTGTCCTTTCCCCGCTGAATGGTCTCTATACCCTGATCATTTGAGCATATGTCTGAGAGTGTTTTTGGCCTCTCTCTTCTGTTCTATTGGTCTATATGTCTGTCTTTGTGCCAGTACCATAGTGTTTTGATCACTGTAGTTTTGTAGTAAGTTTTAAATCAGGAAGTGTGATACCTACAGCTTTACTTTTCTTTTTCAAGATTCTTTTGGCTAGGCTGGGCGCAATGGCTCACACCTGTAATCCTAGCACTCTGGGAGGCCGAGGTGGGAGGATTGCTTGA
>NW_012153840.1:9308173-9310057 GCF_000956105.1 Propithecus coquereli
CCTGTAATCCTAGCTCTCTGGGAGGCCGAGGCGGGCGGATTGTTTGAGCTCAGGAGCTCGAGACCAGCCTGAGCAAGAGCGAGATCCCGTCTCTACTAAAAAGAGAAAGGAATTAATCGGACAACTAAAAATATGTAGAAAAAATTAGCCGGACATGGTGGTGCATGCCTGTAATCCCAGCTATTCGGGAGGCTGAGGCAGGAGGATCGCTTGAGCCCAGGAGTTTGAGGTTGCTGTGAGCTAGGCTGACTCCACGGCACTCTAGCCCGGGCAACACAATGAGACTCTGTCTAAAAAAAAAAAAAAGAAGAAGAAAGTGCCCACTTAAGTTTCATCCTTAGTTGAGCCCTGGCATGTTCTTCCCCCAGGGACCAGTGGAGCCCCCTGGGCTCTTGGGAGGAGGTGGGCGCCAGGCCTGGCGTTCCTGGGCTGGGGAAAGGTGGGGCCTTTCCAGGCGTGAGGTGGGTTTGGCGATGACGGCGCCTGGCAGCCAGCAGCTGTGCTCGCTCTCACCCAGGCTCACCCAGGCAGCGTCTGCTCCCACCTGTGCTCTGCTTTGCCCCCGGCGGGAGGTGGAGCTGTGATTTGAGATCAGAAGGTTGGTGCAGGGCCCCAGGGAGATGTTCTTGCACAGTCGGCTAATCCTTAACTCTGTGATGTTGTGCTGCTGGCAAGTGGCTTTCCGTACTTTATTTCTCCTAATCTTTGCAGAAACTTTGTTGAGTGGCCATATACTCCCACTTTTGTGCTAGCTTATTGGGATGTAGTTCACCTGCCACACACTTCATCCATCCATTCATCCATTAAAGTGTACAACTCAGTGGGTTCTAGCATGTTCACAGAGTTGTGTCACCATCACTTCAGTTCATTTTGAAAGGGAGGATCTTTTGTTCTCCTGTAGTGGAGCTCCTGGACCCCTGGGATCCCTGGAGTGGGAGGAGTGTCTTGTGTGCTAATGAGATGGCTGGTGGGGCTGGTCCCCAGACAGACCAAGGCATGATTAGAGGGTTGGAATTTTCAGCCACACCCCTCAACCTCCGGGGAGCGGAGCGAGGCTCGAGGTCGTGCCGATCACCAGTAGCTGGTATTTAATCAGTCCTGCCTGCGTCACAAGATCTCCTGAAAAACCCCTACGAGACTGGGATTCGGGGAGCTTCCCGGTGAGCACATCGGGGTGCTGGGAGGTAGTATGCCTGGAGAGGGCGTGGATCTTGCGTTCTGGATCACATCCCATCAGCCGTTCCTGAGTTGTATCCTTTAGAATAAACTGGCAATGGTAAGGCAAGCACTTTCCTCAGTTCCGTGAGCTGTTCTGGCAAATGGTTAAACTTGAGGAGGGAGTTGTGGCCTCTGGGACTTTCAAAGGGTGTCTGAAGTGGGGAGCAGTCTTGGGAGACTGTCCCAACTTTGGAAGTAGGTGTCAGAATGGAATTGTGGGACACCCACGTTGTGTAGAAGAGTTGCCGACTGGGGTTAGCAAAGACCATGTAGCTGTTATCAGGATTGTAGTGAGAAAAACAGCTCACCTGAGCGTGCAGTTGCTCGGTTGCATGATAATTCTGTGGTTCACCTTTTGAGGAAGAGCCAGACTTTTCCGAAGTGGTTGCACCATTTTACATTCCCACCAAGGGTGTAAGAGGGATTCAATTTCTCTATGTCCTTGCCAGCACTGTTGTTATTTGTCTTTTTGATTCTAGCCATCTTAGTGGGTGTGAAGTAGTATCTCATTGTCATTTTGACGTGCATTTCCCTGATGAGTAAGGATATCGAGCATCTTTTCATGTGCTTATTGGCCATTTGTGTATCTTTGGAGAATTGTCTATTCAGGTCTTTTGCCTATTTTTCAATTGGCTTCTTTGTCTTTTTATTATTGAGTTATATATT
>NW_012153840.1:9312712-9319413 GCF_000956105.1 Propithecus coquereli
AATATTTTGTCCGATTCACTGGGTTGTCTTTTTACTTTTGACGATAGCTTTTGAAGAACAAAAGTTTTTTATTTTTGTGAAATCCAATTTATCTTTTTTTTTTGATTACTTGTGCTTTTGTTGTCATGTCTAAGAAACCGTTGCCAAATCCAAAGTGATGAAGATATACTCCTATGTTTTCTTTGAAGAGTTTTATAGTTTTAGCTCTTATATTTAGGTGTTTGACCTATTTTGAGTTAATTGTTATGTATGATGTGAGGTAGGGGTCTGACTTCATGCTTTTACATGTGGACACACCTGTTTTTATAGACGACGAAGCAGGTTTTGAGAGGTGGAGTTACTTGCCCCAGGTCGCGCAGCTGGTAAGTGGAAGCCACGACCCTCCTGACTCTTCACTTGCTGGTTCTTCCCACTACGTCACGGCCGTGGCTTCCTTTCTCTGAACTCTCATTTCCAAAGGTTATTTGTCTGTGACCCAGAGGATGGAAACAAAAAGCCAGTGAGCAACAGTGAAGCCAGTGCTCCTTCCACGCAGGCCCTGCTCCGTCCCCCTCCGCTCTGCCCGCCCAAGTGTTCTCCGGTGGCTTTACCCTGTCCCATGTCAGGGGCAGGTTCTTGCTGTCCAGGCCTCTTGTGGGTCAGGCCCTTGCCACGGCCATGCCAAACAGCCCAAAACCCTTCGTGTCCTGCACTGACAGTGGCTCAGGGACAGAGGCTGCAGCAGGCCAGCGTCCAGCAGGCGTGACAGTGACCATCTAAAACATGTTTAGGACCTGACCGTTGGGAGGTTGTGTGATGCTTGCCCCAAGGCCCAACACGTCTGATTGGGCATTAGGGATGTTAGGCAAGTCAGAATTTTAATCCAAATTGGGGAGGTGGCTCTCAGACTGGGAGTTGAAATATCCGGCAAAAATAATTGTTTTTGCAAAACTCATTTTTCCACCCTCTTGATGTGTTGTGGAGCAGAGCATCCTGACAGCATGGAAGGGCGCCCCCTGTGCCCTGGAAGGCACAGGAATTGTCCCCTGTTTTACAGATGGGGAAACTGAGGGCATAAGCAACAAGCCCATGGTTAGCAAAATGGACACTAGAACGTAGTCTCCTGATGCCAAGCTCTCCACACCTTACTGCTTGCCCTGACCCTGGGCGAAGGCTGCCAAAGGGGGTGGGCGCACAGTGAGACAGCAGCAACCCGCCAGACAGAACGGGGAGTGTGTTCCAGTTGCCTGGGAAATGGCCCGCTGCTAATAGGACGCCTGGCTAGTTTTGGTTTCTGAATGGGTGGGATTAAAAGTCTATTATCCCATTGGTTGTAGTTTGTTAAAAACAAAAAGTCTGAGGTATAATGTGGTCTCCCAAACTCAGAAGGCTGGTAGCTTCTCTCAGCCTGTAGGTGACTAAGGGAAAGTGAGTCCCTGAGAAGCCGCGAGGGCCAGGGCATTGCTGTCACTGGGTGTGTGCCCATGAGCCCACCCCCAGGTCTGGGAAAAGGCCCTGAGGTGCCTGTCCCATTAGACTGGTCTGGTGGGACCGGAAAGGCGCGTGGTGTGCTTGCTTGGCACTCACCCAAGGAAAGGGGGCTGGAAAATGCATTCGGTAGGGGAGTCTGGACCCTCTACCCCAGTCTTGCCCTGTCCTGGAGCAGCTCAGCCACCAGCAGGGAATGCTGGTGGTAGAAGCTGCCCCTCCCTCCACCTGTTGACAGTCCCCAGGCTTCCAGTTCCAGCCTTGTGTTGGGCCAGCTCAATAGTCCACTAGCTCTTGGGCACCCACGAGCTGCTCTGGCAGAAACAGCTCAAGTGACCGTGGGTGTTGCAGTGGGCAGAGGCGCTAGCCTTGTAACTGGTGGCCGTCATTTTCAGCAAATGTCAAACTTTATGTCTTTTGTGTTTCTTTGCTGTTTAGTTGCTGTGTTCACTAAGGCGTAACCTGTATTTGGAGCTCAGCTTTGACGACTGAATTGCTTGTGATGCTCTGTGATGTCTCAGGAAAGTAGCTCCTGCCTGGGTGATATTCCATGCTTCCTTCTGCCACAGACCCAAGCAGCCCTGACTGTGTCTTGTGCCTTATAAAAAGCCAGGCTCTTAGAAGTGGTGACGCTCTTAAACCAGCCCAAAGTCATTAACTGAAACCTATGACTAATACTCTTAGTTCAGTCATATCCAACTATCATTTTTTTTTTTGCTTGATTTTGCTTTTAGTTGCTTCCATGTACCTACTAAGTTTTTACTTGTATTTTTTGTCTGTTTAATAGAGCAGAAGAGAATTAATTGAACGGTACGTTTAGTTTTGTAAGAAACTGCCAAAATGTCATCCCAAGGTGACTGTACCACTTTGCATTCCCCCAGCAGTGAATGAGAGTTCCTGTTGCTCCACTTCCTCACCAGCATTTGGCGTTGTCATTGCTTTGGGTTCAGGTCATAATAATTTGCCGTTTCCTAATGACATAAGATGTTGAGCATCTTTTCCCGTGTTTATTTGCCATCTGCATACCTTCTTATATGAGGTGCCTGTTTACGTATGGGGTCTTGCTCTGTCGCCCAGGCTAGAGTGCAGTGACACAATCATATCTTACTGCAGCCTCAAACTCCTGCACTTGAACGATCCTCCCGCTCAGCCTGCTCAGTAACTGGGACTATGGGTGAGTCTTACCTCGCCTGGCTAATTTTTCTTTTTCATTTTTTGTAGACACGGTCTTGAAATGTTGCCTAGGCTGTTCTGGAACTCCCGGGCTCAAGTGATCCTCCTTCCTCAGCCTCACAAGGCCCTGGGATTACAGGCCTGAGCCACCACGCCCATTTGGCCCCTTTTTTAATTGAGTCGTTTGTTTTCTTATTGTGGAGTTTTAAGAGTTCTTTGGATATTTTAGATACAAGTCATTTATCAGGTATGTGTTTTGTAAATATTTTCTCCCAGCCTGGATCTTTGTCTCTGCATTATCTTAACGGTGTCTTTCTCGGAGCTGAAGTTTTCGTTTCAGTTGGGGGGGACTTTAGCCTAGTAATGATCTGGATGAGTAGGGAGGTCACTTTCAGCAAATGCCAGACTTGGTTTTTCCTCCTCAATCTAGACTTGGTTGTTTCCTTCAGCTGTCTGAGACCCGGAGCTGTCTAGTGCAGTCTAAGGGCAGTCTGTAGAAGAGTGTAGGGAGCTCTCAGCTCTGCAGTTCAACCTCCATTTGCAGATGAAGACACTGGGACCCCTCAGACATGCTGGGTGGGTGGGGCTCTTAGTGATGCCTTAACTGGAGCTCCCAGGACCATCTGGCCACCTCCCTCTCACGTTTGCTTGGGCTGCAGGACATGTGGGCACAGAGGTAGTGGCTGGAGCCCTTGGGGCCCCTGCTTACCACATAGGGACGAAGCCTCAGCCCCTGGGTGGCTTCATTGTACTTGCTGCAGAAATTGGCTGAATTCCAGGAAAGTCATCCCAGGTTATATAACTTCACATATTTAAAGTGTTCAGTTCGTTCAGTTTTGCCATATGTATAGGCAAACCTCATTTTATTGTGCTTTGCAGATACTGTGTTTTTTACAAATTGAAGCTTTGTGGCAACCTTGCGTCGAGCAAGTCCATCAATACCATTTTTCCAACAGCATGTTCTCACTTCATGTCTCTGTGGTGCATTTTGGTAATTCTAGCAATAATTCAGCCTTTTTCATTCTATCTGTTATTGTGATGATCAGTGATCCTTGATGTTACTGATGTAATTGTTTTGGGATGCCATGAACCATGCCTATTTAAGATGACAAACTTAATCCATAAATGTTTTGTGTTCTGACTGCTCCACTGACTGTCACTCCCAGTCTCTCTCCCTTCCTTGGGCCTCCCTATTCCCTGAGACAAAACAATATCGAAATTAGGCCAGTTAATAACCCTATGGCCTCTAGCTGGTTAAGTGAAAGGAAGAAGAGTCACATGTCTCTCACTTTAAACCAAAACCTAGAAATGATTAAGCCTGGTGTGGAAGGCATGTCTAAAGCTGAGACAGGCCAAAAGCCAGGCCTCCTGTGCCAAACGGTTATCCAAGTTGTGAATGCAAAGGAAAAGCTCTTGAAGGAAATTAAAAGTGCTACTCCAGCAAACACTCAAATGATAAAGTGAAACAGCCTTATTGCTGATATGGAGAGAAGTTTAATGTCTGTTCACAGTGTTCCCTTAAGGGAAAGCCTAATCCAGAGCAAGGCCCGAACTCTCTTCCATTCTGTGAAGGCTGAGAGAGCTGAGGAAGCTGCTGAGGAAGCTGCAGAAGAAGAGTTTGAAGCTAGCACAGCTAGGTTCATGAGATTTAAGGGAAGAAGCTGTCTCTAGAACATACTAGTACAAAGTGAAGCAGCAAGTGCTGATGGAGAAGCTGCAGCAAGTTATTTGGAAGATGTAGCTAAGATCATCGATGAAGGTGGCTACACTGAACAACAGATTTTCAGTGTAGACAAAAGAGCCTTATGGAAGAAGATAACATCTAGAACTTTCATAGCTAGAGAGAAGTCAAAGCCTGGCTTCAAAGCTGCAAAGGACAGGCGGACTCTTGTTAGGGGCTAATGCAGCTGATGGTGACTTTAAGTTGAAGCCAGTGTCATTTACCATTCTGAAAATCCTAGGTCTCTTAAGAATTATGCGAAATCTACTCTAATTATGCTCTGTAAACGGAACAACAAAGCCTGAATGACAGCACATCTGGTCCAGCATGGTTTACTGAATATTTAAAGCCCATTGTGGAGACCTACTGCTCAGAAAAAAGTTTCCTTTAAAAATATTACTGCTTATTGACAATGCACCTGGTTACCCAAGAGCTCTGATGGAGAAGTACAAGATGAGTGTTGTTTCCATGGCTGCTAATACAACAACCAGTCTGCAGCCCATGGATCAAGGATTAATTTTGACTTTCAAATCTTATTATTTAAGAAATACATTTTGTAAGGCTATAGCTGCCATAGATAGTGATTCCTCTAATGGATCTGGGCAAAGTGAATTGTAAACCTGTTGGAAAGGAGTCACCATTCTAGACACTATTAAGAACACCTGTGATTCGTGGGAAGAAGGTCAAAATATCACATTAATAGGAACTTGGAAGAAGTTGATTCCAACCCTGGTGGATGATTTTGAAGGGTTCAGTACTTCCGTGGAGGAAGTACTTAGGTTGGTGCAAAAGTAATTGCGGTTTTGGACCATGAATTTTAAATCATTATAACTAGGCTCAGACACGTCTTTATTAATCAAAATAGGAACCATCACAATTAACACATTTTTGCCAACGAGAAATAAGTCCGTTTATTCCTATAGCGTAAAAATCTGTGCTTCAGGATTCGACGAACTCTTTGTTCTGCATCCTGCTGGTTGTGGAAGCGTTTTCCCTGCACAGAGTTGCCGAGATGCTTGAAGAGGTGGTGGTCGGTTGGCGAGAGGTCAGGTGAATTTGGCAGATGAGGCAAAACTTTGTAGCCCAATTTGTTCAACTTTTGAAGCATTTGCTATGCGACATGCGGCCAGGCGTTCCCATGGAGAAGAATCGGGCCCTCTCTATTGACCAGTGCCGGCTGCAGGTGTTGCAGTTTTCGGTGCATTTCACCAATTTGCTGAGCATGCTTCTCAGATGTGCTGGTTTCACCGGGATTCAGAAAGCTGTAGTGGATCAGACCAGCAGCAGACCACCAAACAGTGACCATGACCTTTTTTGGTGCAAGTTTGGCTTTGGGAAGTGCTTTGGAGCTTCCTCTTGGTCCAACCACTGAGCTGGTTGTCACTGGTTGTCGTATACAATCCACTTTTCATTGCGCGTCACCATCTGTTCGAGAAATGGTTTGTTTTTGTTGCGTACAAGAAGACAAGGTGACACTTCAAAATGACAGTTTTTTTTATTTTTGGTCAGCTCATGAGGCACCCAGTTATCGAGTTTTTTCACCTTTCCAATTTGCTTCAAATGTTGAGCAACCGTAGAATGGTCGACGTTGAGTTCTCTGGCAACTTCTCATGTAGTTGTAAGAGGATCGGCTTTGATGATGGCTCTCAGTTGGTCATTGTCAACTCCCGATGGCCGGCCACTGTGCCCCTCATCTTTAAGCCTCTTGTCTCCTTCGCAAAACTTCTTGAACCACCACTGCACTGTACATTCCTTAGCCAGTTCCTAGGCCAATTGGATTGTTGATGTTGCGAGTTGTCTCCGCTGTTTCACGACCCATTTTGAACTCGAATAAGAAATTCGCTCGAATTTGCTTTTTGTCTAACATCATTTCCATAGTCTAAAATAAATATAAAATAAACAGCAAGTAATAAATCATTAGCAAAAAAACATAAAGCGAGAAATGTACATTAAAATGATGTGTAACATAACCAAATTTATTTAAGAATGTATTCCAATATCAAATGGCAAATTTCAACAATGCTAACACTGTGATTACTTTTGCACCAACCTTAATAACTGCAGATGTGGGGGAAACAGCAAGAGAACTAGAATGAGAAGCGGAGCCTGAAGATGGGACTGAATTGCTGCAATCTCACGATAAAACTGGAATGGATGAGGAGTTGCTCCTTATGGATGAGCAAAGAAAGTGGTTTCTTGAGATGGAATCAACTGGTGGAGATGCTGTGAACATTGTGGAAGTGACAAAAAAGGACTTAGAATATTCCGTAAACTTAGTAATGCAGTGTCAGGGTTTGAGAGGATGGACTCCGATTTTTTTTTTTTTTTTTTTTTTTTGAGA
>NW_012153840.1:9320624-9328307 GCF_000956105.1 Propithecus coquereli
AGTAGCTGGGACTACAGGCACACGCCACCACGCCCAGCTAATATTTTCTATTTTTAGTTACCTGGCTAATTTTGTTTTTTCTATTTTTTAGTAGAGATGGGGTCTCGCTCTTACTCAGGCTGGTCTCAAACTCCTGAGCTCAAGCAATCATCCCGCTTCAGCCTCCCAGAGTGCTAGAATTACAGGCATGAGCCACCAAGCCTGGCCTGTGAGAGATCTTTGTGGAGCATGGATATAAGTTTCTGCACAAGCTTGAGGGAGTGAGTTTTGCAGGGAGGAACATGGCCTCTAGTTCCAGGGCCAGAGTTCTCCTGCAGTTCTGTCTTTCAAGTGCCCCTTGACCAGCTGCACATATTGTTATGCTGCGTTCTAGGTGCCTGTCTGGCTTGGAGCCTATGTTCTTTCTATTTGGCTCTAGTCCTTGGCTGCTTGGGTCTGGTCCCCTATCCACAGGGCAGGTTTGGGCGGGATGGAGAAAGAGATGCTGCTGTCTCTTGACTTTTTCAGTTTCCAAATGCCTTTGAAAGCTGCAGAAAATGGTGGCCCATTTACCCTAGAAACATATAAACCAAACACAACCTTGTGCATGTTTTTAGGATGTTCCCAAGCCATTGAACTAGTTTTACTTTGTTTGTTTAGGATTAGAAATTCCACTGTTGCAGGCCTCCGTGCCCAGCTGTGTGTGTGTTTTTCTTTAGACTAAATTTTGGGGATGCCTTTCTAGGGCAAGGGTGACGGTGTTTAGAGGCCTTCCCTTGCCATCGCCCCCACAGGCAGTTCTGGAGTTGGGAGGATCCTGCCTGTTTCCCCGCAGCTTCCGGCATTAAGTTGTTTGTGGTTTATAACAGCTTTATTGAGATGTAACTCATATTCCATAAAGGTCTCCTTTTTCAAGTGTACAATTCTGTGTGAACCTTTGTAGATTCACAGGGTCGTATAACCATCAACACTATTTAATTCCAGAACATTTTCTTTTTTTTCTTTTTCTTTCTTTCTTTTTTTTTTGAGACAGGGTCTTGCTCTGTTGCCTGGGATAGAGAGCAGTGGTGTCATCACAGCTCACAGCAACCTCAAACTCCTGGACTCAAGTGATCCTCGTGCCTCAGCCTCCCAAGTAGCTAGGACTAGTGGTAGGGCATGCCACCACACCTGGCTGATTTTTCTCTTTTTTTGTAGAGATGGGGATCTTGCTATGTTGCCCAGGTTGTCCAGAACATTTTCATCACCCCAAAAATAAACCTGTACCCATTAGCAGTCGTTCCTGTTCCCCCTCCCCCAGCCCCTGGCACCCACTAATCTCCTTTTTGTTTCTATGGATTTGCCTGTTCTGCATATTTCATGTAAATGGAATCCTACAGTATGTGACCTTTTGTAACTGGCTTCTTTCACTCCGCATGTTTTCAAGGTTCATCCATGTGTTAGTATGTATCTGTATGTATCCATGCATGTATCCATGTGTTAGTATGTATCTGTAGACCCTTCATTTGGTCAAATACAATTTTGTTATATGGATTTACCACATTTTGTTTATTTACCCGGCACTTGAGTGATGGATACTTGGGTCGTTTCCCTCTTTTGGTGATTGTGAATGATACTGCTACGAACACTTGTAGACATCTAGTTTTATCATTTAAAATAGCTTCTGATTAATTTAGTAGATGGGAAATAGCTCCTCATGGTTGTTTAACATTGAACCTATTTACTCATAAGGTTGAGCCGTCTGACAAGTGCTTCCTCTCTGGGGAACAGTCTGTTAATGGCTTGAGCCAGCGTTGCTGTGGAGGCCTGGCCTGGGCCTCGCTGATTTGGGCAGGTGGTGTGCCCAGCCGGAGGGAGAGCCAGGGTTGCTTAGGGAAGTGGCAATGCCGTCTGCAGGAGGGGCCAAGTACAAAGGACGCAGCACCAGGGCAGCCGTTCCAGGTTCTGTTTGGCTGCAGCTTGGGGAGGGAGCCAGGGAGACCTGGGGAGACCATGCTCATGCTTCGGCAAGGCTTGTCCCTGAGGGGCCTCAGAAAGGGAGTCAAGGAGGCCTATCTCTGGGAGAAGGCCAAGCAGTGAGTTGGGAGCTGAGAGGAACTGTGGGATTGTCGGGGGGGAGGTGGGGGGAAGTGTGTTTGGGAAGACCTGGTCTTATGGGCCGGAGTGGCAGGGAGCTGTGGCTTCAGGACATTTGGCCCTGGGATGCTGTACTCAGGATAGAGTGTCATGGTGGGCAACCTAGGGGCTGAGGAGACCGACCGTCTGTGCGGGTGGGGAAGGCTCTGGGAATGTTTTTGGTCCAAGGATTTAGCTGCCAGGCTTGGGCCAGACTAAATCCCTCACTTCCCTTCTAGGGAGACATTTTAGGTGTGGTTGGTGGGACCCCTCCTGCCCAGCTTCTAGGCACTAAGCACCCTGGGCTTGCAGTGCTGTGGCAGCCTTGCCACTTCCCACTCTCACCAGGCAGGGCTGGCCTCCCTGGGACTCGGTGCTTGTGGTGTTTGTCAGTCTAGAATTTTCTTTCCCTCTTTTTGCATATAGGCAAGAGGATTTGCGGGGAATGACATTTGTATTTTTGGTAATAATTTGCCTGTTATTTTGACCAGAATGACTTCCCAAAGCAGGAAGTCCCCAGGACTGATGGCCGTATAGAAGGCAGGCACTGGGCGTTGATAAGGGCTGTCTGAGCAGGGGTGGCTGTTGTCTCAGCCTAATCAGCCCTCTCTGCCCTGACTTTCCCTTTGCAGGCTAATTCCCCTAAGGGGCGGGGGATTCGCTCCTCACCCTGGCCGCAGCCTGCTCTGTGCGGAGTGTGCACACTTGCGGGGGGTTTCCGTTTCTGTTGCTGGTTGCAGGATTCCTGGGAAAGCAGCCCTGCATGGGCTGGCGGGGGGGCATTGGGGCAAGATCCTGGTGATAACACATCCTGCTCCTCTCCCAGGGCCTGGCCGTTGTGCCAGCACCCGGGCCACTCTGATCGTTTGCCTTCTTTCTTCCTAACACCTAGTGGCAGGGTAGAGGAGGGGCGGTGGGGTGTGAGCCCAGAGACAAGCAGCCCCCTCTGAGGCTGGGCCTGGCGTGGCGGAGGGCTCAGGTGGAGGCAGTGGAGGCTGGACCACCTGCCCCCTTCACTTCCAGCAGCTCTCCAGGCCCCAGTGCACAAGGAGGTGGCCTTCGGGGTGGGTTTTAGGTGCCAGCTCCATTCAGCAGAATGTAGACTTATCTGGTGGGGCTCTCCCTGGCCTGCGATCCTGCTCGCATGTCTGCGTTTCAGGGTCCTGGCTTTGGCTGAGACCTGTGAGGGAAGGCAGAGCCTCCTCGACGTTTCCTAGAGGCTGCTTGGTGGCAGCACCTCTGCCTTCCCGATCTCCTCGCACAGCAGCCGGAAGGGCTCGCAGAGTTACTTCTGCTGTGATTATTTATAAAACGAGGTTTCTATGACGACTGGCTTTGGTAGATGCTTCAGATTGGCGAGAGGGCTTCTTCCTGGTTAGATTGGGAAGCCCAGTGCCTGGGGGTGGAGTGGGTCTGTGACGGCTCCCCTCACCTCGCTCTGGACCTGATCCTGGGACGCCCCAGCCGCCATGGCTTCCCAGCTGAGCAGGTACCGCCAGGTATGGCCCTGTGGGGGCCGCTGCACCCTGATTGTCTGTGTCGGGACACTTGGTGGGGAGGGGATGCAGCCCCTGTGCCCAGCAGGCCGGCTGGTTTCATGTGGCCAGGAAAATCAGCAGGACGCCTGCCTGGCCTGGTCTTGCTCACCCTGGATGTGAGGGGGCCAGCCCCAGCCGAAGCGGGGACAGGAAGTGCAGCCCAGCAGGGCTCAGAGCATCTCCGGTTTGGCTGAGTCCAGCAGATGGTGGCAACTGCTTTTTCTGGTCTTGGGCTGCTGCTAGTTTCCTACCTTCCTCCGCCCCAGAGAGCTCCGGGTTCCTGGGATCAGAGGCTGCTGGTCCTTGGCTGCACATGGAGCCTCCTTCTGGCTCCTTCTCCTGCCCCTGCCAAAGCATGAGGCTGGAAGCCTAGAGGCGAGTTGTCCGCCCCTTCTCCCGTGCCGCTCTGGGGCCCGGAAGCACCCCTGGAACTTTTTCTTGGCCCAGCTGTTTCTCCCACCCCTGCCCTCTTCTGGGGATGTAGTAGAATCTCTGGGGGGGAGTGGAAGGAACTTTGCCAGAACCTTCTTGGGCAGAGATTGAAGAGGATAAGAAGAGCCACTTGGGCTTCCATCCAGTGGAGTTACCTGTGGCAAGATGTCCGTGTGTGCCTGAGCCTGGCATCGAGGCCCCAGCGTTGGCCACATGCCTGCTTCGTCCCTCAGGGCTGCCAGGTGTGGGACCCTCGCCCACCTGACAGTGAGCCCTGCTTCTCCTTTCCCTCCAGGAATGGCAACCTCTGCCCCTCAGATAGTCCTGGTCAAGGAAGCCGCTCCCTCGATGGACTCCTGAAGGAAGCTCCCAGTGTCTGCGGGCCCCAGGTGGTGGCCTCCGGCCTGTGCTGCTGTCACAAGTGCCAGCTGCAGCTCCATGAGGGAGGGACAGTCTGCAAATGCTTCTGTCCCAACCACCTTCCCGAGCTGCAGTGAGGCTCGAGCATAAGCACCCTGGGCTTGTCCTCAGGACACCTGCCTCAGCCTCTCTGGTCTGGGGCCTTCAGAAGGGGAAGGCCTAGGGAGCTTCCAGCACAACCTGGGAAGGAGCCTCAGAGCTGGGCTCTGCCTGTCGTCAGTGTGTGTGTAAACCCGGAGAAGACTTTATCTGCCTCATGGATCCAGTTGTGCTTGGCGCTGCCTCCTTCTACTTTGGAAGGTTACTTTAGCTTTCACTATTTAGTAGAAGAAGCAAGGCCTGGCCCACCCCTAGTTACCATGGTTTTCATGCAGCAATGTGTTAATTTTAGCCCTGACATTTTGTGTTAGAGTTAGAGATGCTGGCCTCCCGCCACACTGGCCACATGCGAGGGCTGCGGACAGGGCAGGCAGGGCTCTGCCCAGGTCACTGCACAGGCTCTTGGCCCCAGCTGGGCAAGCACGGGGCAGCGGTAGCTGAGCCAGGCTTAGGATGTCACCGCTGCTGCTACCTGCCCTGCAGGGCTTACTCGTGCCACCCATTGCTGCCTTCTGTGGCTGGAGCAAAGGCCTCCAGGGCAGGTGCCTTCACTGACATGACAAATGACTGCAAACTAGGCAGCTTAAAACAGCAGGAGTTTATTCTCTCACAGTCAGGAGAACTTAGCCTGAGACCGAGGTGTCAGCAGGGACATGCTCCCTCCAGTTGTACGGGAGGCTCCTTTTTTTTTTTTTTTTTTTTTACCTCTTCTAGCTTCTGGGAGCTTCCAGCAATCCCTGGTGTTCCTTGGCTTGTGGCTGTATCACTCCAGTCTCTGTCTCCATCTTCATGTGGCTTTTTTCCTATGTGTCTCATGTCAAAATTTCCCTGTTCTTATGGGGACACTAGTTGTTGGGTCAGGGCCCACCCTAGTGCAGTATGGCCTGATCTTCACTTGATCACATCTTCAAAGAGCCTGTTTCCAAGTAAGGTCTCAGTCACCGTTACTGGAGGTTGGGAGACACAGTTCATGCAGTGCACAGGCTCCGTGCTTACCTTGGGAGGACCCCATGGAGCCGGGGACATGGCCTGCCCCAAGTGGCCGCTGGGATGCTAGGGACAGGAGCAGCATTCCTGGTCCCCCTGCCTTGCTCTGGTACCCGCCTTTCCTGCTGGTGGGGAGTATTGCAGTAGCATTCCCTGCCTCACTCCTGCTGCTCTGGAGCAGGGAGGGTGGCCCACCCTGAGGGCCGCTGTAGCAGGGTGGTCCTGGGGACACGAGCTGGCCAGTCCACTGGTGTGATGAGATGGTGGAAGGCCGTGTAGAGCATGTGTTGTTTTTTTCTTTTTCTTTTTTTGCGCCACGCCCCGTCCCCGAGGATGTGTTTTGAGCTGTGTCTTGGAGAGTTTTTAAAGACACCTGATTAATCTGTGCAGGTTGAGATGGTTTAGAATCTGAAAGGCACAGAGGTGTCTTGCTGAGCTCCACATGTCGGCCAGTTCCCTGCTCCCAGAGCGATGGAAGCTTCCAGTTTCCCACACCTCCTTCCAGGGATGGTCTACGCTGCACCCCCCGGGTGGTCGCCTTGTCCCCGTCAGTCTGTGCCTTGCTTGTTTCCTCCTAAAACATATCTCTGAGAACATTCCTCCTGTTCAAGGCTGAGCAATGTTCCGTTGTGTGGCTGTGACTTGATTTCGGTAGTCCCATATTGGTGGACGTTTGGGACCTGGACAGTGTTTGGCAGTATAAACAGCCATGCTGTGAGCATCTTTGAGCATATTTGGTTTGCTGTGAGCGGAAATGTCTGTAGGATTAAAGTGGAATGGCTGGTCGGCGTGTGCCCCTGCGTTTGGGGTTGTGGTGGGCGGTGCTGGTTGTCCTCCACAGGGGTGTCGGTTTACGCTCCCCTGCTCACAGGTGGACCCCTCGTCTTCACAAAGGGGGTCCAGACATTGCTGGGACGGGTGGGCATAGACAGAGCCCTGGGAAGGGCCAGCATGCCTGGCCAGCAGCAGTGGTTTAGCAGGTGCAGCTGGGAGCCCCGCAGGGGAAGGGGAGGGGAGGGGAGGTGCGGAAAGTTCTGGATCCCTGGGAACTCCAAATGCCTGACTAGGGAGCTGAGTCTCTGTTCTGTAGATAGGAAGAGGCCTGGAACATCGGAGCAGTGGGTGGACTTGGCTAGAGTCCTGCTTAGGAAGAGTTGCTCTTGGGGCTGTGGGGTGAGTGGCAATTCAGGACCTGAGCTGGTCGTGGGAGATGAGAGGCAAATGTGGAAGCCCCCTCCCTACCCCAGGCCAAGGTGAACCCCCTGAACACCCATCCAACGTGCGATTCCCCTGCGTTGGCATCTCCCGAGCTCCCCCTCCTTCCAGGATGCAGCCCAGACTGTCCACAGCCCCAAGGCCGAGTGACAGCTTGGTCCTCCTCCCCTCTGTGCAGGCCACGCACCAGCTCTGTGGCATTGCTTTCTATTTTTGGAACTCCGAGAGCTCCTGGCCTTGGGGCTGGTCCTGAGATCCTTCTTGGAACATTCCCCTGACCTCTGCCCCAGCTCACCCTCAAGCATTTGGCCAACGTGTCACTTCCTCTGGGAAGTTTTCCCAGAGCCCAGGTGGAAGTGGCCGCCGTTGGGTGAGTGTTTGGTTCCTTGACTGTGTTTGCTCAGCTTCCCTGGAGTCCTATTGTCAGCCTGGTGCCCGCTCCAGAGGGGACGCTGGCTGAGGGCAAGGTGGCTGTGCTTTGGTTAGGCTCAGGCCCCAGCACCGGCAGCTCGTCCTACGTGGGCTGGACAGAGTGTGGCTCTGATGTGGGGCAGGAGCAGCCAGAACGAGAAAAGGGTGGGGCTGTGGGTGATGGTGACATTCCTGAAGGAAAGTCACCTGGCTGCCGGGGTGGGGCCGGGGAGGGTGGTGAGGGAAGCAGCCAGGCAGGGAGGGCCCTCCCGGCTGGCCGGAGAGAGGGGAGGAAGTGCAGGCCTGGCGTGGCGGGGGCGGGGTCGTGGGCTAGACTCTGTGCTGCCTGCCTGCCTGAGCCTGTCCGTGCGCTGTGTAGACGCGTTTCAGAGAGGCTCTGCTGTTCCAGTGTCAGGAGGGTGTTCACATTAAACTCGGGCTCCTCAGCTTCTCTTACAAACCCAGAAGCTTTGGCATCCTGGGTTCA
>NW_012153840.1:9328927-9338435 GCF_000956105.1 Propithecus coquereli
ATCTTCCTGCCTCAGCCTCCCAAGTACCTGGGACTAAGGTGTGCACTACCACATCTGGCTTCATTTCTCTTTTTCTTTTTTAATAGTAAAGAGGGATGTGATGTGCTTTTTGTACCCATATCTTTATGAAAACCGGGAAAACAAAAACTGGAACGAGGGGCTGGGTGTCTGCCTGGCTCCCCTGGCTCCGCACATACCTGCCTGTCTGGGATGAAGGTGCGTCCCAGCCCCGGACTAGGGTGCACGTACTTGGCCCTGGCCAGGCCACAGGGGAGGGGCCACTGGGGCAAGTGAGGTGAGGAGGAAGGGGCCTGAGAGAGGGACAGGCCATCCACGGGTCCTGGGGCCTCTGCTGGGTCCAGCATTTCCTGAGCTGTTTGGAAGGGAGGCGGGGAAGGACAGATGCTGGCGCAGGAGCTGGCAGGGGGATGCAGGGCGGGGGCCATCCGAGCTGAGGCCTGCAGGGAAGGTGTCTGGTTTAGGGGCCAAGGGGACTGGGTGAGTGAGTTGGGCTTTGGGCCTCATGCCTTGTAGGTGACAGCAGAGTCCTCAGGCAGGAATAAGGTCCTTTGGGAGAGAGGTCTGTGTCTGGACGGAGAGCTGAGGTTGTGTTCCTGGGTGGCCACCTGGCCTGGGTAGTTAGGATGTCCTTGGTATAAGGACCCAGGGTGCAGAGGGAAAGGTGACCAGGCTGGGTGGGAGCTGCCAGCGTGCAGTCTGGAGTTCCTGGCGTTTACTCCGACTAGGACAGTGCCAAGTGCAGGTGTTGTCACCTTGTCTTGGGTGGCTCCAGGCTCTGCCTCGGGCCTCAGGTGCTGTCTCTGGCCACTTATCTCAAAGGCAAAAAGATGTAAGCACTTCCTCTTCCACTCTGTGCTTCCTCTCCCTGGCCTTGCAGCATCCCTGGGGCCCAACCTGGTGTGCATGGCCCCACTTCACAGACAGGCAAAGCAAGGCCCATGGTGGTAAATCAGGCTGCTCCAGAGGTAGGCTCTGAGACTCCTGGGAGAGGATGGACCAATGTTTCCTCAGCACTCTAGAACCCAGGTCCTGTTCTGCTCCCCTCACCCAGCCACAGCCTCATCCTGTGCCTATGGGAGGACAGGCCGTGTGTGGAAATGGATCATCTGCCCGCTGCACTGGGTGCAGGGAAGGCCCCTACTGAGTTGAAAGCAAGTACAAAGGAAAGAGGTTGATACGATCGTTTTGTGATTTATAATTGGCTACCTCTTAACGCAAACTTTTTTTTTTTTTCGAGACAGAGTCTTGCTCTGTTGCCTGGGCTAGAGTGCCGTGGCATCATCATAGATCACTGCAACCTCAAACTCCTGGGCTCAAGCGATTCTCTTGCCTCAGCCTCCTCAGTAGCTGGGACTACAGGCATCAGCCACCACACCCCGCTAATTTTCCTATTTTTTGTAGGGATGGGATCTCACCCTTGCTCAGGCTGGTCTTGAACTCCCAGCCTCAAGCGAGCCTCCCGCCTCAGCCTCCCAGAGTGCTACGATTACAGGCATGAGCCACTGCACCCGACCTCAAACTTTAAAAGAAAAAAAAAACCCAAACCCTTAATAGGCTAAGCTCACTTTTTTTAAAACACAGCTATTTGGAAATGAATGAGAAGCCAAATGAAGTTCCTTCATGCTCTGGGGGTTCCTATGCTGGCTGCCAGAAGCCAGGTGACCTGAGTGGCCCTGGTTCGCATAGCAGAATCTCACCTGGGTTGGGGGTAACATGAGAATAGGGACCTTTCAGTTACTGAGGGGGTGGGGGGTCAATGGTCCTTTGCTCTAGAAAATGGCATCTTCTGGCTCGCTCTTTGAGCCTCCAACCGGGTTGGAATACCTCCAGAAGAGGGAAAAATACTGCTGGTCTACATTTATGGGTATCCACTGTGTGCCCGGCACTGTCTTGGGGTGAGAATGTGATCGGGATGATCTCTTTGCAGTCAGACGTGGCGGTGCTGTGATTACACCCATCGTACAGATGAGGAAATGGGGGAGTGAGCACGTCGGCGGTTTGCACAGGTTGCCCGGCTAGTACAAGCCAGAGCCAGAGTGATCCCTGAGTGTCTGGCGTGCTCAGCCTCTGAGCTGCTGCCGGAGCACTTAGGAGGGGTGCTGCCCTGGGCCCACGCTGGCCCAGATGCTGGAACCACAGGCTGTGCCCAGTGCCTGTCATCTGTCTCTGGCCTGTGAAGGTGGATTTCATCAGCCAGGCAGTTGTCTGGGAAGGTGCTAGCCTCTGCTGGGTCACCCTGTGAGGTCACCAGGCTGGCTCAGTGGGATTCCAGAGATTTCATGGAGCTTCCACACTGCTGGCTGCCCATGGCAAGGATGAAGTTTTCCCTTTTTGAGGAAGTGAGGTGGTGTTTCTCTCTCACTACAGGGCCTGGGCACCACCCTGGGAGGGCCCCTGAGGAGTTCACCACGGCAGTGGGCAGGTAGGAGCTGGCGTTCACCTGCTGCTGGCCCAGTGTTGACATTTTGCAGTCGTGACTCCAGTTCTCAGAAGTGCCATGGCCACCTGACTCCTCTGGGACTGTTGAGGAGGGGTGGTCCTGGTCCCCGGAATTTGCTTCTGGCTCAGTCTGTCCTTGTGCTCATGCTGTTCAGTGGCTGGGAGCCCCAGGGGCTGAGCCGCTGCCTCTCTGCCTTGTGGCTCTGCGAAGGTGTTTGCTGTTAGCCCTTGGTCCTCGGGGCCTCTTCCTTGGCCTGGCAGATTAGCACCCCACCGTGACAAACACGCCGTCTAGGAAGAGCCCAAACATGCAGAAAGTTCTTTTTCCTTCTGCTGGGAGCCAAGGAGCCCTTTGGGGGACCTCCTCCCTTCTCTGGGTGTCACCGTTGCACGAATAGTGTCCTCTCTGCAGGCCTCATTCTTCTACTCTCTCCTGTGCCCTAGGATCATGCGGCCAGATGATGCCAACGTGGCCGGCAATGTTCACGGGGGGACCATCCTGAAAATGATCGAGGAGGCGGGAGCCATTATCAGCACCCGGCACTGCAACAGCCAGAACGGGGTAAGCACGGGGAGCCTGCCTGGTCTGGGATCACGCGGGAGATGCTGGGCCCAGAGGGCTACACCAGTTCGGGTCAGGAAAGGCGCTCTCACGGAGCCCTGGCCCGGAGCGCCCCCTTCCCTTGCACACTGGGCCTTGGAGCGTGTGGAGGCACTGGCCCAGTCAGCCCCGGACAGGGCCTCTGGGAGCCACGCTTGGGTTCAGCCTCAGCCAGGAGGGCGGGAAGCTGCGAGCCAGCTGCTGGAGGCCACCCTCCACCTCTCTGCTGTAGGCCGGGACCTCCCGCCAGCCCCGGCCCTCACACGGCCACATCTTGAGGCCCCGTTGGCTGGATTCTGACCAGAAGCATTCTTCACCTGCGTGGGTGGAGTTTATTGTGACAGTTGAGAGCTGAGTGTAGGGCAGAGAGCCCTGGACCTGGCTCCCACTTCTGCCCTGACCACCCTGGTGGCTTTGGTCAGTGTTGTGGTGCTTTGTGCCTTGGACCTTCCAGGCTGTGAAGCCACCAGGCCCTGTGCAATGGTGTCTGAGATGGGACCAGCTCTTGGTCTGCCCAGAGCTGTGCAGCAGGAGATGGGCCTGTGGCCTTGCAGCCGAGGACAAAGAGCAGGCTCGTTGGTTTCAGAACCACAGGGCTGCTGCAGGCCTTCAGCCTGTCACCTCCTACTGTCCCCAGCCCCGTGATCAGGGAGAGAGAAGCCAGCCCACGGGTGCTAGGGACAAGGGGTCTGTCTTGCTGCTGCAGCCGCACCCTGGGGCAGGCGCAGAGGCAACACCTCAGCCCGCCCAGGGCCCTTGTGCACTGGGGCCCGGTCAGCACCCCTGCTGCATCTTTCTCCTCCGGGCAGAGGGAGGAAGATCCAACCCCGGCCTGCAGGAGGGAGTACGGAGGAGCGCGTGTGTGATACGAGGCCCCACCATGAGCGCTGGGCACAGGCACGATTCCACTGTCAGGAGGCTGAGCGTGGGAGCCAGGCTGGAGATGGGGGACCAGGGGAGATACCGTTAATTATGCCCGGGTCACGCTGGCAGGATGCAGGAGTGAGATCTGCCTTAGTCCGTCCAGGCTGTCATGACAAAAATGCCATGGCCAGGGTGGCTTATCAGTGACAGAAATGTGTTCTCACAGGTCTGGAGGCTGGAAGTCCCAGACCAGGGTGCCGGCGGATCTGACGTCTGGTGAAGGCCCCTTTCCTGGCTCACAGGTGGCACCTTCTCACGTGTCCTCACACGGCAGAAGGGGCTCTTCGGGCCTTCTTTACAGGGGTGCTGATCCAGTTCACGGGGGCCCCACCCTCATGACCTAATCACCCCAGAGGCCCCACCTTGTCGTATTAATACCATCCCATTGGCAGTGAAGAGTTCAACATAGGAGTTTGAAGGGGGACACAGACATTCAGATGGAGGCATACGCGCGCGCAGCCTCAAACAGCGAGCACGTCCTCCTGCCGAGAAGGGGAAGGCCGTGTGTGTGCTCGCACGTCTGTGTGTGCGCGTGTGCGTGTGTGGAATGAGACAGGCCGAGTGGGCGAGTGCGAATGGGTGGACATGGGGACCTTGTGGTGATGGTGCAGTGGGAACAGGTGGCTGGGCCACCGGTGGCGCGGGGCTCGCCTGCCCGGCTGGACCGATGCTCACTGCAGCCCAGCCAGGTTCAAGCACGCCCTCTGGTGGCCCTGGGAGGATGGGCCTGAGCCCGAGAGGCTGGGAGCATGGTGGGGGCCATGCCCCTGGTGACCCTTCACAAGGGGACAGTGAAAGTCCCAGGCAGGGTTGGCAAGAGAGGATGGACATTGGGAAGAAAAAGTCCCCAGGGCCGGGGAGCAAAGGAGAAAGGAGGGGCTGAAGCGGCCAAGTGGGTGACGATGCCAGTCATAGTTGTAGAAGTCATGGCTGCCATTTGGTAAGCACTTAGCATTTTGCAAAGCTCTGAAGTGCTTTAGCTCATATAATCCTCACAGCACCCCTGAGAGACAGATGTTGTTATTTTTATTATCCTCGTTGCATAGATGAGGAAACTGAGGCACAGAGAGGATGAATCTTTGAGGCCACCCGGGGCAGCAGGTGGTGGGTCTGGGCTATGAATCCAGGCCTCACACCTGTGCTTTGAGCCTTGCTCCCCTTTGCTCCTTCTCCGGGCCTGGCTGTGCTGGAGGGACAGTTTTGACAAGCTGACTGGAGAACCCTCCGGGCTGGTGGTCCCTAGGTTAGTGATCTAGAAGTTCCAGTCTCAGGAGGGGTCTGTGAGCTCGGTCAGCACCAGTGCATGGGGGTGACAACCCTCCAGTCCCAGGTGGCTGGAAACTGACCTCTCAGGGGCCTCGCTGGGGCCCTCCCTACTGGGGCAGGAGGCACCCTCTGGCCACCCTCCCCTGGAGGTGTCATCTAGTCTCCAATACCACGTCAGTCCCAAGATTCTGCCTCTAGCTGGCCTCTTGGCTGGCACCTGGGTGCCACCTCAGCCTGTCGACCTTGTTGTGCCCTGGGCAGCACTCCTGACCTTGCCCCCAGCTTGCTTCTCCCAGTCTCCCTCCCGCCCGTACTTGACTTCTGCAGCTCTTGCTCAGTCTCAAAGCCTGGGGCCTTGATTGACCCCTCTTCCCCCTGCACCCACGAGGCTCCAGCTGCGGATCCTGCGGCTCCACCTTCCACATCTCCAGATCTGAGCACAGCCCCCAGCTGCACCCCCATGGGTCCAAGTCGCCAGTGCCACTTGCCCGGATTGCTGCAACAGTCTCTTGACAGGACACCCTGCTGGTCCCTGCCAGCTTATCTGTTCTCCAGCTTTAACCGAAGAGACCCTTTAGCTGTGGAGTCAGAGCACAGCACTCCCTGCTCGGAGCCCTCCAGTGTCTCCCAGCTTGCCCAGAGTCAAAGCCCAAGTCCACATGAGGCCACACGAGTATATATGAGGTCACTCGAGTCCACACAAGGCCACTCAAGTCCCCAGCCCAGCTCTCTAGGACCTCAGCTCCTGTGTCTCTGCCTCAATGCTCCCTCTGGCCACACTGGCTTTCCCGCTGCTGCTGGAACTTGCCGGGTGCGTTCCTGCCTCAGAGCCTTCACACTGGCTCTTCCCCGGGTGCCCGCACGGCCCAGCCTCACTTCTAGTCTCTGCACAAACACAGTGTCCAGTCGGGCCTCCGTGGCCCTGCTGCTCTGCCCTTGACCTACTGTGCCCTAAGTTATCCGTATGGCGAGGCAGGGACCGCTGCCTGCGTGGTTGCCCCAGACGGTCAGCATCTGGACCAAGGCCTGGAGCACGCACGTGGGCTTCCATTAGATGTCCGCCGAATGCAGGAACCTTGTGTCCGGAACAGTCACACTGTGCCCACAGCACGCCCGCAACCACGCCTTGAGCAGGCGTTTCCTTACCCTACATGATTGTTCTGCCCGCTGAGAGAGGCCCTGTTCTTAATCCTCTCTTACAGATGAGGAAACTGAGGCCTAGAGTAGTTGTGTGGCTTTCCAAAGGTCACACAGCTGCATCCTCTGAGCTGCATCAGCCGCAGGGTGGCCATGGTGGGCTCAGGAACAGGTGCGGCTCAAGTGATAGTGGTGATGAGAGCCGACCCTTTCTGGGCCCTTGCTGGATGCCAGACACAGTTCCACGTAGGTCGCATGTGGTAACTTGTCTGATCCCCACGTGTCTGTGAAAGACAGACCGCTATTGCCCACCCCCTTGGCATTTCATGAGCATCCGGTTCTTGCCCTGTGTTGTCCCCTCGAGTCTTTGCAGCAGCCGTTGGGACTGTTTATTATCTGTGTTTACAGAGGGACCGAGATGCAGAGAGGTCGAGTCACTGCCCAAGGTCACTGAGCCAGTAAGTAGTAGACCTGGGATTTGAACCCAGGTCCCAGAACTGTCCTTCTGGGCTCTGCTTCTGAAGCCCTGTAGCCACTCAGGAGCCCAGGCCTCATGGTTTGCCAGGGCACCCGTGCCCAGTGGGCAACATGATGCCATTGCTTTTGGAACATGGCAGAGGGCACTTCTTGGGGCATGTGCTGATTAGAACACTGGTGGCTCTTCCCAGGCGAAGGCTGCTCCTGTCCCTGAGCCCTGGAGGCAGGGAGTTACAGGGCACATCTGAGGCGCTGGGAGCCAGACACTGCAGCTCCGAGATTGTCATACCAAGTGCAAACGTTCATCAGTCCACGTGTTCAATTTTTGTATCACACCAGTCTTTATGGGATACCTGACCCAGGCCTGGCGACCTGCTAGGTCCTGGGACACAGCTGCTCACAGTCAACTTAGAGCTGTCCTGGGTCCTGGCTCACGCTGCCTGCACCCTGTCAGATGCACAGAGCCACCAGCAGCCCAGCCGCCTCTCAGCCTCCTGGCCTGCCCAGTAGAACCCATGGCTTTCTACATGGTCTCGTGATAACGTAATGACAATGTGCTGAGACTCCTGTGTGGCTGCCTGGTAGACATTACTTCTCTTCTTTAGTATTTTAAGCTGGGAGAGAACCAAGTTAAAGTTCATCAGCGGCTTCCAACCTGGGAAGGGCAGGCGGGAAGCCATCCCCAGGCAGCCCTGTTCCAGGCCTTGGCGTCAGCACGGAGGGAGGCTCTGGCTGGCTCTGTCTGGGCCAGCCCTGGGCCTGCACGAGGAGGAGCTCTTGGTCTTCCTCCTGCTCATTCTGCCAGGGCTCTGGGTTACGGAAGGAGCATGAACACCCCTTGCTGAAAGTTACCGGGACACCGAAGTGTATGAACTGAAAAGTGAGTCTGCTTTCGTGTCTCCTCCGAGAGGCCCCTGCCCCCGCCCGAACCCCACCTCACAAGGCCCCACTGGCCTGGCCCTGCTGACCTTCACCCACGTCTCCTGCAGTGTCCCCATGGGGTCCCCCCTCCCTGTGACCCGCTCCGGTCTGTTGCTCTTCCCTCTGCCTGGGCACCGACACTCCCACCTCCTCCTGCCTGACGCCGGGTCATTCACGTCTCAGCCAACATCCCCTCGTCTGAAGTGGCGCCTCCCCCCACATCCCCGCACTGTTTTCCCAGCACCCAACCCCGCGAGGCGTTGCATGTACGCTTATGGTCTGTCCCCCCAGCCAGGGCCCGGGCCCCTCTGGCATACTCCCCACTGCACACCTGGCACCGAGGCGCTGCCTGGCTCCACAGAGCTGCGAATGAGGTGCGCAGGAAGCTGAGGTCCATCCGGGGTCCAGGGGCGCAGAGATGGTCTCAGCCAGTGAGTCAGAAACAAGCTGCAGGGCAGGGAGGTGCAAGGCCACTGCCACCAAAACCTTAAGTGTGTGGGTCTGTGTGGGCGTATCCATGTTGTAATTTCACCTGATTACTCTCCAGGAAAACACACTTGTCTTAATTCTGCTTCAGGGGCTTGCAGACAGTGCTTGCATGGTTCTGAGAGGTGACGGTGCCAGATGCAGAGGATAGTCCCTTAGCCCTGCCTGGCTCCGCGGCCTTTCCAGCTTTTGCCAGTGGGTGGTGCTATAGCCACATAAACGTCCTCAGGGTGAAAGCTGCAATTCCACACGTTGCGTTATGTTGAGCTGTTGTGGGTAGGGCGGGGACAAGCCCATGCAAACCAGAGTGGGGAAGCCCCAGGCCACCCTTGCCGGCATAGCTCTAGAACTTTCCCAGCCAACCCCATTTCCTGCCCAGCCCCAGTTGCCACACCTAGACCTGTCCTGGGACGTTTACAGCCTCAGACACAGTCACGGAGTCCCCTGAGCGCATGCCATGCACCTGAGAATCCGCCCGGAGAGGGGCAAGATCGAGGTTTCCCAACCATACCTCCAAAGAGGCAGGTTCTGGGCCTGGAGTGGGCCTGGGAACTTGCGCGTTTGCCACGTACCTGGCGAGTCCTCGTGCAGGTGGGAGAGCTGCACGTTGGTGTCATGGGCAGCCGGTGGGCAGTGGAAGAGCGCAGAACACACACCAGGGCTACACTGACCTTCCTGCCGTGTGACATGGGGCATCCTGACTAGTATATCCCCCTTGCAGAGGGGCACTGTGAGGGTCAGCTGGGCAGGCGACACCAGAGCAGGCCCCGGCCCCACAGACAGCCTCTCCCTCCTCTGCCCCCCACCCGGCCAGGGAGCTCTTCATTCTCTGTCAACATCCTAAGAAAGGTGATTGTTTCAGAAGAAAGTGGTAGTGGTACCAAGTGCTCTGTTTGGAAGATGAAGACCCACGTTTCCCACTGTGCAAACAGGAGACCGTCTTCTGTATCATTCAGTCAGCAAAGGGGAAAAATAAGTTCGTTCTGGAGACCCTGGCATTACAGGCATGAGCCATCACACCCAGTAAGTTGGTTCTGGATGCTGGTGAGGATGCCATGAGCTGCCAGAGGCTGGTCAGTCCCTGCTGTCCTTCTGAAGAGCACTTTGGGAACATGTATCAAAATATTTGCCTCTGGGACCCAGGAAATAATCCCAAATGCAGAAAACAATTTAAGTGAAAGGATGTTTATCACAGGATTGTTTATAATAAGAATCAGGCCGGGCACGGTGGCTCAC
>NW_012153840.1:9338750-9366167 GCF_000956105.1 Propithecus coquereli
ATATTCTGTTCTGTTTGACCATTGAAAATAACTCCAGTGGAGTGTCATGAAGAGGAAATCACGGAAAAGAATAAGAAAGTCCTTCACTCGTGGCCATGGTTGGAATGTTTGTGTCCTCCCGAAATCCATTTGTTGAAATCCTAACCCCAAGGCGATGGTGTTAGGAAGTGGGGCCTTTGGGAGGTGATTAGGTTACGAGGTGGAACCTTTATGATGGGATTAGCGCCCTTATAAAAGAGGCCTCTGAGAGACCCCTCACCCCTTCCACTGTGTGAGGACACACGAACCAGATGCCCAATCTGCCAGTCCCTTGATCTTCGACTTTCCAGCCTCCAGAACTGGGAGAAATAATGTTGTTTATGAGCCACTCAGCCTGTGGTATCTCGTTAAGGCAGCCAACACACCAAGACACGCACCCGCAGAGGATGATCTCCAAGGTGGGCTAAGAGAGAAAAGCAGCACGTGGCCAGCCTGTTGCATATCCGCCGGGAAGTGCAGATGCGACGTCTGGTCAGACATGGGGCACGGGGCACGGAGCTCGGGCTACTGAGGGGTCCTGGTTGCTAGAGACAGACCTGGAAACACATGCTTTTTGTTCCTTTCGAATTTCGAATCATGAGAGTGGGTCGCCTCTTTGAAGGACAAATAAAGTTTGAATAAAAAAAAGAATAGTGATTGCAAAAAGCACATCACAGCACAGGCAGATTATTTTTCCCACGTCGAGTAAAAAAAATCAAAATGTGAAAGTGTATATTTAGTTTTTGCCCAACTCTGTACGATTAAAACTGCGAAATGAGGAGCCCGGCATGCAAATAGTTGCACCAACAAAGCCCCTATTCTTAGGAAAAATGTCTGGAAAAAAGATCCCCAAATAGTAACTGTGGTTATCTTTGGATGGGAGCAGTGATGTTCCCTCCTGTTCCTACTTTTTTATATTTCCCAACTTTTCCATAATGAGTGTGTATGTACTTTTTTCACCCTTTATTATGGAAGTAATGTGTGTTTATTGTAGAGAAATTAGGAAGAAAGCCAGTGGTAATCCCACCGCTCAGATCCCTTTTGGCATTGCTTCGGAGCGTCTTCTAGGGCCTTTGCCGCGTTCCTGCGTTGTTGTGTTTAGCAGGGCATGGTGTCCATAAATTGCGTTACTTCTACAGGGGGGAAAGGAAGCAAAGGCTCTTCACAGAGAAGCATCTCCGGGATGAGGGAACGGGCCCTCCAGGCTGATGGCCATCTCTGGTCTTTGCAGGAGCGCTGCGTGGCTGCCTTGGCTCGGGTTGAGCGCACCGACTTCCTGTCACCCATGTGCATCGGCGAGGTGGCTCACGTCAGCGCGGAGATCACCTACACCTCCAAGCATTCTGTGGAAGTCCAGGTCAACGTGATGTCCGAAAACATCCTCACAGGTAACTTGCAGATGGCTTCTCACCCAGCCAGCGTGGCTGGCAGTGATAGTGACAACAACTGTAATGGCGTTGATGGCGGCGGTGGCAGCACTGCCGTCCACCTTATTGGGGCTCAGGGTGCTGGCCGGCTGGTCCGCGTTCTAGAATGACCTCCCTCAGCTCCCACCACCATCCTGGGGCAGGCACTTCTCTTACTCCCGTTCTGCAGGTGGGGAAACGGACACGGGTGGATTTAGCAGTGAGCCCAAGATCACACCTGGTGCAGTGCTCAAACCCTAGCCATCCAGCTCCAGCCCTGGGTGTGTGACTGCTGCCCGTCCTGCCTTCCTGTGGTCTGTGATCGGGGTGGGGGTGGGCATGGGTGCAGGCTTGGAGGATGTCACCTGCCCTCCAGCCCCTCTGCTGTCTCTCCGGCCTGCTTGCCCTTCCTGAGCACAGCAAGATGTTGGCTCTGCAGAGGATGCTGCTGACTCCTGGGGACCTGCCCCAGACTCCTCTCCCCACTCCCCTGGGGCCCAGAAACCAGGCCTACAGAGAAGCTCTCTGGGCCAACCTTTGCCTTTGTTTTCATCTGAACGTTCTCCTCCTTGGCCATGGTAACCATGGAAACCCCTTTTCCCCTTCCTGCTGGGCGCCGCAGGAGTGTGGCTCCAGTTCTCACGTGCTAGCGATTCTTTTTACACCCAGGCTGGTGACAGGCCTCTTTGCCTGCCCTCTCACTGCCACCTCCCCAACAGTCCCAAGGCCCATCGGCTCCTACAGAGGTGAGGCTGGACCAGTGTGCCTCCTCTTCCTCCCTTCCCCCTTCCTCGGTGGTGGCTGCCCTGCAGAGTGCTGGCTGAGAGCTAACTAAGGGGCTTGAGTCTTCTCCCCCTGATGGGCCAGGAGCAAGCACAGTTATTCATCTGGAACATTCTGACAACTTCAGCAGGCTTGGTGATTAGAATGGTCACGTCAGCCCAGCCGCAGCAGTCAGCGGCGTAGCTGAGCGAGGCCCTGGGGCTGGGGCTGTCAGCCTGCCTGTCTCTGCTTCCGTGCCCTGTGTGTGGCAGTCACCTCTGGCATCAGAGGGACCCTCAGATGGTCTCAGGCTGTGGCACGGGAAGGGGTGCCTGGACACTCTCGCACATCAGGAACAGCAGCCCACGACTAAGGAAAGGCTCCGTGCAGGCTGGGGTCTCTACATGGGAGGCCATGGGGTCCTGTCGTCTCCCGTGGCTGGCCCAGCCCTTCCTCTCCTGGGCTGTGCTGGGGATGGAGCCTCTCCCTGTCCTGTGGTCGAGGCTGGCCCGCTGCTCTCTGCTGCTTCTTGGCGGACAGCCACTTCGGTGGCGCTGTTCTCACCGTGGGAGTCGGTGGCTTCAACAGTGGTGGGAGGGGCAGGCTCTACAGATTCCCTTCCACAAAGCCACAGCCTGCAAGGAAGCCCTAGTGGACAGAATGACAGCCATGCTGTTTGGGATGAGGAGGGAAGCAGGGAGACAGGAAGATGTTCTTAGACTTTCAGACGACTGGGACTCTCTGTCCCCACAACACGGATCGAGCCAGCCCCCAAGTCAGGAGTGCTGGGGTTGAGGAACCGGCCCCCGCCACCAGATTGTGAATTTCCTTTTCCTGGCAGCTTCTTTTGGCCCATAATAGACACAGAGTCAATAGTGGATGAGTGAGTGAGTGAATGAGTGAACAGAGGTATCGTGAAGAGTTGGGCATCTGTGCCGAGAGAGATGGTGCTGACAGAGGGTTTCGACTGGGATGACGTGGTCTGACCTGTGTTCGAGGGTCCTGGCAGGTCGCGGGGGCAAGAGTGGAGAGAGAGCAGCCCTTGCCCTGCCGGTGAGGATGCTTCTCTGCCGCCCCAAGTTTTCCGGGCGCTGCAGCCCCCAGCCTTCTTCCCTGAAGGACGGGCAGGGAGAGCCTTGAGGGGCAGGGACAGTGCCAGGCACTGCCTCGGACATTCACCCTCCCCAGGACGTTGGGCAGGCGTTGTCACCCCATCGCGCAGGTGAGGGAACAGAGCTCAGGGAAGGCAATATGCCAGTCCTTGGCAGCTTTCTGCCACCGGGCCAGGGTGAGGGTGCTCCCTCCCCACCCTGCTTCTTCCCTGCATCCCGGGGCCAGAGTCATGAGGCCTGGGCCCGAGGGACTTGGAGCCCCGAGGGCTGCAGCTTTTCTCTCCACGTCTTGGTCATCTTGCCCAGAGCCCACTGCCGTCTCTTCCTCTGTGACCGCCATCTGTCTCTCATCTCCATCCCCCTTCCCTGTCTCTCTCGTCCCTGTGTCTGCATCTGTTTCCCGTTGGTCTCTTGGATCCACGTGGGTCTCTCTTCTCTCACGGCCTTTCTCTGCCTGCGTGTCCCCTGGAGAGTGAGCTCAGGAGGGCCTGGCTTGTGGCCGCCTGGGGCATGCAGACCCCCAGTGCCAAGAACAGTACTTGGCGTGCGGTGGGCACTTGCACATGGGGAGACTGAGGCTGGGGGGGCAAGGCTGCATTCAGAGCTGTTCTTTCTCCACCCCAGGAGGCAGGGCCCCCCTGTTCCTGTGTCCCCTCCAGCTGGGCCATGCTGCCCGTCATGAGGCGGCTGGCAGGCACGTGCCCAGGCAGACAACCCCCAGATCTCTGCCTTTGAGGCGGCTCATTCATCTCTGGCAACTGTCAAAATATTAAGCTAACCGGAATGCGATTGCTGCGAATTGCTCCAGAAAATAGCTGGGAGCTCTTAAGATTTTAAAAGAGATATTTTTAATGCTGCTGTTGTCTTTTGATGGTTTTATTAAATGATGGAGAAAACGCAATTAGCATGTTTACCGCGTTTGCTTCATGGTGTTCATTAGATCTAGAGGGCCACTCAGGTTCCCATGGAAACCGCCTGTCAGGCTGGCTCTAGCTGAGTCCGGCAGGAAATCTTTATTCCCAAAAGCAGGCTGTCAGATCCACTCTCGGTCAGAGCGGGTGAAAATGCTTTCCCGTGTTATTTGCCTGTGGTTCCCAAGTGCCGCGAGCCGTTGTCCTGGTGGAGCGGTCGTGGGGGTGGGGGGACAGGCCTCTTTTTTGGGCCTGACTTGGAGCCTGGGGCTGTGTTTAGTGAGGAAGAAAGCACTTTGTCCTGGGAAGGCAGGTTCCAGGTAACTGGGAGGAAGTGAGCTCCCCGGGGTTCAGGGAGGGGTCGGCACTGCTCCCTGCCCTATTCCATCCCTCTCCCGGTCATTTCCCGAAGCGTCGCTGTTCTACTCTAGGTTGTCAGTCTTCCATGTTGAGGAAGCCACTTTTCAAAGGCATCCTTGCACACATTTTCCTGAAATGACTGGGGCCTGGGGGGATGGCACCAAGTTGCTGTGTGACCCTGGGTAAACCCGCAACTTCTCTGGGCTCTAGGCTTCTCCTGTATCAGTAGGGGTGTGGGCCAGTGAGCTCGGGGCTCATTCAGCACCCCCAGGCCACAGGCCTGTGGTTCTCAACCCAGACGGGCCTCCCTGCCCTGGCAGCCCCCACTTCGCTCTGTGGCTGGGTTCCGTGCCCAAAGAAGCCCAACTCTCAGTGCTTGGAAGCTTCTGGAGTGGAGCTTTGAGTCGGCCAGCAGCAAATCCAAGCATCTGGTGTAAGGGAAGGAAGTTTCTGGGTGGCAAAAACAGGGCTTTGAGGAGCTGACTCCACTCTCTGTGCTCCGGCTGTGGTGGCCCTGGCTGTGTCCCCTTCCCCCGCCCTGGGCCTTCTGCCTTGGCCTAGCCTCCGCAGCCTCCCGACCTCTGCGGTGCGCACGTCCGCATGGGCCGCCTGTCTCTCTGGGCCTCCCTGTCTGGCAGGAGATCTTGGCAGCGTTTGAACAGGGGGATTGGGTCCTCGGGAGACGATGCCCGTCTGAGCACCAGGCCATCGGGTTCCTCAGCGAGGTGTTTCTGAGTTTGACGTTCAGTGTCCACTGTGACCCGAGGGTGGAGGCTCCAGGCGGCGGGACTCAGGCTGAGCGTGGGCCGCTGACAGGGCAGTGCGCAGGGGTCTGCCTGCAGCTAATCTGTCCTCCCCGAGTCTGCGAGGGTCAGCAGAAGCTCTCACAAGCGTTAATGACCACGCTCCCGTCCTGTCAGAACGCTGGGAGGAAGGGGGGTGCCTGGAGTCGCTGCCCTCCGGGAGACGCGGTGTTGGGACGACGCGCAGCCCAGGACCATCCCGGGCTTACACCAGGTGGCCGGACGTCTTTCCAGCAGCCCCTGGAAGGGGAGAGCTGTCCGGAGTGACAGCGCTGGGAGGGGCTGGCATCCTGGGCTGGCGCCGTGGTGGAGGGACACCCCTGGTGACGGGCATCGGCCCCACACAGCCTCTCTCCACAGGCTTGGGGGTCTTTAGTTCCATTTGTCCACACTCAGGTGATGGCAGTGACCTAGGCCAGGAGGCTGAAAAAGGCCTCGGGGGTGGGGGCCAGAGGAGGCAGCACAGGGCGAGGGGGCGTTTCAGCTGTTGGGCGCCTGGTGCCTGGCCAGCCGCCCCCGTCCCCAGGGCATCATTCATGTGGTTTTCTTCTCTCCAGGCACCAAAAAGCTGACCAATAAGGCCACCCTGTGGTATGTGCCCCTGTCGCTGAAGAATGTGGACAAGGTTCTGGAGGTGCCTCCTGTTGTGGTAAGGAGACCCCTTTCACTTCTGTCTTGGTGCAGATAGCGGAGGCCAGGTCACCTTGCCTGGGGCTCAGGGAGCTGAGGCCGTGAGCCCTCAGGGCCTCAGCTCCCTGAGCCCCGGGCTGGGAGGAGACATCTCTGCTGGGATTTTCAGTGTGTGTTTAACTTGTGCTGGGAACGCGAGCCTAAGCGGGCCCAGAACCCATGGACGTCCTCCACGCCAGGGGACCTATTGCACTCCCTGAGCAGAGAAAAGGTGGGTGACAGGACCAGAACAGGTGACATGTCCTGGGCCGGCTGCTACCCCGAGGCCCCTGCAAGCTGGTGTTACCTCGGCTCCTGGCACAGTAGTCTGAGGACATCTCTCCTTCCTCGTCACTGCTGGTGTCTCCCCCTCCCCCTGGATTTCTCTGTTTCTGCTGTTGCTGTTGCTGGGAGCCCCTCTGCAGCACACGGGCTGTTTGTGTTTTCTCTTGGGGTCCTGCTGTAGGTGGGTTCTGGCGGGTGGGCCTGCGGAAGCCTTGTGTGCAGACTCTTGGGGGACAAACGCTGGGGACAGAGGGATTTAATTAATTCCCTAAAAGTGCTCCCGCTCCTCCTCCTCTTGCCCTGCTGAGTCCACTAGAGATTCCGAGGACAGGTGTGAGCAGCTCCTCCCGAGGTTTAACCGCTCCCGGCCTCCCCTCCTGGGAGAAGCACTAGGCGAGGGAAGCGGATTCCAGGCCTCAGCAGTCTCGGCCCCAGCGGGGAGATATGTGCAGGGCAGGGCACATTTTGGAAGGGAAAATCTGAGAGCCAGATTGTTGGGAGCTGGTGTCTGCCCTTTTACTCACAGACCCGACAGAGAAACTGGACAGGCAGGTCTTTCTCCTCTGGGGGGGGTGGTGGCGGGGCAACTTCCAGTGGCTCCAGGGTGCCAGGGCTGATGGGGGCTCACTCCTGCTGCACTGCAGGTGCGAGACTGTGGGGCGCTTCCTGCGAGACTGGCTTCCTGTCATACCTTCCCGCCCCCAGCTCAGGGTCTGACTGGGCGCCTTGCCAGGGTCCTCCGGGAAGAGTGTTTCCCTGGGTGGGGGTGCCTAACCATCAGGTCCAACAGCTGTTTGGTCTAGACTTTTTTAAAAAAAAATCTTGGTGACAGGGGAGCCCTCTCCATATTTAACGGGCAGGGCGGGCAGTTTGGTGGCTGCATCCTTTGGTTTTGAGAGAGCAGGATGGTTGCACCACCAGCACCTGGTTGACATCATAGAATTGCCACCCCTTGGGAGAGGAGCTGGTGGGAGCTCAGGGCCGGAGTGGGAGTCTGACAGCCCCACTCCTCCTGCCTGAATTAGTGTCCTAGGGCTGTTGTGACCAGCTGCCACAGACTTGGTGGCTTTCAAACAAAAGAAGCTGATTGTTTCATAGCTCTGGAGGCCAGAAGTCCAAAATCAAGATGTGGGCAGGACTGCACACTCCAAAGACCCCAACGGAGAGGATTCCTCCGGGCCTCTTCTGGCATCTGGTGGTTCCAGGCGTTGCTTGCATGTGGCTGCATGGCTCTGCCTCTGTCTGCACGTGGCCCTCTTATAATGACACCAGTCATTGGGTTAGGGCCCATCCCACTCCTTGTGACGTCATCCCCACTAATTACATCTACAAAGACCCTGTTTTTTTTTTTTTTTGGAGACAGAGTCTCACTCTGTTGCCCTGGCTAGAGTGAGTGCCGTGGCTTCAGCCTAGCTCACAGCAACCTCAAACTCCTGGGCTCAAGTGATCCTACTGCCTCAGCCTCCCGAGTAGCTGGGACTACAGGCATGCGCCACCATGCCCGGCTAATTTTTTCTATATATATTTTTTTAGTTGTTCAGATAATTTCTTTCTATTTTTTTTAGTAGAGATGGGGTCTCGCTCTTGCTCAGGCTGGTCTCGAACTCCTGAGCTCAAACGATCTGCCCGCCTCGGCCTCCCAGAGTGCTAGGATTACAGGCGTGAGCCACCGTGCCCGGCCAAAGACCCTGTTTTGATGCTGTTCACATTTTGAGGTTCCAGGTGGACATACACCTGGAGCGAACACTGTTCAGCTCGGTATACCACCCAACTCCCCCACTCAGTCACCCTCTCTCTCCCTTTGTTTTTCACTCGTTTTACCTGGGACTGCTCCACTCGCCCATCTTGGCTGAGATGCACATTGGGTCATTTTGAAGCAGTGCTAACTGGGGGGCGTAAGGCAGAGGCACAGTGGCTCTTGTTTAGAAACAGCAAGCGTACCTACCCTGCTTTCACCTTTCCCCCAAGCCCTCGGTGTTAAATTAGCCACATCACATGTAAATACGCAAATACAATCATTTAACTGATTTTAATTTTCAGAGGTTACAAAATTCTGAAATCTCCAATAGGCCCTGTGTCTGACTTCAGCATCATGTGGCACGTCTTAAGCGGATGGTACTGAGGGAAGGTTCCTGAAGGGAACACAGTAGCCTCCGCTGCCTTTTCACTTGTCACAGCGGATGTGCTGAGAGCTGCTGGGTCTTTGGCCAGTGGCAAGGGTTGGGTGACTTCAGAGTACTCTGGCTCCCGTTCCCTGGCCGCAGTGACAGGGCCACTCTCAGCATGGTCCCTCTGTCCTCGGCTCTCCTCGCCCAGTAATTAGCGCCCTCCCGCATGCCTTTGTGTAGCAGGTTTGATGAGGCGTAAATATCAACTTGGCCCTGGTAGAGGAGTGTGTCGAGGCCGAGGCCGTTCCCCTGAGCCAGGCAGGCAGAGCTGCAGGCGGGAGGGGCTGCGCGGCTCCCAGCTGCAGCTGTTGCTAAGCTTTATGTGCGCTTTCTTCCCCCACACGCACTCGGCCCACGGGAGATAAACCTTCGTTGACTCGGACTGTAGGTCTGCTGTCACCAGCAGAGCCGAGCCGCGGGCCTGCTTAGCGCAGCTCCTGCCCTGGCTGCAGCAGCGTTTGTGTCCGTGCTGGTAGCCTGAGCACAGGTCTTCTTTGTACCCCCACAGCATCCTCCTGCCAACCTCCTCACACAGAGCCGTCATTTATTTAATAAAACGTACATCCCTGTATCTGTAGATATATATATGTACACGTGCATACATATACACAGGTACAGAGATAGCACACACGTATACATGTCGATATCTTGACACGCATGCACACCCTCCGGCTGCTCCCTGGGGGAGCACAGCGGCCGATTGTGCAGTGTCATTCAGTGCAGGACATTGTCTCTTTGTTCCATCTTCCTCCCCAGCCTGGCAGAGGGTGCAGGATTCCCAGTGACCAGGGAACCGCAGTGGCCCTGTGACGGGAAGAAGAGGTTACCACGGTGGCTGGAGGGGCAGCCTCTGCCCTGGAGAGGATGGAGTGGCCGTTGCGGGATGGACGCTTTGGTTTTTGTCGGATGACTAAGTGTGCGCTTGCTGAGAGGTTCACAGACAGAGCCTTAGATTTGCGGGCCAAGCCGTCTGCTGCTTCCAGTCAGCTGGGTTTGATGAGCCCTCAGGGGAGAGGGTTAGTGCCAGCCCATCATTAAAATGTTCCAGTGGTTTTGTTCCCAGATTGAAAGGCGGTATTTGTAGGAGGCCGGGCTTCTCTGTCCTCGTGACTCGTGTCCGGTGCTGGCCCCAGCCTCTTCCTGTGCACCCGCAGGGCTCGCCCGGGTGTGCTGGACGCCACAAGGATTCATTAGGCTGGGGCTTGGCTTTTCTTTAAGGAAAAGAAATCTCTTTAAAAGGCATTTCTTGAGGACACTGAAGTTCAGCCATCCATTTCCTGGGTAGACACAGCACACACTCTCCTCTTAGCGTCATTACTTGGACAGTGGAACATTAGGACCTGGTCTGTTTATGGAGGAAGAGGTTGAGGTATACACAGCAACTTAAAACACTCCCCACGGTTTGTTTCTTTGAACAAACCCTTCAGCTCCCTCTCCAGCCTCTCTCGAGGACGGTTCTCAGGCCGGAGCTGACGGGTGACTGCGCAGAGTGGCGTGCTGTGCCCTGCGGTCTTGGAGCTGAGCCACCAGCAGGGGTATGGAGATGTTTGGAACTGGCTTTTGAAAGATGGTCTCAAACAGCCACCTGAGATGAGTCTGCTGAGGTCAGGGGGGCTCTGAGTTCTGGGGCTGCCCTGCAGGCTCAGCCAGAAACGCTGCATGAGGGAATGGAAGAGCTGGAGCTAACCGGAAGGCGTGGCCAGCAGGAGGCAGGAGGGCTGGCGACAGGTGGGCAGGCGGAGGGCCCAGGAACCTGATCTGGGGCTGGCGTGCAGGCTGGGGGCCCTTCTCAGCAGTCATGGGGAGGGCGTATGCTGTGCCCACTACTCTGGGCCCGGAGATGGGGCCACAGGAGGGCCATGAGTGAACGTTGCTGTTATGTCAGAGAAGCCCAACACCCCCGTTGTACCCCAGCACTCACAGGCCTTAGGTCTTGTGCCTGGGTTTATATTCACATTTGTTTTAACTTCTTGGGTCAAGACTCCTGTGATCCATTAGGAGAGCCTCAGGGGGGCTTTACCTTTGGCCACCGTTCCTTGCAGATGTGCTAAGGGAATGTTTGGTTGGCCAAGGGTCAGTAGAGCAGGCAGGCGGTGTCGGGACACATGGGCTCCCACTTGCCCGGGGCCGCCTTTCTGAAGGCCCCTTGATGCTGTAGTTTTACGTCCAGGAACAAATCCTAGGGCGGAGCGGGGCAGCTGCAAATGAGTATAAGTGGCTGAAGATTGTTGGTATGTTATGGTTTTAACAGTCATAAGTTGGGAAGGTGCTAACTGCGCATACATAATGGATCAGTTCCATAAATTCTTGCATGGAACAGGGAAACGATCAAACATTATTACCTTTAAACTCTGCACATAGCACCGTAGCACTTTCCATATATTCGTGGGCATGAAAGCAATTCAGGCTGGATCTGAAGCAGACATCTGGCTCAGGTCATCTCTGGGGTGCAGGGCTGCATGGGGTTTCCACCTTCTCTGTGTTCTCACCCTGTTAAGTCATACCATCAGAAAAAAAGGATAGATAGTCCCAGCCAAAAAAAGCTAGGGGACACCAGCAGCCCGACGCCCTGGGCTGGAAGTCCACTTCCCCCCATGGCTGACCCCTGTCTGTTGTTCCCCCGTAGTATTCCCGGCAGGAACAGGAGGAGGAGGGCCGGAAGCGGTACGAAGCCCAGAAACTGGAGCGTATGGAGACCAAGTGGAAGAATGGGGACATCGTCCAGCCTGTCATGAACCCAGGTAAAAGCCGGGTTGCGGGGCCCACATCAGACACGGAGAGGCGGCAGCGCGCTGCGGTTCAGTCGCCCTCCTCGTGGTTCCCGGGTGTCGAGCACCCTCTCCTGGAAGGAGGCTCGTGGGCTTCCCAGGAGGACATCCCCTTGCCCTGCCCTGAGCCAGGCAAACCTCCCCGTATTGCAGCCAACAGGCGGAAGGAAGGTGGCCTGACCAACTGAGAGCCCCAGGAGGGCTCTGCCACCCTCAGGCCCCCCTGCCTGGGCAGAGGGACGTGTGCCTATTTATGGAGAATTTGTCTTCGTCGTATATTTCCTTTGAGTTTGCTCAGGAGCTTGTTTTTGATAGGATTTCCAGCTCATCAAAAAGATGGAAAAAAAGAAAAGAAAAAGACAAAACAGCAGTGATTCTTCAGGTGTCATCTCTGCCTGGCTCACCCTAGATGTTTGATGGGGGTGACTCTGCTCACCCCCGCCTGGGCCCTCGGGCACCGCTATGGTGTGTGCAGGTTTCCTGTAGAGTTGGTTCCTTCCATTCCCTCATCTGTTTGCCTTCAAGTCCAGGGTGGTCTGGCTTTAACAAAATGTTCATCCAAAATCTAAACAAACAGATTACATGACGTTTTCTCCAAAAAGGACTTTCAGGCCAGGCGAGGTGACGCACGCCTGTAATCTTAACACTTTGGGAGGCCCAGGGAGGAGGATTGCTTGAGGCCAGTTCAAGACCAGCCTGGGTAACATAATGAAACCCTGTCTCTACAAAAAATAAAAAAATTAGTCAAGTGCGGTGGCACATGCCTGTAGTCCCAGTTACTGGGGAGGCTGAGGCAGGAGGATCACTTGAGCCCAGTAGTCTGAGGTTGCTGTGAGCTGTGATGACGCCATTGCACTCCAGCCCAGTCAACAGAGCAAGACCCTGTCTCAAAAAAAAGAAAGAACTTTTGACACAGAGAACTCCCTAGGTTCACATAAACAATTCAGGGCTGGGGGCTCTGGGGGTTGCATCGGCCCCCTCGGAACATGATGAGCCCTCGGGTGGGGGTGGCCTGACCCCCACAGAGTCTTCCCGGTAACAGCCGTTCCCCCTCCTCTTCTGTGTACACCACGATCACATTTACTAGTGTAAGAAGAACACACTACGTGCGTCTTGGCCTCGCTGTGAGGGAGTGGGCTCCTCACGCTGCATGTTCCATGCTGGGTTCCGTGGGGCGCCGTCCTCGAGCAGGACCTCTGCCTGGGAAGGGATTGCTGCCCCCCTGTGCCTCAGGGGGCCTGGCCTTGGTGGGTGTTTGAGTTCCTGACTTGGCTTTTTCTTGGTTTTGGCTCCACCCTCGCAGTAATCTAGGGACCCACCCTGAGTAATTCCTTTTCCTCTCAGATGTGCCTGAGGTGCAGCCTCCGCTCTGGGGTCCGCCTGCTCCTGGCCCTGCCTGAGAGGTGCCCCAGCTCCTGCTGACGCTGGCTTGGGATGTTGTTCTGGCCACCCACCTGCTGGCTTCAGTCTGCTTTCGATGCCAACCCAGCAGGTGTGCAGATTGGAACAGGACTTTCTGGGCTGGCTGCTGGCGTGCCGCGAGCACTCGACTCCCAGGCAGAGCCTGTTTGAAGGCCGAGCACACGTTTGCGTGGCTTTGGGCTCCTTGTATTTGTCTGTTCCTGACCCTTTCTGTGCTCCAGCCCCAACCTGCCACGAGCAGCACAGTTGTTGCCTTAGGCCAGTGGGACTGCGTAGGTTGGTTTCTTTACTGTTGGTAAAACCTCTGCTGTAGGTTGGTTCTTTTTCTTCTCACATCTGCATTTCAACAAACACCAAAAAGAAAGAAAGAAAAAGAAAAAATTAACCTGTCAGTACTAATAGAATATTGCTTTGATGAACCCCCAGTGAAGTGTCATCTTTTAAAAATAAAATGTAAATAGACAATGAATTCATCAGCACAGCAGTACACAAGACGGGCCCAGGGCCTCTGTGGTGACCCGAGAGTCAAGTCCCTGTCACGTGCAAGGCCTGGGCACATGCCACAGGCAGTGACCACAGCCCCAGGCTCTGCTTCCGGGAGCGCAGCCCAGCGGGCAGGTCAGACGGAGGCACCGAGGCCTGTGATGGGATGGGGGAGGGGAGGTGTCTAGCAAAGGTGCCAGCACGGCCCCCAGGTCTTCCCAGGGAGAGAAACTGGAGGGGGTGCAGTGCCCACATCCAGATCCCTAGAACCGATGGGTGGGACCTTTACAGGGAAAATGGCTCTTTGCAGATACGATTAAGTTAAGGATCCTGAGATGAGATCATCCTGGGTTACCCAGTGGGCCCTAAATCCAGTGACAGCTGTCCTCATAAGAGCCAGAAGAGGAGAGGCCTGTCTTGCCTAGCAGCAGGCAGAGGGGAGCAGAGCAAGGCGCTGGGTGGTACGTGGGGACAGCTGGGACCCGCCTTTCCGTGGGCAGTTTCTGGAGCGAGCTTGGGGTGGAGGCCAGACCCCGGGGCCTGAGGGGAGTGGGCAGCACCGATGGCCTGTCTCTGGCTTCGAGAACCATGAGATTAGATCCTGCTTTATTCCTTTGAGTGACTGACTGGGAAACTAAAATTACTCAAGGTTTTCAACCAGTTTAAATTTCTTTACTGATGAGGTTATTTTCTATGTGGCATCCTCTATTTGATTGTAAACCTGATACATACTATTTTTCAGGATCTGTTATTCTTCAACAATATTAATCAAAGCTGGCATTCTAAACCTCAGGATAGTTAGTAGAGACGGGGTCTCGCTCCTGCTCAGGCTGGTCTCAAACCACTGAGCTCTAGCCATCCTGCTCTGCCTCGGCCTCCCAGAGTGCTGGGATTATAGGCGTGAGCCACACCGCGCCTGGCCTTAAAAACCTTCCTTAAGGAAGTCACATGTCCATTCTTTCTCTAGTCTTTTTGAAGAACATGTACATTTCTGACTTCACTTTTATAGTAGAACTGGCACCTTGTTGGCAGGGCTGGACGAGGCCTCTATAACCAGGGTGGGCTCATCTGGGACTGGCCTGGTCTCCTGTGGGGAGTTGGGCTTGGCAGGGTGCCATGTTAAGGGGGCAGCAGCTCCGGAAGAAGGGTGTGCATGCACACTTGGCATTGGGGCCTTTCCAACGTGTAGGACCCTCCCTCCCAGCCCGTGGCTCCCAACTGCCCTTCCCCCCTCAACCTAGAGTCAGATGCCAGGCTGTTGCCTAGCAACCTCCACAGGGGCAGCCTCCTCTTTCAAGTATCTTCTCAGAGAGTCTGAGCATCCTTTAAATACCAGTTGTCCGATATATACAGCTGTAATTTCTCAGTATAGAATTAAAAAATCCAGCTGTCCTTACTGTTTTCTTCATCTGACAAGAGAAAATGCAAGTACCTGGAGTGCCCCAGATTCCCGGCTGTCAGCTGTCCAGCCCTAGCTATGCGGAGACTGTTTGGCCATAGGACCATCCACTCCGGGGCTGTTGGGTTTATGACAGAATCAGCCCTGCCTCAGACAAGTTCGAGCACCTGCCTCATCCCTGGCCCTTGGGTTGAAAATAGTGTTTACTTCCATGTCTGGTCCACCCCTGCCAGTGCAGCTGGGGTCTTGGCAGGTCACCCAGCCCCTGGTTCCTGGGTTGGGATCCGCCTTCCTGGGGTCAGGCAGGCTCTGACCAAGCCCAGGCAGATTTGCCGAGCCACTCACGAGAGTGCGGAGGCTGGAGAGCCTGGGCCGAAGCCCCTTCCTCCCAACGTCACTGGCCATCTGGCCAGGCGCATATTCCTATTCCCATCCGCGCTTGTTCCCAGGACGGGGAGCGTGGCATGGAGGGGCAGGAGAGGATGGGGGTGACAAGGGCTGTTCTGCAGTGGCACTGCCTGGGTTTGAATCCCAGCTCTGCTGCCCCCATGGAGACTTAACCTCCCTGTACCTTGGTGTTTTTCGACAGGAAACAGATGATGAAACCACTGGAATAGATAGGGCTGTTGGGGTGATGTGTTGATAAAACACATAGGAAGTGCTAGAAGTAGCTTCTGTCGCATAGGACGGGCTCAGGAGAGTAGAGTTTTCTGTTTGTTTATGGCCATGTGAACCTTGCCCATTGCTACCCTGGGATCCTAACTCCTCGGCTCATTTTGAGACTGCAGCTTCAAAGATTAGACACTGTATTAGTCAAGGTTATAGCAGCTGTTATAGCAGATAAACCCTAGAACCCTAGTGTGTAACTCCGTAGAGGTTCATTTCTTGCTTAGGTAAAGTCCAAATCGGGTTTTCCTAATTGGGGATGGATCTCCTCCAAACGGCAGGGGTTCAGGGATTCTGGCCCCTTTGGTCTTGTAGCTCCGCCATCTGTAGTAGGTTCTGGAAAGAGACAGAGCAGGGAGGCTCTGTAATCTGATTTTTGACACAAGGCTGAGACTTAGTGGGCTTTCGATTTCAAAGTCTCCCTCAGTTCTTGGGTCAAGAAACAATGGGCCTTTCTCATCTTTTAATGCCCCATTTCTGGACTCTTTTCACTTTCAGCTCTATTTACAAACCAGCCGTTTCTCTCTTGACCTACCTTGCTGAGAGCAAGAGAACAAAAGCTGACTCTACGGCTCCTGACTCCCTTGGCCTCTTCCCTCAGCTCTGCGGTGCGGCAGGCATACATCTAGGCCGACCACACGCCCCACCTTTTCAGCCAGGGTGACCATAAACAGTGTCCCCTTTCATTTGGGCAGCACCCCACTTCTGATCCCGGTTTAGGTATTCGTTGAGGCAATGCTGGCAGGATAAGGGGTGACCCCCTAAATCTCTGTGGTTTGAAACTGTACTTAGCAGGGCCTTTTCACGTGAGCCCTTGGTTCACCCGAGAAACAGCACAGCAGAGGCCACTGGGGAGGAGCAAGGGAGCTGCTCCTTTCTCCTCAGGAAGTGCCTGTGCCGGGGGCTGCGAACCAGACACAGCCCCCGCCCCGCAGAGCCCTCGCGGAGTTACAGGTTATGGCCAAGGGAAGGTTCTTTGTCATGAGGATTTTGGTGGCTTCTGCTTATTAAATACCCCTTGATCCAAGTTCTGAGAACACCAAGTTATTACGCGTGGCTTCACTGATGTTTGTAAACATTACTACAGAACAGTGGGGCATCTCTTTGGCTGGGGAGCTGTAGTTATTTCCAGTTGCTTGTATTTGAACAAGTAGGCATTGGATGTGACAGAGATATTTGTATGTAATTTTCGATGGTTTGAAATTAATGAAAAAACTCTTCCGTCATTGTCCACCTGCGGGTCTCTTACCTGGTCAGAGCAGTTCCTGAGATTGGTCCAAATCTGAGGATTTTGGTTTCCATTCATGCTTTAAAATAGTTATTTTCACATCTTCCATGAGTGGCACGTGAAGCCAGCGAGGGCAGCATGGAGTAGCGTTTGGCGTGGGGAGGCGGGCCCTCAGGTCTGGGGGTGCTGGGCTGGCCGGGCTGGCGGGGGCGTGTCTCTGGCGGATGTGGTGGCAAAGGGAGCGAGTCAGCGTCCTTCGTGGCTCCCCGGCTGTGGCCTCCCCAGCAGGGCCCTGGGCGTCTGGGCCCCACGGCAGACTGGGTGCAGCCCTGGATGGGTGGTACCGTCTTGCCCAGCAGGGACTGTTAACTGTACCTCCTGACACAGCAAGGAGTTCAAAGAGTCATGTGTTGCTTAGCGACGGGGATGTGTTCTGAGAAATGTGTCGTTAGACAACTTCATCATTGTGCGATCATGGCGTGTATTTGCACAAACCTAGGTGCTGCAGCCTACTGCACACCTAGGTATATGGTGCAGCCCGTTGCTCCCAGGCTACAAACCTGCACAGCAGGTTACTGTACTGAATACAAGCAGTTGTGACACAATGGTATTTGTGTATATAAACATAGAAAAGGTTTAAGGCCCCAGCTCACCTGAATTCTGATTTTCCTGTTCCATGACAATGCCAGGCGACTAGATACACAGTTTGAAAGTCCACGTGGAGTAGATTTGTGTGCTGCCAGAACAAGGTACCGCAGGCCGGGCAGCTTAAACAGCAGAAGTCTGTCTCACGGTCCTGGAGCTAGAAGTCCAAGATCAAGGTGTTCCAGGGCAGCTTCCTCCTAAGGCCGCTCTCCTTGGCTTGCAGAAGTTCGTTTTCCTCCCTGTGTCCTCGCAGGGTGGTCTCTCTGTAGAGGTCTGCGTGCAGACTTCCTGTTCTTACAAGGATACCAGTCCTGTTGGGTCACGGCCACCCTAGTGACCTCATTGTAACTTACTTTTTTAATTATTTTTTATTTCAATTTTTATTCTTAAATCAGCACTATCTTCAAATAACTTACCTTTTTAAAGACCCCGTCTGTACACAGTCACGTGCTGAGGCTCAGGGGTTAGGACCTCAACATACAAATTTGGGGGACACAATTTAGCCCGTGACCTGGGGACACACACCAAGGTTTCAGAGGTGACAGTTGACATCTAGGAGATGCCAGGTATCAACTTCTGGATCAGGACCACCCTTTATCCCACCAGCATTTTTGCTGCTGAGAAATATTACTTGTCCAAGGCTGGACTTAGAAAGTACCTGTCTTTATATCCCAGCGGAGGGTCACGTGCAACCGTGGGAACTTGTGGCCTTGAGATGTTTAGTGCTATCCTTGGATGGGGCCTGGCAGGAGCACCGATGTCCCCAGAGAGTAACGTTGTGACCCACTAATAGAATGGCTAATTAATCCTTGGAAGCCTTCCCCTTTACCAACTGTACCCTGTTTGGAGACCAGTGTTTCCTTAAAGAAATCATATGTAAGTGGACAGCAGTCGGACCCCTTCGGTGACCCCACAGATGTTAGGGCATTTTCAGCATTGCCAGACCATTCAGATGTGGGAATTGGTCTACCCCATGGCTAACTAATCCACCTCCTTTGCAATTCCAGAGCCGAACACCGTCAGCTACAGCCAGTCCAGTTTGATCCACCTGGTGGGGCCTTCGGACTGTACCCTGCACGGCTTTGTGCACGGAGGTAAGAAGTGAGTGGTTGTGGCTGCCCCCTCTGTCCCTTAGCTCCTTGTCAGTCCCTAGGAAGCCGTGCTGCTGGCTGACCCAGTTTAGGCTCTGTGTTTAGTGAAGTATAAATTTAAACTTTTAAGAGGTTGCATAACAAATTACCGAAATACCGTCGACGCCTGTTTTCCAAATTGGAAATGAAAGTCAATGGATGACTACATCCCAGTGGGGGGTCAAGGGCAACTCCGTGACCTCATAGCCATGAGATGCTTAATGACGGCCTGGGGGTCAGAGGTGGAGCCTGGGGGTGCTGACATCCCCAGGGAGTAGTTGTTTGTGACCCACCAACAAAGAGTGGCTGATTAATAATGTTTTTGCCCCTGGTATTTGCATTTATTTAGTCCCAATAAACTCAGGCCCCACCTCAAACAATGCAGGCCTTTAAGTTCCTAGCTCAGGCTTTCCCAGAGTTCAGGAAACACCACCAGAACATAAGAGGACGTCGTGCTAGGTTCAGATGGACTCTTTACTTTAATAGTGTGTGATTTTGTGATTTAAGGTAGACATAAGTAGCTCATCATACCCATAATTTCATGGATATTGTCATTTTGAATGAGACTAAAGTAAACTTTAAAAAACAAGTTGTTTTGAAGAAAAAGATCAGGGAGAAAGTAGTGAAGTGGTATAGATGATAGCAGGAGCTGGTAAGGTGTTGTGTAGCTAACAAAGCTTGGGCGCAACTGTCGTGGGTGTGCTATTCATCATTTCCCGAGGCATGCAGGTCCTTTTGCACAATTCTGTTCATTTGTACTGTCATTTCTAACTACCTGGAATACTAAATTCTTCTGCACTCAGAAAACTCCTATTCATCCTTCAAAACCCATTTCAAATGGCACCACTGTAGGCTTGGCTGCACATTGGTATTTCTACCAGGGATGCCTCAGAAGCAGGGCATCTAGCACCCCAGACAAAAAGAGGCACTTTGCAGATACTCATTCTGTGAATGAGAGGCACAGATCACTTTCAGGTTGAAGGACAACGGGCCCTCGGCCTGTCAGAATCAGAGTGGGTCCCGATTTGAGATATGTTTTTAAAGTTTGTTTCTTTTTAAAACTAATCCCCTTGGGTTTTTCTTTTTTCAGTTTCATGATTATTTTCCCCTTTCCACTAAATGCTCACTGCACTGCCCTTAAATCTGATTAACTTAGGTCCTACCCAAGGGAAGCTGTACTTTATAACAAGTGGTAATTTCCAGGCCTCTGACTATTATAACAATCCGAGGGTCTTTCTACCCTGAGAACAGCTGTGGCCTCACAGGTTTCCTGTTTCCCCTTCTTCACTGGCCCCTGTCTCTTTCTAACTCCCTCAGATTCTGCCCCCTCTTCTGAGCCTGGCCATCCCCAGCCCAGGTTTCTGTACCTTCAAAGAATTGTTTTTGCGCCTCACATATCTGTATTCTACCTGTTATTTGTGCAACTGTGTGCTACGATTTTTGCGTCTTTTGTCTGCATGTTGGCAGTTTTCCACCAGATGTGGCATTTGCACCATGGCTTTCTCCTTGGTGAAAAGCCGCGCTCACAGCCAGTGCTGCTTTCTTCATGTGCTGGGAGGCCTCAGCGAGATGCCAGGAGCAAGGGAACTGTGGAAAACCTCTAGATGTCTGCAGCGGGTCGCATTCATTCATGGGGTCTAAGCTGCTTCATTGGATACAGGCACATATTTAATGTGCGTTTAAGAAGTGTTTACGATGGCTTACAATGCCTATTTCAGTAGGGGCTTTGTGCCCACGATTTATAAAAATATGTCTAATAATTTTGCCAAACCTAACCATCTCTTATGATGCCAGAGACTCACCAGGAGTGAATGAATAAAGTAAACACCATGTTGAAAACACCCAGGAACTATGATTTTATTGTATTTTCCTGCAGAGTACTGTTGACAAGAATGGCATCGAAAATCGTCTGAATCAAAGTCTTCACTAAACTGTAATTCAGTAGATGCCAATTGCAAAAGAAAATAGTGAACTGAAATGGGTGCCAATTCAGCCTTTCTTCAGCAATTCTGTCACTGTGGGTGTCTTTAAAAAGCTGCACCCAAGTTTCATTTTCTGTGATTTCCACACATTGGCTGGCCACGTTCTTGGGGACTTTAAACACATGTCTTGGTAATGACAAGCTCGTCAAAGAGATATTGGGGAAGGGAGGAGCCTTTCTGTCTGGGAATCCCAGGTGGAACCCAGTGGCTCCGGCCAGACCCCAGCTCGTTCCTCCTTTCCTGGCGCGCGGAGCGCTGCTGCCATCGGCTGAAGAGTAGACAAGACCGGGAGGTGAGCCAGCACGTGCGGAGGACAGTCGTCCTCGCGGGCCAGGAAGGAGGGCCAGCTGTGTCTCTGCAGCTATAAACTGAAGGACATCGTGCAGAAGCGCCAGCCTGGCCGTTGGCTTCTGCCTTCCCTGAGTCCTGAGGGAATCGCTGCATGGTCCCCCTTCCTCGTCCTGAAAGTGCTGGGTGTCCCCGGAAAAGGCCAGTTTCCCCCCTGTTCTCCCCTCCCCTGCCCATTACTGGTTGTGCAGCCTGAAGGGGTGACCTGGCAGGTATCTGTGGGGGGCCCAGACCTTGCCGGGTAGCCAGTAGCCCTGCCCTGTCCAGGCAGACCCCAGAGGAGTCTGGAATGCGCATTCTTCACTTCTCAACTTTCAGAGGCTTTGGCTTTTTCATCGGTACTTTATCTTTTATTTTTAGATTAATTATTTTAAACTAAGGTGTTATGTGGAAACAATCCAAAACAGTTTTTGAGAAAGCACAGCTATCTCTCTTCCTCCCTTCACTCCTGCGATGCACTTCTAGCAACTTCAGCTGTTGCACCTGGTACATGGCTCAGGCTTCCTAAATGTGAGGCTCTTACTACTGTCCCTTGGTACGTAAGCTTCAGATATGTGGCTGTACAAATACCATTCCCTGGCGAGCCAGGTAGAGTACTACAATCACATTTCTTTGTAAGTTTGTTACTGCAATTGCTGATTACTGCTTTGGTTTCCACCTGCTTTGAGCATCCGAGTAAGTCTCTCTATACCCTCCAGCAGCTCTGTGAAATGCTTCTCGGTACAGTTGTGCTGGCCAAATGATTGTTTAGTGCTGTTTTCCCTGGGGAGTTCCACCCTCAATCCTCCTCTCCAGTCGCTCGTTCCTGTGCCTGCTCCAGACTGGTCTCCTGGGACGGCCTTTGCCTCTCGCCTGGGTTGGACGCCCTGATTCACAGATCTTCCGTTTTCCTCCTTGCTGGTTTTGGTGAAACATGTCCTCCAGTGGCTTCCCACGAGAGGCAATATATTAACTAAAATGGAGCCTCAGCTGCTGTAACAGAGGCCCTAAACTGCGGTGGCTTCAACAAGAGAGACTTTTTCTAACGTAACAATGCGGCTGTGAGAGATCCAGGGCTGGCACGGCGGCTCTGTGGCGTTGGGACCAGGCCCTTCCGCCCCGCTCTTCTGCCATCCCTGGGGGTTGCCCTCTGCATGCTGCGTGTTGGCACATCTCTACGTCAGTGTTCTCGCAGACAGGGAGAGGAGGGCACGAGAGAAACTGCACCCTCCACTGTGCTCCCGTCCCCCCACGGCCACATCCGCGGGTGAGTCCAGCTGGGTGGACGTGTCTGTTGGACATCGGAACTGCTGGGGACGAGGGGGAGCCCTGTAGAGGGTGTTCTGTCGTGGGTGTAGAGTCATCTTTCTGAGCTTTGCATGTGTGAAAATGTCTCCTGGCTGAGTATGGCGTTCTAGGGGGAATTCTCTTCCCCAGAGGGCTTGGAAGGTGTTGCTTCGTGTCTTCTCACTGCGGGGTTCCTGCGGGGAACTCCAGGCACTGTCAGTTTTCCCTCTGCCTATAGGTGACCTGATCCCCACTCCTCACTCTGTCTAGGCCCTTGCTCCATCCCCGATCATCCAGCTGACATCTTACTAATGTGCTCATCTGAATAGCACATCATGTGGTTTGCAGTTTCTTGGCGTCTCTTCCTTGTGAGGTGATATCCTTCCCTCCGAACATCACCGGGGTTGTGTGCTCATGTTGAGAACCACAGCTCTAGCTCTCTGGGCCCTCCCCAAGTGTTCAGCAGGCCTGGGCGGGGCCCGTCGTGCTGTGCTGGTTTGGAGACCCCCGACCACCAAGGATCGAGAAGCACTGCTGTGGGGAATAGTCGTCACATCTCTCTGAATCTCTCAGCTCTGGGCCCACCCTTCCCAGGCAGTCTTGGCAGATGGTCTCACCTCTCGCGTTACTAAGTTCAAGTCCCACCCGTGGTCAGAGTCCTGGGCCTTCCCCTCTCGCCTCAGGGTCCTTCCTGTGCCACCATCCCTTCTTAGAAAGGACAGTCCTCCTTTGCATACAGTCGGCCTTGGGGACACCCGCCCCGCTACCAGCTCCTTCCCCAAACCCACGTGCCTGATCCGATGGTGGCAGGAGGCCCAGGTGATTCTAGGGACAGCCCCGGGCAGACCCGCCCTTGTCAGTAACCCTGGAGAAGGGAAACGGGTGGAAGGAAGGAACTTTCCTGGACTGTAGCGCCCACAGAGTGTATTTCCCTCCTTCTCAAAATAGTTCTGGTTCTGAAATCTTTCTTGTCGTCGTCCTAGGTACCCTAGAGTAGGCAGCCTGGGGCTCTTTTTTGTGCTGTTTTAAAAAGCTAGAAGAAGAAGAATCTTGTTCCTACAGTTAATTATTGTGATCCTCTGTTAATTATACCTTGAAAGACCCAAAAACTGGGAAAGGAAGAGAGTTGAGAAGCTTTTAGTAGAGGACTGAACGTCAGGCACGGCGGCCGCTCTGTTCTGGGTGGCCACCCCGCCCCCGGCACCAGCTTCCCTGGGGACCTGGGCCAGCTGGCCCCAGTGCCATGAGTGCCCTAGGGAGTGTCTCCCATGTTTGCTTGTTCCAGCCTGGGCAGGACCTGGTCAGGCCTTCATCCCAGGGTGAGATCTGGGTTGTTCGGTTGCTGCCCCGGTTCCTCTGCCAGGTCTTCAGAGCGTGAGCTGAGTGGGAGGAGGGGAGGGGCCGTTCTCTGGCTTAGAAAGGAAGCCCAACGTTATTGGTCACGTCGGTTCTGAGTAAAAACCAGCTCTGCTCGGAGACGCACGTCAAGGTGGCCTCCTCGGCGGAGGGGTTTGCTCAGCTCATGTCATGTGGTCCCGGGAAGCACAGGCCGGGGCGTGTGGGAGAGAATTGGGGCTCAAACAGCCTCCTGAACTTGTCTGGTCCTCAGAAGGCGTCTCGGTGCTTGTCGAAAGCAGGTTCCCGACCTTCCTCCTGGCGGGCGCTGCAGCAGGGCCGGGCTGGGGCCCGGGCGCCCGTAGTTTTAATAACGAACGAGTGCCCCGGCAGTTCCAGTGATTCCACGGCCAGAGCGACCCTGTCTTCACCCCTACTTCCCTTGACCTCCTGAGGGCATTGCACACCCACCACCCTGCAGTCCCCTGCCGGGTTTCAGGCCACCACCCTCTCTGAATCCACCTCCTCCCACACTGGTGGGCGTCCGTGCGGCCTCGTGGGGGCTGGGCCTGGGCATCTGCATGTTGACGTGAGGCCTCCGGGGGGAGGGGGCTCCTCAGTCTCCGCCTGCTCCTTTCTCACCTGTTCCTGAGCCTGTCATCCCAGGTCTGTCCTGGGCCCTCCTCCCGACTCCGCCGTGTCTCCCGCGAGTTCTCTGCACCCCGTGGCCTCTGCTGTGGCCTCCAGTGGCACCTGACAGATTTGCTGGTGTCCACTCGGTGCCCTCAGAGCTCTGGCAGCCCTTGATGTCCTCACCAGGATGACGGGTCCTTGCACCCGATCTCCCTCTTGACTCCCCCACGCACTCATCCTCCTAACTTCTGCAGCCGCTGTGTGGACGGCGCCCCTGGGCTTGCGCTCAGCAGCCACCCTGAGTCAGCCCTCCGGGCCTGGGGCTCCTTTTCCGTAGGGGAGCTCTGGGGTGGGGGGTTTAATGAGATAACTCGGGGAGACCAACTGGCATGTAGGAAGTACTTAATCAAGGTTATTTCTGTAATTTTTATTCTGTTTCATTAGTTTTATTATCATAGGCACAGAAAGAGAATGTTCTACTGCATGGAGGACTGGAGCTTGTCTCCTGTAGCCAGTGGAGCATTTATAAAATGTGACCATGTGCTTGGCCACGAAGAGCGTTTTAATTATAAATTCCCCAAAGTGAGACCCCCTGAGCCTAAGCCTCTGTGACAAGAATGTAACCGCCTGGACGTTAAGCCACACTCCCCCTGGTAACCACCGGCCAAAGGAAAGGTAAAATCTGGACTTAGACTCATCTAGAAATAACGAAAAGAAGAAGCTTCCTGTCAAAATTGGGGAGATGGTTAAAGATGTTCTCAGAGCAAAAGTGGCTAACTTTGAGTTTGTGTTACTTAAAAAGAAAAATTAAAAATACCTAAGTGTTGGAACTGGAAAAAGAATGTCAAAATCCACCCACAGAGAGAGGACTGGGGCTGGAGCCAGCCGCCTTCGTGACTCCGTCTGGGGACTCCAGGTCCCCCACTCTCCCCGCATCTCCAGGCTGTGCCCCCGGTCCCACTCCAGCCCCCAGACCCGGGTCCTCACGGCCACAGAGCCTGTGACGTTCAGGCATCAGAGCTGGCTCCACCGTCCTGACTGCCAAGCTGCCCCTGGCTCCGTTGCCCTGCTCTGTGCCGCCTTGGCTGTGCGCTCGCCCCCACCTGGCTTCACAGCCACGGCCCCCCTCCCTGCAGCCGCCCTGCTCCTGGTCCCTGGCAGGGGAGCGCACGCCTGTCTGCTCGCACTTGATTTGCAGAATGTGGGTGTGAGGTTGTCACTGAGCCCCTTAACTGGGGTGATTCTGCCTCTGCCGCTGAGGTCGGGGGCCTGGTGTGTTTTGATCACGCCTGCTCCCCCAGCCCAGGTCAGGGGTGAGCGTGACTGCAGTGGGCTGACAATGGGGACTGTGCCATCTCTATGGAAAACAGTGTCCAGGACATGGTTGTTTCCTATCCTGCACTGTCTCGAGTCTTAGTACGTTCATCAGTAAAGAACCCCCCGCAGCTCTGATGGTCCAGGACAGTCTGGGGGGAAGTGCCGGCTGTGCCCAGGTGGCCTTGTGCAGGGCTCCCCAGCTCTGCGGTTAACTTGCTTTTGAAAAAGGATAACGGCATCGTGACTGTCATAAAGCCTTTCATCAGTCACAGTCACTGGGGCTCTGCTTGTCAAGCTGTCCTTGGTCCCCTTGGGCTAGCGGCAGAGGCCAGTCTTCTCCTCCCTGGCAGAGCGGCCTCGCGCTCTGCCCCAGGTGCACCTGCGCCCTCTCAGCCCAGCGTCTCCGGGACGAGAGCTGTCTGTAGCCACCCCTGCCTGCCCTCTCCTCGGCCTCTCTGGAGCCCGCGCAGGTCGCCTCTGGCTGGCCTGTAGCCAAAGCCCGCGGGCAGGGGCTGTGTCCTGGAGGGCCTGCTCCTGGCTGCCCCTCTGTACCCTTGCTGTTCCCACTGTTCCTGCTGTGTCGGCGCCTCAGGGCGCTGTCCTTGCACCCCTGCACTCCCTCCCTCTTGGGCTCTTCCCATCCTTGCCACCTGGGGCTCCCGGCTCTTATATTTATAGCTCCAGGCTGCGCCTCCCCAGCCTCCCCAGTGCGGTGCCAAACACAGAGCTCCTCGGCGCCCCTCCTGGCTTCCCGCCACAGACAGGCAGCCTCGGCCCTGCGCGTGCACCCCATCTCATCTGTCAGCCCGTCTGCGCAGCTCCCCTGGGCCGCTCCCCCAAACCACCAGCTCCTGGTCCTTCGTCACCCCTGAAATGGCCTCCCCTTGGCTCCTCCTCCTTCCTGTGCCGAACAGTCTTTTCTCAACACTGCAGCCGAGCGACCCTTTCAAACGGGCCCCGAGGCATCCACCTGTGCCCAGGGCCCTACGGTGGCTCCACGGCTCTCTGAACAGAAGCAGTGTGGCTTTCGCTTCGGTCACTGCTGCCCTCACAAGCCCTCCATGATCTTGTCTTCCCAGAGGCTTCCCCGCCGGCCACCTGGTCACCTCCCTCCATTCTCTCCCCTTGCTCACTGCCCCACCATGTCCCTGGGGCACCTCAGCACACTCTTGCCTGTGGGCTCCGCACCTGTGCTCTCACTGCCCGAGTCCGCCAGACACCTGCGCGGCTGCCTCTCGTCTCCTCCAGGCCTCTGAAGAGAAGCAAAAGGACCTTTGCTGAGAGCTCTGGGAAACAGACCGACCCCCGCCCCCGACCCTGCTTGCTTTTTGTTCCAGAGAACTTCTCACTAGTTGATGCATGTTTCCTACTGGCTCTTTGCCCCCAGCTAGAGTGGACACTCATGTGGCAGGGACTTCTGTCTGTTTTGTTCTTTGCTGTGTCCCTGCTTAGCACTGGGCCTGGCATGGAGCAGACCCTCGGGGGACTCAGCAGCTGAGTAACCGAGCTGGGAAGGTGGAAGAAGCTTCCCGTGGGGCAAGGACTATAGACTGTGACGGCCCCCGGGCTCAGCCCCACGCGGAGATCATGCCAGGCTGCTCGTGCACCACCCGCCAGGAGCCCGTGGCAACCGCTTTCTGACGTGGGCACCGGGCACTGACGTGTGCTGAGCTGGTGCTAGGCCAGGGACGTGGTGGAGTGAGACGCAGCCCAGCCCCCGAGGACACGTCAGGAGACAGACCTGCTGTGGCAAACACCCACACAAATGTCCAGCAGCAGGAGGGGACAGACACGAGCCCAGGGGACCGCACAGCTGGGCCGGAGCCTGAAGGAGGAGGCCTGGGGGCCAGGAGGTGGGTGCGGTGAGGCCTCCGCCGAGACACTCCTGCCAAGACGCTCTTGTTCACTTGCTCTTCTTGGGACAGTTAGGAAAAAAACAATATTTTACACATGCAGGAGGAGCTGACTTTCACTAATACATACAACAGGAAGCACAGATGCTCTTTTCCAAATCTGTGGCCTCCTTTGACTTGAGCCCCCACTGCTGTGTGGGACAGTGTGCCAAGCCCTCGGCTGAGGGAGGAGGAGGGAGAGAACCACACAGGCAAGGGCACGTCCCCTGCTCTAGTGGGTCCCTCAGAGGGGGATGAGCACTTCTGGTTTGGGCGTCACCTTCGTTGTTGGGAAGCCGAGAGTGGTATTGGGTGCAGCTTTGTTCCTTCTAGTTCTCACTTTCTAAGAACCTTAGTTTTTGGCCGGACGCGGTGGCTCATGCCTGTAATCCTAGCACTCTGGGAGGCC
>NW_012153840.1:9367595-9393035 GCF_000956105.1 Propithecus coquereli
TGAGGAGTGAAATATGGTCGGGCAGCGCTTGGCCTCGTCTCCGTGGGCCTGCGATGCCCTGGCCTGAGACTGCCACCAGCATTCCCGCTTCTGATGTTTTATCACTATTTTAGAAACTTGGCATCTTTACTATCTTGTGTCATTGCCAAAAATAATCCTTATTAATGACCTTAATTAATATTCCTCTGCCCTTGTTCCCAGTTCAGAGAGGTGCCAGGTTGTAGGGCTGTTTTGGAGGCTCTCACTCAACTGGATCTTATAATAACCCTTGAAATTACCCAAGGGTGGGGTATTTAAAACAAGATGAAGTTACTATCATTTTCTTAATATAGGAGGCCGGCACCCACGCTCCGTCAGTTGGGATTAAATATAGAAATGGGGGCATCTCGATCGCCACCCACAGAGCAAACAGCGACGCGAGGGCTCTGAGCCGCCGGCTGCTGCCTTGGGTTTGCAGGCAAGTCTGCCCCGTCCGCCATCAGGGCCTTGGGAACATGACGTGAAGCCTCTATTTTTAAGCCAGTCGGCAAGTTGTCAATACTTAAAAACAATACAACAACCAAAAACCTGTAAACAAGTTAAATGTTAGATTTAAAAATATCTTTAGTACCTAATGTTTGTACATAGTAGCCAAGCAAGAATTGGTTTTTTTCCCTTCCCGTAATTCCTGAAATGAGTGCAGTCTCCAAGGACAGCAAATCCTACAATTTTGTTGTCATCTTTTAAATTACAAATGCTGGGAAATGAGGACAGCCCGCGACGGCCTGTAATTCTCCTGTTATTTTCCCATGTTGTCAGCACCCATTGTGCCTACAGGGGAAAAATTGATGAGACTTTTCAGTAGAAACCTGGAAAATGGCACTTTAGAGAAAACTCAGGCTCTTGATATTTTAAATTACAGCATAGGAAAGTGATGGAGCGGGTGGCACCAGCGTCGGGGCTGATGGCTGCCTCTGGCAAGGCCGGAGGCCCAGGTGGGCAACAGAGCGGGAACCGCAGTTATGAATCAGGCACTGTGACTTTCTGGGTTGTTTTTCTTTTTTTCTTAAAATTTAGTTTTCTCAGTGGACACATCGATTGTAAGTTATCGTGTACCATCACGGATACAGGTGTCTCATGGCAAGGATATTTACAAGCATGTCATGACGGAGTGAGAGCACGTGGATTTTTACGGATCTCACTTTTGCACGGGCCGCTTGACCTCAGGGTCCCAGCATCGGATGCCCCCTGTGGCTTCCTCAGCAGGAGGAGGGAGCGGAGGGGACAGCACCTCATTGTGTTTGATTCTAATCTCTATCATTATGACATCAGTTCCCTTCACTCTAATAAGCCACCAGAAGTTTACCCACAGCCCACAGTCACCCTTGGTTTTAGTCAGATCCACTGTAGCAACACTGAAAGGTCCATTTGTGAAAACACAGACTCGGGTGGCTGGAGCCTCAGGCGCAGGTTTCCCGCGAGGTCCCTCTCCGTGGGTGGAGTTTCTGCTTCGTGCCTGTCCCGGCGCTTCTGCTTCAGCACTAGCGGGGCTGGGGCCCTCGCCTTTGCAGAGCCACGCACTTGGTTTTTGGACCGTTCTGATTTTTCCCCCAGAAAGTTTTTCTATCTAGTGAGCCTTAAAATTGACCCTGCTGTCACTTCTCCGGGATCCTACCGTGGCCTCCCGGGAGGATGCAGGTTAACCGAAGTGGACAAAGACTGTCCGGACGAGGAGAACCGGGGGCCCTCCCACCCGCTGCCTGGGCGTTCCTGTGAGGCAGACCCAGGCCTTTGGAGCCCTCCTTGTCCGGCAGAGTGTCGGGATGCTGCCCCTCCTGCTCTCCCGCCGCTTGTTCTAGCCACTGTTCCCAGTACCTGGAACGCAGCCCCAGGTGTGGCCATCATCTGACATAGACACACGGTGGGGACCCGGATCTGGGCACTGCAGTTCCATCAGCTCCTGTGGCCAGGCTCGGCCTTTCCCGTCATTGGTGTGACGTAGCTTCACGTCGGGTTGGCAGCTGGTCTAAACACACTCCGTGGGTTTCCTACGTAGCATTTTCGTGCTGGCTGTTGGGGCTGGAGGAGGTTGTCCCCATAAACGTCACTATCAACACACACAAGGTCATTTTGAATATCAGTTTTGTCACCTGACCGGCCATCTAGCTGACCTGGCGTTGGGTTCCTGTGGCTGGACAAGCTTTCTCGCCCTCACCTATGACTGTTGAGCCACACTGTTGCCTGAACACAGAGCCGCGCGCTTTGCTGGGGGAGCTGCTTGCTTGGGGTGACTGGGATCTGTCAGTCAACGTGTGCCGCTGATTAACTCATTCATTCAGCAGCCATTGCCTGAGCAGCAAATGCCAGGCTCTGTCCCGGGTGCGGGTCACAGCGACAATGAGGCACAGCCCCACCCAGTGCAGCATCCATGTCACACATGCTGCCGTGTGGTCCAGGGCCAGTGGGGGCATCTGCCCACCAGGAACCCACCCAGCCACGCATGTTTCCCCTGAGTCTGCTGCGGGCGCAAAGCCCACCTTGGCTGCCGTGTGCTGTGCCTCCTGCCGTGTTTCTAGTGACAGACATGGCGTTTCTGTGCCAGCAAGCTGGTGTTTTGGATGAATGGGGTAAAACCTCAGTTTGAAAGAACTGATTAAAAACTTTTTCTAGTTATGCTTCCATTCTTAACAAATTCTGCTTTTCACCAAGATTGTAGGTACTTTTTAAGTTCTGAATGTTGATTCCAACACAAACGCTTCCTGCAAGAGTAGGAGACCTGTGTTGGGCTTAGGCAAGGCGGCACATGTCTATGTCCAGTAGTGACTCAAAATAACCCAACAGAGACTCCTTGCAAAGGCAAGGCGGAGACAAAGCAAAGCAGGTCCCCTGTCGCAGACCTGTGAGCACTCCACCCGGCAGCTTCCCTCCCGCCTCGCAGCAGCGTCTGCTCTGCTGGGGGATACGACCTGGTGCCCAGGATCCTTTCCTCTGCAGAGGAGCTGTCTTCCTCCCATTTTACGTGTGCTCGTTCTTTAGATTGGGTCTCCATGTGACTTGGAGCCTCTCTCGCTGGTACCTCCGTGCACAGGTTGAGCAGAACAGATGCACCAGTGTCACGGAAGGTGCTTTTAAAACGACAGCTGCAAGTGCAGCTCACGCTAACCTTGTCCCCTGCTCCTCTTCCCTCGTCTTACCGTCATTTAGTGGTAGGATCTGCTTTTAGTGGTAATAAAAACATGATCTTTTGAAATCAAGAACACTTATTTTTAAAAAACTTTTTGTTATGGAATGTTCCAGCGTACACCAGCAGGGAGAAAAGCAGACCGAACCCTCAGGATCCTCTCCTGGCTTCGGCCACCAGCAGCACCTGCCGTTCCTGCTTCACCTCCCATGCTCTGCAGTGTTCTGAAGCAAATCCCAGACCTTATGTCTAAAGCGTAACTTTTTACTTTCAACACCCACACTACCATTATCACATCTTCCCGAGTAAATTAGTCAAATCCTTAATATCGAGTGTCCGGTGTTGAGATTTCCCCAATTGCTCATACTGTTTTCCAGTTGGTAGAGTCAGGATCGGAACAGGCCATGCACAGGACGTCTGGTTGGTGTCTCCTGAAAAGACGGGCCCTCGGGGGTGGGGGTTTGAACAGCAGAGGGCCCTGGCTGGCCACTTGCCCCAGCCCCACTAGCCCGCCTCACTTAATGACATCGCCAGCCAGGCCCTACAGCTGTTTGAGCCTGCAGATCCCACCCTAAGCACAATTTCACGTGAGTCTGCCTTTCACGTGTGGGATGGAATCTGGTTTTTCGGCTCTCTCTAGATTTATTAGAAATCATTCTGTATTCTAGGGTGCGTGCACATAACTTTCTAAAATTTCTGATAGCTATTAGGTTGATCAATATCAACATCACTTTGCTGCTTTTGTGGATCAAAAATGGTTGAATTTCAAAGTGAAATAAGAATATGTGTTGCGCTGGGGATAAGAGTTGGGCTGCAGGGACTAGCGTGTGCACAGCAGTGACCCGTCAGAAAGGGGACTGAGCAAAGGCAAATGTCTGCAGCTGACGGCCTGCAGGGTTCTTTCAGGTCACGCACCGCACGGTTCACCCGTTCAAGCGCTCAAGTCGTTGGTTTGTTGGCATATTCACAGAGTTGTGCAGCCACCATTACAGTCAACTTTAGAACATTTTCATTGCTCTAGAAAGCCCTGCACCCATCAGCAGGCACCCCCTTTCCCCTACCCGCCTATCCCTAGGGAGCCACTAAGCTGCCTCTGTCTCTGTAGATGTGCCTGTTCTGGACATTTCATACAAATGGCGTCGTACGGTGCATGGTCTTGGGTGTGTGGCTCCTTTCACTTTGCGTGATGTTTTCAAGGCTCATCCTTGAAAACATCCGTCATAGCATGTATCAGTCCGTCGTGTGGATACGGCACGCTTCGTTTATCCGTTCATCAGTTCACGGACACCTGAATCGTTGCCACTTTCTGGCTGTTACGTGTAAACGCTGCTGTGAAATCTGTGTGTAAGTTTCTGTTGAACGTATGTTTTTATTTCTCTTGGGTGTATACCTAGGAGTGGAATTGCTGGGTGATATGGTGCCTCTGTGTTTAGCTTTTTGAAAAATTCCAAACTATTTCCAAAGCAGCTGCACCATCTTACGTTCTCACCAGCGGAGCATGAGGGTTCTGATTCCTCCATACCCTCACCAGCACTTGTTATGATCTGACTTTCTGATTGCAGCCATCCAGTGGATGTTGTAACGAAATGTTCTTGGCAGGGTAAGATACCTGTAGAGGATAGGAAAAGGGTTGTCATTTTGTTAGTGGCCTGGTGTATCTGTCTGTGGTCATTTCCAAAATCTCCTGAGGAAGCCGCGTTTAAAATGCAAGCTAGGGCTTGCCACGTCTGCGCTTCCTCATGGCTGCCGCTGGCTGCGGCCCTTGCTAGTCGGTGATGGGAGTTCTGGGTTTTTATGACTAGTTTCCAGGATATGAAATAGTCCCCCCTTCCTGCATGTCTTATCTGTCACATGTCCCTTTCTCTGCAGGCGTCACTATGAAGCTCATGGATGAGGTGGCGGGGATTGTGGCTGCACGCCACTGCAAGACCAACATAGTCACGGCTTCCGTGGATGCCATCAATTTTCATGACAAGATCAGAAAAGGTAATGGAACTCTTCTGACAAAGATGAGGGGGTGGCCCTCCAGCACTTGGGTCCCCTGTCCAGTTTGGTTTTTGTTCACCCCCAGAGCTGCCTGGGCCTTACCTGCCCATCTTGCATAAGGAGCAGGGAGCCAAAGCTTTTTGCTTCGTCCCTGCTGCGAGGCCAGTGCTGATGTTTCAGTGTGGTGACGTCTATAACTCATACGTGATTGGGGCCTTTCTATCCCTAAAGATTGGCACAGATTGATTCTCTTAAAATGCCCCACGCATGAAGCTCTGTGAAGATCCTGTGCACACAGTTGCCTGAACCTTGCCACCAAACCTTGCAGTAGGCACGTTTCATTTTGCGGAGGAGTCGATCATCCATGATTTAGGCCATGACAGGGCCAAGGCAGCGAAGCGCATAGGAGCCCCTCCTCGGCCAGCCCCACCTGCGTCACCCACGGCAGTGCCGGTGTGTGCAGGTTTCCCCCGTGGTAGAAATCCAGTCCTAGTGACTGGGTCCCCACCCCGAAACAGTGCCTGCTGTCCCCGGGGTGCACTTGCAGATTTGGGAGGCAGGGCCCTGCGGCCTGTGCAAGTATCATTCACTGCGCTCGTCTGATGTTGCCGCGCGTCTGCGGAATCGAAGCGAAGTCCCCTGCTGACACGTGGTGATTTCTATTTGTGTTGTGTCTCCTGAGATGAGGCCCTGTAGCCCCTGAAAGGCAGCGCTTCCTCTGGGGCTGGGGGCGGTGTCTGGTCACCAGAGCCCGGGGCTGATTCTGAAGACAGCGCCCCCTTAGAGCAACTCTTTGGAGGCGCTGTGTGGGGAGACCAGTCCCTTGCCGGGGAGGTGGGGAGGCAGAAGAAATGCAAGCTTGACTCTCCTCGCCGTCCTCTGCCCACCAGAGTCGCATAGAGGGGCCACAAGGCCTCGTTCAGACGCTCGGGTCCCTGTCAGACCCACCTGGTGCCTGTACACCGCGTGCTGGGGCAGCAGCGTGCTGAGGGTGGGATTGGGGGGGTTGCCTCCCGCTCTGCTATTACTGACAGCAGGGGAGGTTTACCCACTTTGGGCTGGGGGCTTGGGGGCGAGAAGGACGGTCTGCAGCATTGCTCCCCTGCACTTGGCAGAATCCCTTCTTGACTGATAGATGTTTGCCCAAAACAGGTGGGTCTTGTGTGTTTTAGCTTGTCCTCCACGGGCCTTGAGCAGGATGTGCTCTGAGGGTCGCTGGCGGCTACCGCATGAGCCTCGGGAAAAGGAGGATCCCGCCGTGTCTGTGACCCCTGGCCTCGTCAGGACTCCTGCCTGGGTGAATTCCCACGATTAGGGCTATGTTGTTGAACACAGATTCAAACTTCACTGTGGAAAGCACGCTTCTCTTCCATAGGACAGGTCTGTTCAGTTGTCCCTGAGTGTCCTTTGACAACCACTAAGAAAGGAGATGGACTTTCTTAGATAGCCACTCGACTTCCTAAACATCCGCCCAATCAGCAAATGTTCTCTGCACAAAGTGCAGCAAAGCACCCAAAGAAAGAAAAGTCAACAACGTTTGTTAGAAACTAGGAAGCCATTGAAAGGGGGCCCTCCCCTTCAAACTCTTCACCCTCGATTGCTTCCACCACCAGGAGTAACTTTTAGGGCAGAGGTCAAGGAGAGGTGTAGAGAGGTTCCCAGGCAATAGGAATTATGGATTTTTTTTTTTGAGACAGAGTCTCACTGTGTTGCCCAGGCTAGAGTGCCGTGGCGTCATCCTCGCTCACAGCAACCTCAAACTCCTGGGCTCAAGCGATCCTCCTGCCTCAGCCTCCCGAGTAGCTGGGACTCCAGGCATGCGCCACCATGCCCGGCTAATTTTTTCTATATATTTTTAGTTGTCCAATTAATTTCTTTCTATTTTTAGTAGAGACAGGGTCTCGCTCTTGCTCAGGCTGGTTTTGAACTCCTGAGCTCAAACAATCTGCCTGCCTTGGCCTCCCAGAGAGCTAGGATTACAGGCGTGAGCCACCGCGCCCAGCTGGAATTATGGATTTTAAGGAAAAATCGTGAACTGCAGTTAGTCAAGCACTTTTCTAAGGAATTAATTTAGCAACTTAAAAGACATCCAGAGCAACTCGTGTAAGGAACTGCTTCGACAGAGACTTTTCCTCTCTAAAGGTTACATTTCTTTTAAGACACAGAAAAGGGGATCTTCGTGTTCAGAAGCCGTAATTCCTGATAGAACATTCTACGTGGATCGGCTCCCTAAGGAGCACTGCTGAGGGCAGGCTGGGTGGGCTGGCCTGGTTCCCAGTGCCCCAAAGAGCCGCCGTGTCGAGCTGCACCGATGGGCTGGTGAGACCCCAGGCCCCCACCTGTCCCAGCCTTGGCCTGGGTCCTCTAGGAACACGTGGGCTCCTTGTCGGACGGAGGGTAGTTGCCACTTTCTTTGGTAACGTCCTGTTTTGTATGTAAAGGAATTTGGGCCAAGCTGAAGTAACAGTTGTGGAGTCTGGCCTCTTTCTGCACCAGTGTCCCCTGGGGACTGGGGACCCTGTCACTCCTCATTTGTTGTTTTCCAGGGGAGCAGCACCGTGCTCCGCCCAGGCGCCTACTGGTTGTTCCCAGGGAGGGAGATCTCAGTCCTGCTCCAGGGAAGGGTTGCCACGGTCCGTCTCCCGCTCCGAGGGCAGAGGGCCAAGGCCGCTTCGTTTTCCTTCCTTTGCTCCTTTGTGGGGAGATGCAGCGTGAGGCCGGCTGAGTTTGGGGAAGGTGCAGTCCCCAGCGGCTCTGGGTTCTCTGTGATACACAGGCAAGTGTGTCAGAATGTTGCAGGAACGGTGGGGGTTGGCATTGCCATTCTGTGTGACTTCCTTATGTGCTTCTGCTGCGGTCGCTTTATACCCTCAAGACCAGCACTTGCCTTCTGAGCTGCAGGCCCTGGTCCCATGCTTGTGTCGCGCCTCTCGTGTCAGCCGTGCCATGAAGGAGGCCACAAGGGCCAGACCCCACCGCCCCACTTGGGGGTGACACACACATAACAGAGGACCGTGTATGGTGGCTTTAGCAGAGCCCGGGGAGCTGCTGAGGGGTTGTGTGCAGGCCGGTGGAGCTCCATGCTGTGAAACTGCCCCTCAGAAGAGTGAGCTTCTTTCTGTTCAGCACTGGCCGAGTGCCAGGCCGTGGGCCGTGGCCGCCGCTGTCGCTCAGGTGAGGTGTCCATCAGGCAGTTGTGTCAGGAGCTTTTCATCATCACGACATGGGCCCATTGGCCCATTTCAGCCACACTCACAAACACAGGGGCCGTTTCCGGGGCTGGGAAAGGCCTCACATGCAGCTGCCTGGCCTCGGCCGCCCTCTGGCCAGCCTGGCTCGAGCAGGCAGCAGATTCGCCGTTTCCCAGCCAGATTCTCCAGGACACCTCGCGCTCTGCTGGACCGAGAGGGCCCGCTTGTTACTCCCTCACCCCTCGCCACCCCATCCCAACGCCGCTGCCACGTTAACGGCCTTTAGATGCCAGTGACCTGCCGCTTCTCTGCTCACAGCCTCATGGCTGCCCATGACGTGCCAAGTTCAGCCTGAGTCCTTGTGCCTGGCATTCCAGGTCCGCTAGGACAGGCTGCCACCTGTCATGCCGGTCTTCTGGCACTTGTGCGCCAGCTGGCATGGCTGAGCCTGTGCGGGGTCCCAGCAGGTGTTTGCTGAGTTAAGCTCACTCTAGGCGGTTGGGGCGAGGGAAGGAGGGCTTCATCCACGAGACCGCATCTCATTGGAAAATTGGAAATGACGCTGAAACCACCTGCCTCACGGGGCTCTTTGCCCAGCAAAGGCAGATGGAGCTCCCTGTGCCAGCTCCAGAACAGGTGCCGGGGACAGAGACGGCCACGAAAGGCCAGAGCCGTGCTTATGGGACCGCACCTCTGCCAGGAGTGCACGTGGCACGCGGAACCTGCCGGCACGCCACAGGCAGGGGAGCTCGTGATGTGAGCTTACTCTGGCTCCATTTGTTTTCCAGTTAAGACGTTAAAACAAGACAATTGTTATGAAAAAGTTAAAGGGGAAAAGTAGTCACCTTTAGTATAATAGTTTTGGAAACGTTAGTTAAGAAAACCTTTTCTTGTGGAGAAATGACCTCTTCTAAAGTCTACTAAATTCCTCTACTAAAATGAGGAATCTTCTAGAAAGGGCTTTAAGGTGCGTTATGTAAGAAATACCAAGTTACTTCACTGTTTCCAGGCTTTTCTTAAGAAAGTTCATTGCCATGGCTCTTACTGGAGCGTAAGCGCTGAGCCGCTCCTAAACTTTGAAACACTTGGCAACCTCGCATGCTTGGTGACTGCTATTTTTTATTATTTTGTTTTCTTTTCCAAATCCCTGGCACACTGCTGAAATCTGGCTCCTGTTGCCCCTGGAGAGACGCCCGTCTGCTGGGGGAGTCGGGCTGGGGCACCTGCCAGCGCTCACGGGTTGTGCCACTCCAGGCAGGCCCAACAGTTGTTTAAAAACAGAAAGGAGCTTTAATTCACAATTCAGCCCACCGCAGGCACTGGATATATTTAACTGTAACTACCATTACACACTTTCGAGTGCCAGGCTTTGTGCTAAGTACTTTATGCCATTCACGCCTCACACAGCCCCATGAAACAGGGACTGTTGTTATTCCCACATTTCTGACCTGGAAACCGCAGTTCCGAGAGGTCAAGGAGGCTGTCCAGGGCCACACTCTGTGGCCGAGCCGGGCAGGGAGACCCAGCAGTTGGGCTCTGGGGCCAGAACTCTACGCCCCATGCTCTTGCGTCCCCTGACGACCTTGCTTGAACACTACCTGGCATTCACCACCAGGGCCCAGAGCGTCGCCTCATGGCTGATGAAGTGCAGCCCATGCTGATGCGGCGCAACGCCCTCCAAGTCTTGAGTGCTTGCTCTGGGCTGCCGAGTGGCTACCGTGGTTCCTCATGTGGTTGCTAAGGGCTCCCGCGGTAGTGCTCTGGGTTTTGTCCATCCCATCAGCCTCGGTCCAGGGCCCTTCTTCCTGCTGAGTCAGAGGCAGGGACAGATGATTCAGTCTCCTGCCTCCAACAGCTCCAGCCTAAGTTACTTCAGTGTTGCTGCAAGAGCCCACCTGTGCTGCCGTCTCAAGGTCCTTGACCAGATCAAATCTGCAATGTAAGGTCACATGTTTATAGGTTCCAGGGATGAGGACGTGGACATCTTTTTGTTTTTTTTTTGGAGACAAAGTCTTGCTATGTTGCCCAAGCTGGTCTTGAACTCCTGGCGAGCTACAGTACCTGGCTTTGAGTGCGGGGTGGCTCACGCCTGTAATCCCAGCACTTTAGGAGGCGGAGGTGGGAAGATTGCTTGAGGACAAGAGTTCAAGACCAGCCTAGCAACACAGCGAGACCTCATCTCTACAAAAAATATTTTAAAAATTAGCCAGGCATGGTGATGCCCACCTGTAGTCCCAGCTACTCTGGAGGCGGAGGCAGGACGATCACTTGGGCCCAAGAGTTCGGGGTTACAATGAACTATGATGGTACCACTGCACTGCACCCTGGGTGACAGAGCAAGACCTTGTCTTTTTAAAACAACAAAACAAAACTCAGGCTCCAGCCCATTTGGAAGCTCTGCCTTTTCTTTATCTTACAAGCCCTGTGGACTGGACTCCGACAGAGAACCCAGGAGAGGGTGAAGGGTGGCCCTTGGTGGTTTCAGGGCAGTGTGAGAGGAAACGCCCTCTCACTCTGTCCTAAGTCTCAGCTACAGATGCCGAGCCCCTTGGAAGTTTGGGGCATTAGCGAGAAGGGGACAGAGGCAGCAAGCCTTCCTGCTCAGCCCTGCTTCTCGTTGAGTGTTTGCACTGGAACTCGGGTTTGGAGGGACCTTATGGATTGGGGTCCCCGTGAGCACAGCTGAGTCCCCACCTCTCGGACCAGGCTCATGTGATGGGGATGCTGGGAGGGTCTCCCACAGAACACAGTCATAGCTCAATGTCACAGCTGCTACAGCCACTAGTCTGGAACCCAGGGAGCAAGGACAAGGATTTTTTTAAGGCTTCACACGCTGGAAAGCTGAAAACTCCCTTGCTGATGCAATAGCCCATTTTAGGCATTTGGACAGCGTTAGAAGCAACTTCTTGCCTGGTATAAATGTGTCTACTGCAGACGAACCACAGGGAGGGATTAGTTTAAATGTCACCTCTCACTGCCCTGTTGTGCGGCTTCCTTTACTCCCTGCAGGACACTCCAGCACAGCCCCAGGGTTGAGGTGCCTTTTCCCCAGAGAGACCATTTCGCAAACTCAGGCCCCACCCAGAAATGACTCCCTGGGCCTGTGTCAACGTCACGTAATTAATGTGGGCAAGTGACATCAATGTGGCCATAGAGCAAGGACAGTGTCCCCTTTAACGAATCTGGAGGAAGTCACTCCCAAAATGCCAGTGAGGCCTGGGGAGCCCTGGATGAAGGGAAGTCGCTCTGAGTGGCTCCCCTGCTCCGCTGCATTCCCCGGGGTTGGGTGCAGGGGCAGCACACGCAGCCTCCTACTCCTCATGGCCTCCCTGAGAGGCTGCTTCTCTTGGGCCCATTTGTAGATGAGGAAACTGAGGCACAGTGCAGTTTCCTGGGTTGCCTCTGCTCAGTGGCCAAGCCTGGGTTCAAACCCAGGCCCGTCTGACTGCAAAGCTGTGGGACTTGGGCCCTCCTGAGTGGCAGCACAGCCTGTGGACACTGCAGCTTTGCCAGGCGTCTGCCCCCAGCCTTTCCCAAGACATGTCAGGGCAAATGTCTTGGACCCCTCAGGGCCTTGGCTGAGCACGGCTTGCTGGAGGTCTGTTCTCAGTTACTCCGTTCCCTCCCCTCACCCCACCAGGATGGTTCCACCCACCTTTTTTTTTTTTTTTTGAGACAGAGTCTCACTGTGTTGCCCGGGCTAGAGTGCCGTGGCATCATCCTAGCTCACAGCAACCTCAAACTCCAGGGACCAAGCGATCCTCCTGCCTCAGCCTCCTGAGTAGCTGGGACTACAGGCATGCGCCACCATGCCCGGCTAATTTTTTCTATATATTTTTAGTTGTCCAATTAAGTTCTTTCTAATTTTAGTAGAGACGGGGTCTCGCTCTTGCTCAGGCTGGTTTCGAACTCCTGAGCTCAAACAATCCACCTGCCTCGGCCTCCCAGAGAGCTAGGATTACAGGCGTGAGCCACCGCGCCCGGCCTCACCCACCTTTTAAATAAACAAGCTGCCCTGTCCTTGGGTGCATTTGCACATGTGACCTTACGGAAGGTCCCAAGGCAGCACCTCTGCTCCGAGCTTGATGGGCTAATTGTCAGGACCTAGAGGTCTCTCTGAGCCTCGGCTGCCGTCATGGCAGAGTGTGGCACTGCTGGGGTCGTGCTTGCTTTGGTGGTTTCTAAGACAGGCACAATGAAGTGGAATCGAGGTTTTCTCCCTTTTCAGATGGGCCCCCCAAGGTCCCAAGCTTGCCCAATGCCAAGGCCACTGCAGGATATAGACAGACAGCACAAGCATGCAGGGCAGGTGTGGCCCACCCTTCCTGCTTTCCTCATGCCAGGGGAGGAAGGTGAATTGAGCCAGATCTCGTGGGAAGGAGGCCTGACCCCTCCCTACCCCCCTTTGCTGGGAGATCTTGAATGTCCTGACCTCCAAGCGGAATGGCCAGGTCTTCCAGCAGCGCTCCTCAGCCTGTGCCTCTGGCCTTCTGTTGGGCTAATGTTCCCCACGAGCCACTTGAACACACTTGTCTTCAGCTCTCAATGAGAGGCCTTACCGGCCTCCACGTTTGGTGAAAGGGCTATAGTCACCTGGTCACAACTTGGCCAGCAGGTCAGACAGTCCAGGCTCTGATCTAGTAAGAAGCATGACAGCGCGTGGCTGTGTCGAGGGCAAGTAATGGCCTGGTGCTCAGCATGTGATCACCGCCATGCCTGGCCCTGCCCAGAGCTTTATACCCCTTGGGTAGGAGCTGTGCTCCTGCAGTACAAGACGTGGATAATGTACCCTCAGGGTGAGCAGGCAGAGCCCAAAGCCGGTGTGTTCCCTTAAAAATTACGCAGCTTCTTGCTGCAGGTGGCAGATTCCGCTTTCATGCAAGGTCAGTCTGCAGGTATGCCTGGAATTCCCCAGGAAGGACAAGAGCAGTGCCCCGGAGGTGGGAGCCAGCAGCCCAAGGTGCCTCGCCACAGCCCCTTCCCGGAATCTGCCCTGGGGTCTGCCCTGGGGTCGGCTGTGGGTTAGGAGACCCTCCAGCAGGACCCTGGGAACTTCGCGTTCTATCTTGGCCGCTGTGACTTGAGGGTCACCTTTCAACCTAGGTTCTGGATTAAGTCCCCCAGCCAGTCAGTGACCACATCAGCTTTCCAGCTTCAAAGTATCTGTGTTCTGCCAGCCAAAGTGATAGCCTGTGTCTTGTTTGGAATGATGATGTTGGTCTCTGAAAGGTGAGAAGATTCAGGTTTTGGTTGTAATTGAAAAATTTCCTGGCTTTTATGAAGTGGCCATTGTATTATGGCCCATAAGAGGCTCTTCGAGGCAGCGTTCTCTTCTTCTGTTGTGTTGTCTAATGCTCACCGAGTCAGCTTATTTAGTTGTTTGTAATCATTGTTGATTGAAGTCAGAAGTTTCTTCAGATTTCTAACACAGCAGTTAAACCATGAGCAGCCAGGATTTTGCTGGGGCTGGTGTGGCTTTCGTGGGCAGTGACAGAGGGCACGTTTCCTGTCGTTCAGAACTCACAGCCGGTGTCCCCCGGGGTCTCCTGTCACAGCAGCACACAGGCAGGTGGGTGTTCCCTCATTCAAAGCCTCTGGCCCCGGGGGTGTTCCCCCTGGTTTTCTTTCATGGAAGGGCTTGTGCCTGCTCTTTGGCTCTGTGGCCCCTGAGTCTTAAAGAAGGGGGCAGAGATGCTGTGGGACCCTCACAGCTAATCTGTTTAACCTTCCAGCTCCTTGGCTGGGAGACAGGCCCATGGCCTGCCCTCTTCCCAGGGTGTGTGGTTGGTGACTGCGTCGGATGCTTTGCACATGATTGTACACCTTGCAGCTCACGTAATGCCACCTGCTGCTGACCACACGGCTCCTTCCTTCCCTCCCAGAACGGGCATGAAGCGCTCTTCGTAAGTATGAAGTTGCAAGTCGAATGTGGCGTGGAACGTTCTGATTCTCTTTAACACGGAATAACCGCTCCCGCCCCTGGCCTGCTCACCCTCCCCCTAACAGTCACCGTGCTGCCCGCTTTCTCTCTCTGGGTCTCTGAACCTGTCTTGTAGGGCCCGTTTCGGTGGAACCAGATAGACATTGAGGGTCCCAGGGGCTGTGTTGAAAGTCCGGGCAGCCAGCACTTGTTCCTGAAGGGCAAGCCCCGCAGCCTGACTCAGGCAGGAGTTTCTTTGAGACTGGCCCAGAATGAAGCCACACGCCAGGTGGTGGCTGGTAGGGACCCTTCCCCTGGAAGCCCCCAAGGGCTAATGCATCCTCGTGGCCAGTAGCATCATCGACAGTGATGATGACCGTGCACCGAGCGCCCCTCCCCCAGGCACCAGCTCAGCACTTGGCTTGTTTCCTTCCATCCCATAGTTACCCCCGAGACAGGTTCCCTCGTGCCCATTTATAGGAGAAAAGCTGAGCTCCACGAGATTAGGAGATTACGTCCAGGGAAAGGAGGGGCAGGGCCAGGTGGGAGGAGGGAGCCCACACCCAGGAGGGTGGAGGGGGCAGGAGAGAAGCTCTGGGTCCAGTGCTGCAAGGGGCTGGGAAGTATAGGGAGGTCAGTCAGGGTAGAGGGAGAGGGGGGACACAGGGACAATGTGTAGGAACAGGTGGCTTTGGACTTTGTCATCATCCACAAGGAAACCGTGCTGGTACAGGAAGCGGTGAGCATGGGGGACTCTGGTGTCATGTCCAGCGGCTCAGAGGAGGGAGCTCCGGTCCCGTGGGCAGGACCTGCGGGGCCAGAAAGGATGCCTGAGGCCTAGGATCCCACCAAGGGGCAGGGGCAGCGGCCCTGAGACACTGGAGCTTCAGGGGTGGGGAGCAGCATGGTGGGGCGGTGTGTGGCTGCAGTGGCACCAAGAAGGCCAAAGAGTGGACAGTGCAGGCTGCAGATTCGGCCTCACCCTGAGGGAGGACAGAGCCGGCTCACACCCAGAGCTGCTGGGAAGCAGGTGGGGGCTCCCCTGGGGGTGGAGGCTCGGGAAGCATTCTAGTAGAGGCCACCTCCTCTCTGCTCGGGCAGGTGGCCACTGAGATCCCTTCAACTCTAAGCTTCCACGTAGATGATAAAAATAAACGTCCACTCAGTAGAAAGATAAACATTCATGAGCTACTAATGATGCATCCGAATATTTTGTCATTTTAATGTCCTAGTAGTTAGTAAAGCGTCTGTGTCTCCTAACCAAGCGTCTTTGGCTGTCCTCAGCAACACTGATTTCTCCCCAGCCCTGCTTTTGGGGCGAAGGCTGCCCTGACCTCGCCTTCCCGTCTCTGCAGGCTGTGTCATCACCATCTCTGGACGCATGACCTTCACGAGCAATAAATCCATGGAAATCGAGGTCTTGGTGGACGCTGACCCCGTGGTGGACAACTCACAGAAGCGCTACCGGGCCGCCAGTGCCTTCTTCACCTACGTGTCCCTGAGCCAGGAGGGCAAGCCGCTGCCCGTGCCCCAGCTCGTGGTGAGTGTGCGTCTGCGGGGTCAGTGCTCTCAGGACTCTGGCAGAGACGGTGCTCACGTGAGTCCCTCTGTCTTGTCCCATGGGGTCAGAGTGGGGCCCAGGCCTGGCCACTCCCTGGACCAGTGACCCCGGGCTGTGCAGATCAGGCAAGGTCGAGAAGGCCTGAAGGGAGGGCTTTGGGCTCCGTGCCTGTGGGCTCCGAGATGGGGCTGGCAGACCGGATGAGAGGCCCCTTTGCGAGCTGGGCGTGGTGCCTTGGGCTCCTGGTGTTGGGGGTGGGCAAGGACTGCGCCTCGGGCTTCCATCCCCTGCCAAGGGGCCTGGTGGGAAGCTGGAGGGGTGGGCTTTCTCAAGATGGCCATGGCCTGTGTGTCCTGCCTGGTGCAGACTGAGCCAGACCCGTGGACTTTGGGCTGGGGGGGATCCAGGTTTCTTGGCCTTTCTCTGCCTCGGGCTGCCAGGCGTGGCTCTGCCCTGGGGTTGCAGAGGGTGGTGTGTGTAGGGCAGGTAGGGGGTGTGTGCACCTGGCCACCCACCTTCCGTCATAGCGGCCACCGCCCCATAGTCCATATCCTCTGAGCTCTGACTCGTTTTAGAGCTGGTGGGTCTATGCCCGGCACGGGTCCTGGAGGGTCCCAGACACCTGCAGGGTTAGTGTGGCCCAGAGAGGCGGCTTCCACATCTCTGTCGTAAGGACGAAGGTTCCTGTCCAGGCCAACCACCCAGGGGCTGGTCCTGTTGCCTCTGAACCAGACCTTATGTCATCACTAAAAGGACCAAGAGGAAACCAGAACCATGGTCTGCAGTTGGAGCTTCCTGCCCTCTGGGGGCTGAAGAGGTGGGGGGCAGAGTGCCTTGGTGCGGTGGGCCCCCGGCCTCTTGGGTATCTAGTGCTCTTGTGGAAGCAGCCAGGCAGGCAACGCGGCCCCTGCCAGCCTGAGTCCCACTTCCAGAGCGCTCACCCCCGCCCCGCCCCCGCGCGTCTGCTCCCTGCGCGGATCTGCCAGCTCTTGCTGCTCAGCCTCCTGGAGAGGAGCATGGACTGGAAACCTCTGTAGCAAATAAACATATTGCATTTAAAATCTCACTTCCTCTCAAAGGCAGGGAGTGCAGCGCTGATGGCTTCTTCCCGCGGCTGAGGAAGGCCGCCTGGCTGGCCAGGTTGCCCATGGCAGCTGATTTCTTGATTGAGGCTGAGCCCTCCAAGCCCCCTCACTCAGCAGGGCTGCGGGTGGCGGTGTGGGGCTTGTGTGGGGCTTGTGTGGGGCTTGTGTGGATTGTCAGGCTGGCCAGGCCACCCGGTAGGGGCCTCGGAGGGGAGGGGGCTGGGCTGCAAAGGGGCTGGTGGTGCGCCTGGCCTTGGAGGATGAGGAAGCAGATAGAGCAGACTCGGCCTGGTTTAAAGGAAGGAAAGGGAGCAGACGTGGGGGCTGACACCTGCCATGCCACTTCCGAGCGCCTGTTCCCTCCCCTCGTGCCAGGCCTGCCAGGATGCTCCTTCCCTGCTTGGAGCTTACGAGGCAGGCGCCCCGATGGATGGGGCCGCTCAGCCCCCTGCTCCCCACGGCAGCCCCCCAGCCACCCACGGCAAAGGCCCCCGGCCCCTCTGCTTATAAAACGCACCTCCCCACACAGGCCGCACACAGTGTCCAGCTGTGCCGGGGGGTCTCCCTGGGGCCAAGACGGGGAGGGGCGCCCAGTCAGGACGGCATCTGCTCTGCTTGCTGCATCACCTCGGCCCTGGCCTTGCTGTGGGCCCGCCCAGCCTCCTCTGTCCTTGGCCTTCAGAGTCTGGTTCTCTGCCTGCCTTGGGCTGGCCAGAAGCACTGTCTCCCTGTCCTCTCCCGGGCCCTCCTGGGCTCTCCCCCAGTGACCGTCACCTTCTGTGACACTTCTCCGTGTGGCTGCCCCTTACCTCCCCTTCCTGGACGCCGAATTCCCCACCTCACACAGGCACGTTCCTCAACTCTCCTTCCCAGCCTCCCAGACTCTTTCCTGGCTTTCCCGGCCCTGTCTTCCCTTGGAAGGCGGCATGGCCAGGTCCAGGGCTGCGCCGCCTCTACCTCGCTGGCCTCTTCCTGGCTTTGGCCCAACTGTCCAGGCCGCTAAGGCCTGCGCTTCCTGACGTGGGATTCTGCAATGTCCATACGGACACTCTGGCCTCCCTGGCCACCCCACGGTACCCCCTAAACATGAGGCTTTGACCTGTGCCCCTCTCTTTGGGTGGCCGGCCCAGTCCTGTGCCTGGGGTGTTGCTTCTGTCCCCTGTTGACTTCCAGATGGACTTTGCCAGCCCTGCCATCCCCCACAGGGTCTCCAGAAGCATCTCAAACAGTTTGTCAAAATTGAACTCATTACCCCTCGCCCCCATCCCAGCCCTCCTCGTGGACTCCCACTCTGACTGGCCCCTCCCTCCCGAGCAGCCACAGGCCCCCACACTCCGTCCCACCAACAGCCCCTGCTCAGTCCCAGCTACTCCCTCCTCCCTTCCTGCTGCCCTTGACTGCACCCCGCCTACAGCCCAGCCAGCTAAAATCCAAAATCGGATTCACTCCCCTCCCACCTAAACTCCGCATGGCTGCCCTGCACCCTGAGCCCTCCTTGTTCCTCAAACACCCAGACCGACTCCTGCCCCGGGACCTTTGCACTGGCTGTTCCTGTCTGGACCACCTACCCTCAGACCCTCCCAGAGCCGGCTTCTGCCTGCTTTGTCCAGACGTTTCCTCCTCTGAAGGGCCCTCCCTGACCACTCTAGATAAAGCAATGCCCCACCACCCCCTCTGTTGCTGTGCCATTTCCTCGGGCGCCCAGCACCTCTGAATTCGCCTGGCGTCTAGTGCATGAGTTAATTTAGTATCCGTTCCAACTCTGGACGCCTTGGGCTCAGGAGACGTCTGTGAGTGGTTCGCAGGCTCTGCAGGCTGCAGCCGAGGTGCTCCTGCTGGACGGTGGAGCTGCGGTCGTGGGTCCTTCAGACCCCAGCCTCCCTCCGCCGCAAACGCTGCACGTGCTGCCGCAGCTTGCAGGTGTGGGAGCAGGTGTCCTGCCGCTGGGGTCTCGTCAGAGCTTTAAACTTACTAGTTGCATGACGGTGGGCACCTTCTTTCTGTGTGCCTCAGTTTCCACATCCATACAGTAGTGGTGGCCATTGTGCATGACACATGGGCTGGGTGAGGGTCGGAGGGTGGCAGTTGTCTGCCCCTATCCACCTGCTCGTCCCCAGAGTCCTCCTGGAACTCGGACCCTCCCAGAGGCGGAGCAAACAAATGGGTGAAAATAGAGGGTGTTAGATATTGCCGGAAGTGGGGGGGATGGGAGTCAGCTGGGGGCCAGATGCCATTTTATTTTATTTTATTTATATATACTTTTTAAATTTGTATTATTTATTTATTTTTAATTTATTTTAGTTGCCCCAGGTAGAGTGCAGTGGCATCATCATAGCCCACTGCAACCTCCAACTCCTGGGCTCTAATGATCCTCCTGCCTCAGCCTCCTGAGTAGCTGGGATTACAGCCATGTGCCACGACGCCTGGCTAATTTTTTCTGTTTTTAGTACAGATGGGGTCTCGCTCTTGCTCAGGCTGGTCTCGAACTCCTGAGCTCAAGTGATCCTCGCGCCTTGGCCTCCCAGAGTGCTAGGATTACAGACATGAGCCACTGCACCCGGCCAAGATGCTATTGGAGTTGGGGAGGAAGGGAAGGAGCCCAAGGAGCCTCTCTCAGTGACCATCCAAGTGAAAGGGACATTGGCTGAAAGTGGAGCCAGCTGCCTGTAACGGGAACGGGGGGGCCATGACAGGCCTGAGGCCACATGCTGTGACAGGGCTGAGCGGGGCGGGATGCAGCCTTGGAGCATCCTGGGGCCTTTCCTCTTCCACACGGCTGAGTCTGTGGTGCTCACCCAGTGTGCATAGTAAGATCGAGGGCAGCCTGGATGGTCTGCACGTTGAAAAGGCGTCGGTGCAAACGGACAGGGTGCTCGGGCAAGGCTGGCGATACTGGCCGCCTCTGAGTTGTAAGGCAGCCACCCAGGAGGCCAGCACCTGCTGCGGGCATGGTTGACGGCTACCTGGCTGCCCCCAGTGCCCACAGGGGCAGGCAAGACACTCCTGCACCTGCGCCAGCACTCAGCAGCTTGGGGGGACCAGGGGCACGACCATGAGGGGCCTGCAATCCAGGGGCTCTGGGAAGAGGGTCCGTCTTGTGTGGAGAGTGGCCGGCAGTCAAGGAGGCGTTTGGGGCCGGACCTGTGACTTTCATGGAGCCAGTGGGTGGGGGATCGGGATGTAGGAGGAGGGCTAGCCCCAGGGGAGGGGGTGCAGAGCGTGGGAAGTGGGGGTGTTCAAATGGAGGGAGCAGTGACCCATCCCCCAGTGTGGGGTCCTGTGTGTGGCCTGTGTCATGTTGATCCAGGCTGTTGTTTTTCACGCTTATAGACAGTCTTTGATTCTTCACTGAGGTGTCCTGGAGCTCAGCCATGTCCATAAAAATAGCCTCCAGTGCAGAGGACAGGGCAGGCCCCAGAGGGATTTGTAGCTGTCACTTGGGGACCGCCCACATGAGCACAGGCCAGGCTCAGAGCACACGTATGCCCACACGGCAAACATGCATGTGCACACGGTCCCTCCAGATGTGCCCGGGTCGGCCCCTCCTCCCACTCCCAGTCTGTTCCCCCGTCCACACCGTGGGCTCTTCAACCTCCCGTCTATTTTTAGCTTCCCTCCCCAGGGCCCACTGACAGGGAATGCAGCCTCTCTGTTTGGAGTTGCTTCTTGATGAATATTTTACGCTGGGGGGCCTGCAGCACAGTTCCCAGCAGCCGCCAGCACCTTCCAGGCTAATTATTGGAAGAGGCAAACCCGGGATCCCTCCCGTCTGCAGCAGTGCTCTCTGACCTGGGGGGTGGGGGCTGAGCTCTAGACATGCCTGAAGGGGCCAGAAAAGTGGCCACTGGGGAGAGACAGGGAAGGCGGGTGTGGGAAGCCCTTTAGTCTGCAGGAGTGTGAGAACCCAGTGTCTGTTGGAGCTGGGGTGGTCCCTGGGTCCTCCTGTGTGTGAGCACTTGCCTCTGAGTCCAGCAGACATGGGTGCTGCAGCCCAAGGGCCCTAGGGAGACGTGAGGTGTGGGCTGGAGAACTTGTGGGTTCCAGCCTGGGTCTGAGGGGGATATGTATAGACAGGGCCATCAGGGAGGGCTTGCCCAGGCCCCTGACAAAGGAGAAGCCCGTAACATTCCAGGTGCACCATTCACGTCGGTTTTTTTGGTTTTTGGAGGTTTTTTTGATTTGCTCTAGGATTTTATTGAGAATTTTTACATCTGTATTCATAAGGGTTATTGGTCTGTAGTTTTCTTTTTTTGTTGTGTCCTTTCCTGGCTTTGGTATCAAGGTGATATTGGCTTCATAGAATGAGTTGGAGAGGATTACTTCCTTCTCGATATTATGAAATAATTTCTGCAGTATGGCTACAAGTTCTTTGTAGGTCTGGTAAAATTCAGCTGTGAAACCATCTGGTCTGGGACTTTTTTGTTGCTGGAAAATTTTTTATTGCTGCTTTGATTTCATTACTTGATATTGGTCTGTTCAGTTCTATTTCTTCCTGATTGAGCCTAGGGAGGTTTTGTGGTTCCAGGAATTTGTCCATTTCCTCCACAGTTTCAAGTTTATGTGTATAGAGATTTTTATAGTATTCAGAGATGATATTTTGTATTTCCATGGTATCAGTTGTAATATCTCCTTTTTCATTTCTGATTGAACTTATTAGGGTCCTTTCTTTTCTGTGTCTGGTTAATCAAGCGAGAGGCCTGTCAATTTTATCCTTTCAAATAACCAACTTTTTGTTTTATTAATCTTCTGTTTAATTTTTCCGGAATCAATTTCATTTAGTTCTGCTCTTACCTTAGTTATTTCTTTTCTTCTGCTGGGTTTAGGATTGGTTTGCTCTTCCTTTTCAAATTATTTGAGATGATTCATTAGATTGTTGATTTGTGATCTTTCTGTCTTTTGGACATATGCATTTAAGGCTATGAATTTTCCTCTTAGGACTGCTTTTGCAGAATCCCACAAATTTTGGTAACTTGTGTCCCTTTTGTCAATTAGTTGGAAGAATCTTGATTTCCATCTTAATTTCCTCCTTGACCCAATAATCATTCAGCAGTAGGTTGTTTTAGTTTTTATGACTTTGTGTAGAGTTGAGTGTTTCTGTTGGAATTGATTTCTAATTTTATTCCATTGTGGTCTGAGAAGATACACGGTATAATTTCTATTTTTTTAAATTTTTTGAGACATGTTTTGTGGCCTGGGATGTGATCAATCTTAGAAAATGTTCCCTGAGCAGATGAGAAGAACGTATATTCAGTAGTGTGGGGGAAGAATGTTCTGTAAATGTCTGTTAGGCTTATTTGTTCTAGAGTCCTGTTTAAATCCATTGTTTTTTAGCTTATTTTCTACTTGAAGGATCTGTCGCATTCTGTCAGTGGGGTTGTTGAAGTCCCTGGCTATTACAATGCTGCTGTTTATCATTTTGGTGAGATCAAGTAGGATTTGCTTTATGAATCTGGGAAGACCTGTGTTGGGTGTGTAAATATTTAGAATTGTTATGCCTTCTTGTTGAATTGTTCCCTTCACCATTGTATAATGACCATCTTTGTCTTTCTTTACTTTTGTTAATTTAAAGTCTGTTTATCTGATATGAGAATGGCTACACCAGCATTCTTTTGGTTTCCATTTGCATGGAATGTTGTTTTCCATCCCTTTACTTTGGGTCTAAATGAGTCTTTGTGGGTTAGGTGTGTTTCTTGGGGACAGCAGATAACTTGGCTTGTATTTTTTATCCATTCAGTCAGCCTATGTCTCTTCAGTGGCGAGTTCAAGCCATTCACATTGAAAGAATTGATAAATGCGGTGGATTTCTGTTCATCCTGTTGTGTAGAACTTTATTGCTTTGTTTTACCTCTTGAGCCATTGTGGTATCTGAGCTCTGAACTTTAGCTTTTGGGTGATTTTACACTGGTGAGTATCTATTGTGCTGATCCATATGTAATGCTGTTCTGAGTGCTTCCTGCAGGGCAGGCAGGTCTGGTCTTGACAAATTCCCTCAGCATTTGCTTGTCTGAGAAACTCTTTATTTCTCCGTTATATAAGAAACTTAGTTTTTCAGGATACAAAATTCTCGATGTTATTCTGTTTGAGAAGACTGAGAATAGGGCCCCAGTCCCTTCTGGCTTATAAGATCTCATTTGAGAAGTCTGCAGTGAGTTTGACAGGTTTTCCTTTGTAAGTTACCTGATGTTTTCACCTTACAGTTCATAGGAGTGCCTCTTTCATGTTAACTTTGGCCAGTCTGATGACTATATGTCATGGTAAATACCTCTTGGTGATGAATCTCCCAGGAGTCTGTTGTACTTCTATTACCTGGATGTCCAGATTTCTAGCAAGATCTGGGAAATTTTCCTCAAGTATTGCCTCAAATAGGTTTTCTAGCCCTCGTGTATTTTCTTCTTCACCCTCAGGGATGCCTATGATTCTTATGTTAGGCCTCTTTACATAATCCCATATTTCTTGTAGGCTTTATTCATTCCTGTTTTTTTCTCTGTTCTTCCTCATTGACTGACTTTTTTAATTCAAAGATGTTGTCTCCTAGCTCTGAGATTCTTTCTTCTGCCTGATCTAGCCTGCTCTTAAGGCTTTCCACTGTATTTTGTATTTCCTTGAATGATTTTTTCATTTCCAGAAACTCAGCTTGATTTTTTTTTTAATAACTCAATTTCATTCATTTCCTGCATTGTTTTTGTGATTTCTTTGTGTTGGGTTTCTATTTTCTCTTATATTTCATTGAGCTTCCTTATAATCCATATTCGAAATTCTTTATCAGTCATTTCAATATTCTCGTTTTGGCTGGCTTCCATTGGCATGGAGTTATTGTTTTCTTTTGGGGATGTCCTTTCACTCTGATTTCTCATGTATCTGGAGATCTTTCGCTGATTCCTTCTCATCTGGAGTAGCTTTTGCTTCTTATTTTTGGATTTTCTTTTGGTTAGATGTTGGCATGCCCAGTTTAATGTCTGAGACAGTGGGTGGTGCTTGTGAGTGAGATTCAACCACACCCTGTATGATTGAGTCAGTAAATGCAGTAAAGGGCTTGCAAACTGACCTCCCTGTCAGTATGTGGTGCTTGCCAGAAGGACTCGATGTTGGTTTTGAATGAGCGCTTTAGTACCACTGCTTCCTTGGCTTGTTTGGAAAATGGATGTTCCCCCAAATGAGCCGTGGCTCAACTGTATGGCCATGTCACATAGACAGAGTCTTTCAGCTCAGGTTTGGTTTGCTTTGCTCCCAGGAAACCCAAGCTGGAGGCTCTGACCTCAGAGCAGCCTGCCCCCACCACGAGGGTCCCGGCAGATGCTCCTAGCCTCATCTCCAGAGGCCGGTGGGTCCCAGGCCCCAGAGCCTCCGATAAAATGTTTTCTGGATTGAAACGGGAGGGAGGCAGAGAGCAAAGCGGATGCAGCCGTCTCTGCCTCTCCTTTCTGAACAAGCCTCACTCGGAGCCAGGGGGTTCTGCTGTTCTCAGGAGGGTTGCTGTCTGGTTTAGGAGGACAGGGTAGCTCTGTCCCCATGGGGGAGGTGGGACTGCAGGGGTCAGGAGAGGCTTTGCCTTGGGAGAACAAGTGGGCTGGGGGCCTGGGTGCTGGTCTTAGGGAGCTGGAGCCTCCATGGAGCACTGACCCCCCGTGTGTACTGTGCCTCCCGCCTGCACAGCACGTCTGGGTGAAGACAGGCTGTTCCCACCCTCTATAGGGAGGACTGTGCAGCAGGGCACAGGCCGGTGGCCCTCCAGTTTGATTCTTTTGTCTCTCCTGGGGCATTATGTGAGGCATGGCCTCAGCTCAGACCCATACAACTTTTAGAAGGCTCTGGAACACAGAGCGCACCTTGCTTCCATCACTGGCTCATGACTTTGTCCTCCCTCTGCCTCCTGGCCTCAGCCACTGCATTCCCAGCCTTCTAGAAGCTGTCTGTAACGCAGTGCTCAGGGCCATAGCTTTGGGATTTGGGCTGCAGGCAGGCCAGAGGCAGAGGCACCCCTTGGCCAGGGCTGGCCGGAGCCATTCCAGGCAGCCGGCACTCCCTGGAGCCTCTCTGTGCTGTTTCCATGATGGTCTCGCTAGTGATCCTTTGCACTGAGGCAGCGGCACAGGGCGAGGCTCTCCGTGGTGGTCAGTTCCCTGGCCCCAGGCCTGTGGCAAAAGCATCAGTGACAGAGGCTGACACCACCTCTCCTGACCAGGGCTGGGCTGGGCGGGGGAAGGGAGGTCTGCTCCCTATGGCCCAGTGAGGCCCCGGCATGTGGAAGGAGGGTCCCCACACCAGGCCTTTGTCATGGGGTGGGGCCCTGGGGGCTCCACCACTTGGGGCACCACCTGCAGGCAGCGAGGGGCCATACCTAACCCTGGGGAATGTCGTGGCCAAAAGAGCCATTAGAAGCGCTTGTGTCAACAAGAAGACATAACAATTCTAAATATGCATGCACCCAACTTAGGTGCACCCAGATTCATAAAGCAAACTCTTACTTGATCTAAACAAATTGATAAACAGCAGCACCATAATAGTCGGAGACTTCAACACCCCACTGACAGCACAGG
>NW_012153840.1:9396696-9410626 GCF_000956105.1 Propithecus coquereli
ACAAGCACCACATGTACTCACCATCAAATTGGTATTAACTGATCAACACATAAGTGCACATATAATAACAACATTTATTGGATGTCGGGCATGGGGGAGAGGGAAGCGGGGAGGAGGGGACGGGTATACACAAAGTCCAATGCGCACCATCCGGGGGATGAACGCGCTTACAGCTCGGACTGGGCGGGGGGCAAGGGCAACATACGTAACCTAAATACCTGTACCCCCATAATATGCTGGAAAAAAAAAAAAGCGCTTGCGGCCCCTCTGCTCAGTCTCTGATCCGCGTGGGATGGGACGCTGCCACGCCAGCGTGCAGCACTTTAATCTGCTTCCTTCATTGGTTTAGCTAAGATTAAACTTCTGGAATAATTTTTAACTATTGACTAACTTAGGAAATTCGGATGTGACTGGAGTGCAGAAAGCTTGATGTGTTCTTTCCTGGAAGGGCCTGGGGATCCGCCTGGCTGTGTGGCCACTAGCGAGGGAAGCCCTGCCCCCTCCGCCCCACCTTGCTGCCAGCCCACGCCAGTGCCTCACAGACCAGGATTTTCACGGAGTTTCTTGATCCAGTGCCACACTCTGCCTTCCTTCTGGATGTTTAGCAGGGAGACTGTCTTGTGATGGGAAAATGCCAGACTCCTAAGCTGCTCCTGTCACCTGATTGGTTAGTGCTCGGGAACTTCCAGTGTCCCGTGAGTCCCATGTCTTCCAGAACCAGGGTTGTGGGAACCATACACAAGGTTGGTGCGGAAAAGAGGACACAGCCCTCCCCTACCAGCTCCGCTCTCTTCTTCGCTTTGCCCGAGTCCAGATTCTTCCTCCAACCGTCTTTGGGTTTTCCATCGTGCAAACATCTTTTGAAGATGCGCTGTGTGCTCAGACAGCTCTGAGCCTGCTGCTGCTTTGCAGCGCTGGTAGGCAGCTCTTTAGACACCGCCTTGGCCTAGCTGCTGCCGGGGGTAAAATGCCGGCTGGGTTTGCTGAGCTGCTCTCGTTCTTCCCGACCTGGTGATTTATAGAGGGGTCAGCTCAGGGCCAGGCCCAGGGTGCACACAGCAGAGTGCAGGGTGCAGCCTGGGGCCTGTCTGTCCCCCTACTGTCATATCTGTGTCCCAGACGGAGCGAGCACCGCCAGGAGAGGGTGCAGTGGAAGAGAGGGCAGTGCAGCTAGAGTCAGGGCAGCCCGCATTCCACTGGGGCTGCCTTGGAAGGGGAGTTGGCAGGGATGAGGAGCCTAGAGAAGTTGCTGGGCCCAGACCAGGGCCCGGCCAAAGGACCGAGAGGTTTTCCTCGGGGCACGCTCGTGCCTGTTGAGTCCTGGCATGTGGAGTGCCCTGGCAAAGGCCCTCTGAGGCCAGACACACTTCTCAGCCCGGTGATCGAAGGAACAGGGAAAAAACAGGCCCTGGGCGCCCCCCTGCCCCCAGTGGCAAAAGGAAGGACAGAGAAGCCTCATCATGCATGCGTGGATGCATACACACACACACGCGCGCGTGCGCGCATGCACACGCGTGCACACACACACACACACACACACACTGCGGAATGGGGGGAAGTGCCCGTCGTGGCCAGCAGCAGACCTGGCGCTTCTTGGCGGGGGCGGGGCTGGGGGTATATCTAAGCCTAGGCGTGCTGGACTCTCCAGTCATGCCCTTGTCACCGTTGCAGGCTCCTGTTGAGGCCTTCACTGGTCTGAGGCCTCTGGAATTGGGTTGGGACAGATGATGCCAGTGTTCACTGAGCAAAAAAAACCATAGGTTTTTGAATCTTGAACGCAAAGACCACACCAGTTTAGAATTAAGGCCTGCTTGTTTGACCTGCATTTGTTTGATCGTTCAGTCATGCATTCATTATTCATTCAACAAATGCCTCCTGGGCCCCTGCCGTGTCCCAGGCACTCTGACAGGACAGGAAGGACTCTTTAGGGACACAGAGTTGGCACACACAGGGCAGAGGCGTGCGGTGAGAAGGCAGCTTCTGGCCCAGGCCTAGCTGGTGGTCAGTGCTCAGCAAATGGCAGTTAGGGCAACTGCCATCTCCATTGCTGTCGTTGGGTGGGGACAGCCGTGTCCACACTCCCGCTGTGAGCAGGGCTGGAGCAGGGCGTGCAGGAGCTAAGGAGCCCTGTGCCTACAAGAGGGGCTCCTGGGAGACACCCACCGGCCAGGACTGAGTCCTGAGCCCTCTTCCCCCTTCGCAGCGCCAGGCCTCCCTGCCCCTTGCCAGCAGCCTCCTGCCGGCCTTTACGCGAGGGAATTTTTCGGCCACAGGCAGAGGCAGTTCCTTCAGAGTCCAAGCCAGTGCTATCGTGAGGGGAGCCCCTGGTGGCGAGGGTGTTTATGACTCTCCACGCAGATATCATTTGAGCCTTCCTGCCGAGGCTGTGCAGTGAGTCCCGGGTGTGCGCAGCAGAATTAATTAACCCAGGCGAGCGGCTCCTGGGAGGCCTCGGAGGACGGGCTCACCGAGGTCCACCCTGGTGGAGCTGGTCTCTGGGGACACAGCTGCTCGTGGGTCGAGTGGGTCCTGGTGCCGAGCTCACCCTTGCCTGCCCGACGGGCCTCTTCACACGCGGGACCCCTCACCAGGCCATGCTGAGCGTCCCCAGTAATCAGAAGACGCTTTAATTGCTTTCGTGATTGTCCTAGGACCCCTCTTGTCTCGTATCACATGGGGGAGGGTGCACCCCGTGGCTTTCTAATTAAGAAGATCCGTGTCCCTCAGGCTTACAGGAAGTTGTTTTATCACCACTGGAAACCCTCTTTGCACCAGACGTCCATTGATTACAAAAAGGACAAGCTATTGATTTTACCAAGGGTGGAACTTAGTCACTTGCCCTCCATGCCACGTTCCAAATGTGTGTTGTTAAAGCGTAGAAAATGCAAAATGGAAAACATTTGGTTTGCAGCGTTCGGCTTTGAAAGCCACAGGCCTCCCCTGCAGTGGAAGAGAGCCCAGGAGACAGACAGCACTTGGCAGGAAGCGCTGAGAGGAGGGAGGAAGACACAGACCCAGGCCCAGGCGCCCCCCGGGCGGGAGGAGAGGGAGTGAGGGGCTCAGGAGCCGGTGCACTTCCACCTGCTGGCTTAGGACGACCCCAGGCCATCGGGCCCTCTCCCCAGGACAGTGCCTCTCAAGGGCAGACACACAGCAGTAGGGAGCAGCCACCAGGCCCAAGGAGTGCACTTGGCCTCTGAGGTCGTTTGTGAGGACAACAGGATCACCCCATACACACACGTGCACACACGCATGTGCACATGCACACACGCGATGGAGCTGCCAGGTGCTGCAGGAAGCACTTTGCTATAACTTCACTAAGTCCCTGTTTCCTGTGGGGAGAGGGGAACCTGGCCCTGGGAAGGTGGGCAGTGTGCCCGAGGCCACACAGCAGGGTCCATGGGACCCCAAGTCCTGCTCCTCACCACCATCCACCAGGCAGGCGCCTGCAAGATGCCACGATGCCCTCTGCCACCTCTTCCTTTCTGTCTGGGAGGGAGCCCCCAGAGGCTTGGGAGGGCCCAGGGCCCAAGCCGGTGATCCTGGGGCACAGCCCCTCCCCCGCCAGCAGCCACAGGTCCTGGGAAGGAACAACTGACTTCTGTGGGGGGCTCCTTCCTTCCCCCACCCCCACCGCTCCATTAAAAACAGCAACAGCCAACAACTTATGTGTTTATTTACTTTACCGGATGGAGGGAGACGGCTGCGGGGAGGCGAGGTGGCAGCTGAGTCGTGGGTGGGGGCCGTGTGTAGGGAGCCATCTGTCTCTCTCGTTCTGTCAGCTCCCCACCCAGCAGGGACGTGGTGGCCCCTTCAGCACTCTGACAGGAGAGCTGTTTATCAGAACTCACTGCCGGTGACCCTGCCACCGCGTGGGGCAGAGACGTTGCCCTGCCTCCCTCTGCCCTGTGCCGGTTCCCCGGAGGGCGAGCAAGGGTCCTTGGCTGCCTGGAACCTCCTGCCCTTCACTATCATCTTTATAAACTTCTGCCTGTAAGGACACCCCTCCTGGGAACCAGGAGTGGAAGGCTGTCTGCATCTTGGGGTGGCAGCGCCCATACAGTGGGTGCCTGATAGGATGTTGAGGCCGAAGGAGCAGAACGCGGCTCTCAGAGCCCAGAACATTCAGCACGGGGCGCCATCCCCAGAGACAGGAGAAGAGCGATGGGCCGTCGGCTGCTCCTTCCTGCCAGGCCCTGCCGGCCGACCTCCTGCACATCCGTCATCGGGCAGCGTTGGCTTTGTCCGGGGCAGATGCTGGCTGACGAGCTCGCTGTGGACATTAAACGTCGGAGAAACATCAGAGTAGACCTGAGACCAGAGCAGGGTACTGACCTCTCCCTCCACCGTGCGTTGACCACTAGGATGACCTGTACTTGGGCCTGTGCACGCATCGGGTCACTTGTGATTGACCAGGTGGGAGAAGCGTCCAGAACTTTTCATGCACTTGTTTGGGATGCTGTGGTGGGGGGCAGGGCCGTGGCCTGGGGAAGCCCCAGCTTGGGAAGCTCTGCTAGGCTGCGTCGCCACAGCTGCACCTGAGGGCTGGGAAGAGACAAGGGGGGCCCCGCCCCACGCATGCACGACCTGAGAGCCGGCACCCCCTCATGGCGTGCGCGTCAGGACCTTGCTCCCATACCACCGTCCTCGCTCCTAGAGTCCTGCCTCGAAGGAGGACTCTTCGTGTGCTTGGGGAGGAAGTAGAGGGTGACGGCCCCGTCTGACTCTCCCTAAGCATGTGGCAGTGTCGACATCCTTGCTGGCGTCACTGCGGATCTGGAGGACACCCTGATGCTGAGCGTTGTCATAAACCTGGGCCCTGGCAGCCACGCGTGTTACCCTCGCCGCTCCCGGGAGCTGTGTGGGCTGGAGCCGGGGCCACACGGAAGACACAGTGTTTGTTCTTCTCGACTAGAGCCCCCAGTGGCTGCTTAGGAGGCGCCTGGCTCAGGCTGCCCCAGGCCCCAGCAGGCCGCCCCAGCAGAGACGGTGTCTTCACCTGGTGGCTGGACAGCCCCACCTGTCCCCCTCCATGGCACCCAAGCAGCTGTGGTTGCAGGCGGGCTGCAGGCTCCTCCCAGGAGCACTGTCTTTCCCGTCCACCGTCCAGACCCTGGAGGTTCACCAGCCTCCCCACCTCGTGCCAGTAGGTGCCAGCCCCAAGAGCGTGTCAGCATGCAGTGACCTGGGGCAGCTGAATCGCTGCTCTCTTCCTCTGTTGCTTTGGGCAAGTTACTCAGCCTCTCCCTGCTTCACTTCATGGGTAAGGGGGGGACCAGTAATAATCTTGATGCTGCTTCTCATGGGTTGTCGTGACAACTCTAACATGCTTGCAGCAGGGCCTGGTGTGCGGAAGGACTCCCTTGATGCTGCCACTCCCTGACAGCTGGTTGCCCAGAGAACGTCCCCTCACCGCCCTGCTCCAATCCCAAGTTTACCTGCGAGCACAGCCGCTACAGCGCAGAGGGCGGGAAGGCGCTGCCCTGCGATGCTGGTGGCCCCTCTCCTGGGGCCTGGAGGTCACTGGGCCACGGGAAGAGAAGAGGGCTGGGTTTCCTCCATCCGCAGCTGCCCTCGTAGGTCTAGTTGGGCTTTTCCCCTTGTCTTGCTTTTTAATTACGGAAAAGTTCAAATACATGCGAAAGTAGACAGAGGAAGGATTGTGTAGTTATGAACTCAGGGCCAGCCTTGTTCGTCTGCAGCCTGACCGCCTCCCCCACCCGCTTACTGTGAAGCAAATCTCAGACGTCACGTGGTTGCCTCAGTGTCCCGGTGTGTCTCTAAAAGATAAGGGCTCTGTTCAGAGTGTCCTTGGCCTATTCTCCCAGTGGACTGGCCTCTAGGAAGTGGACCTGGGCAGTCCCTTGCCCCGCAGAGGCCCGGCCTGGAAGCCCGGCCCTCCTCCTCACAGTTGCGGCAGAACCACCGACCGGCCCAGGCTCGGGCTCTGGTGTGCACGCATGTCATTCCTGTTGTGCTAGAAAGTCACCAAGAATCCCAGCCTCCTGGAGCTTGGAGTGAGAAGGTGTCTTAGACCATTCATGCTGCTATCGCAAAGTGCCATAAACCGGGTGGCTTATAAACAACAGAAACTTACTTCTCATAGTTCCGGAGGCTGAGAAGTTCAAGATCAAGGTGGTGACAGATTTGGTGTCTGGTGAGGGCCCCTTCCTGGTTCATAGATGGCTTCTTCTCATTGTGTCCTCACGTGTGGAAGGGGCGAGGGTCTCTCTCGGCCTCTTTTGTAAGGGGTAGCGATCGCATTCAGGAGGGCTGCCTGTGACCTGCTCACCTCCAGGTACCCTCACCTTGGCGGCTGGCACTTCAGCGTGTGTATTCAAAGGGTTCCCAGTGACCTGCTCACCTCCAGGTACCCTCACCTTGGCGGCTCACACTTCAGCGTGTGTATTCAGGCGGCACGAGCATTCAGACCATAGCAGAAGAGACCCAGAGGTCATGCAGTTGACCCTTCCACCCCCATAGCAGGTCATTTGCCACTAATGGCAGCCACCATCCACTGATGGTGGCTCCTCACCTCCACAACCCTGGGAGGACAGACTCTTCTCCCCATTTTACAGATGAGGAAGCTGAAGTGCAGGGTGATAAGGAACTTGCCTGAGAGTTCACCATTATTCTGTGGCAGAGCCTGACAGGTCTCTGATGAGCGCTGCCCCCTCTGCCAGTCCCCTGGGGCAGCCATCCTGGTGACAGGTGGTGAGTCTGACCAGGTGGGGGATGACCCTGGGTACATTCTGTGTGTTGTCAGCTAGAACATCAGCTCCCCCAGGACAGGGTCCCCAGTGCCAGCCGCACATGGGGCGCTCCCGATGCATGTGTGGACTGAGTGAATCGAGGCATGGTCGCTGAGCAGAGACAGCGTCTGGTTTCAATCCAGCAAGCGTCTCCTCCACCCAGCTGCCCCTGCGTGCGCCAGGATTTGGGTGGGGTTTACCTTCCTGTAAACCACATAAGAGAGAGTTCACACCTGTGTGGCAGTTTTGCTTTCTGACAGCTTTATTAAGATGTAATTACATGCCATGCAGTTCACCCAGGAATACGAGTCGGCGGTTTTTAGTATATTCACAGAGGTGGCAATCCATCACCGCATTGATTTTAGGACATTTTATCATCCCAGAACGAAACACTGCACCCCTTAGCCATCACTGGCCCCCACCCCTCCATCTCCACAGCCCCTGGCAACCACAGATCCACTTTCTGTCTGCGGACTTGCCCATCGTGGACATTTCGTGCAGATGGGCCCAGTCAGTACGTGGTCCTTTGTGACGGGCTGCTTTCACCGCCAGCGTTGTTTTTAGTGACTGGCGTTGAACAGGGACCGCTAGGAGGAATCTGGTCCTTACAGCAACCCTGTAAGGTGGACACTGGCCCGTGTTACAGAGGAGGAACGCAGGTGAATTGTGTGAGGCCACAGGACTGGGAAGGGTGCGCCGGGAGAGGAGGCCAGGCCAGTTGCTGGGCAAAACAAAGAGGCCACTCCAGGAAGGGCACACAGTAGGGCAGGATCCTGAGGTGGGCAAGCCTGCGCCCTGGCCTGTGCCTGAAGCTGCCCATTCCAGAGGCCACGCAGAGCTTGGACACAGGTTCCCTCCAAGGCTGTCAAGGCCAGCTTTGAAGGCACATGTGGCATGCTTTTGGCAGAAGGACATGGGTACCAGTTACCAGTCAGCCAACCCCAAGATGGTAGCAGGGTTCCTTAGGAAAGGAGGTCCCGTCCAACTCCGTTTGGGAATGCCCAAATTAAACAAAGTTAAACAGATTTACCTTACTTGGAGATTTTCAGAACCTTGATTCCAGCGTGCATTGTTTATTGTAAGAGACCATTTAGAGTGTGCAGATTCCCAAACCTACCTGGCCACAGACCACCGGAAAGGATTCATTTCCCACTAGAGTTGGGGAGATAGAGGCCAGGGGAGGCCCGGAGACCACCAAGACCCCACACCTGCTATAGGCTTGTGGTTGCCATGGTAATGCCAGCAGGGTGGTACCCGGTGTGGGTGGAAAGCCCACAGGGATCCGCAGACACAGACAGGCAAGTGTCTCCTGGGCCCAGCCGCCATCCAGGGCACCCGTGAGGGCGTCAGCTCCACAGAGCCATTTGCCGTCCCTCCCTTGGCCCTGCGGCCCCTCTGGCCCTGAGAGCACTTGGCTGGTGACCCAGGCACTTGGGGGCCAAGTTCCTTGCCAGTCACCCACATCCACATGTTTCCAGAAAGTCTCCTCTATCAGGCAGGGCCTGGCTCCGATGCACTGGGCAGAAGGCTCCCTCTCAGCGTCCCCTCCGTCTGGCTGCCTTTCCCAAGCCAGCCTCACACGTTTTCCTGGTGAGGGTTCTTTTTCTTTCCAAGCCGCTTCTTTCTCCTCCCTGGGGGCAGATACTCCACCAGCTAGAGGGATGCCCACAGCAGAGAGGGGCCGGGCTTTCCGACTGGGAGGAAGCTTGGTGCCCCCTTCTTTGGCTCTGCTGCTCTCAGCCCTGCCTGTCTCCCAGGGCCACAGTCACTCCAAAGCAGCACAGCCCAGCAGCCAGCCCCACCAGGCCCCGACTCCCTGCTTCCCAGCTCTGGGACCCACACGCACTCCAGCGTTTGCTCCACCCACTCAGGGTCTCCCAGAGGTAGGCAGGAAGCCGGCCTGTGGGCTGCTGCTCCTCTGTTGGCCACGGCAGGGAGACAGGAGGCGTTGGTTTTCCTCCCCCACGCCAAGCAAGTTCCACGGGGAAGGCAAGGGAGAAGGAAAAGCTCCTGCTGTCCTGGCCTGTCGGCCTTGACCTTGCATTCTTGGCCACCTCTGATGTCCCCCGTTGGGGCAGGGTCCTGCCACACACAGCGTGGTCCATGGGCCAGCAGCATCATGCCATTCTAGAGCTTGTTAGAAATGCATCTTAGCCCGGCTCCCAGACCAACCGGATCAGAATCCGCATTTACAAGCTCCTGAGATGATTCGTGTGTGCATGAAAGCTTGAGAAGCGGATCCAGCCCCTTCTGCTGGGTGTGCACAGAACCTTCCTGGGAGCCCAGCAGCAGGGCGGGGCTCTGAGCCCTCCAGCCCCCAGGAAGCCCAGGGGTCTTGCCCCCTTAGAACTGCTGCTGAAACAGAGAAAGGACATTTTATTTTCCCTGGGCTATTTCAGGTCAAATTGCATAGCTTCAAATTTTATTTTTAAAAAAGGCAGCCAGAAATTAAACCAGAACAGCAGGAGAGATTCTTCAATAAAGTGTCTTGGAAAAGCCACCACTTTTCCTGTGTGCACTGAGGACTCTTCAAACGGGAATGAAAACCAATGGAAGGAGCAGCGTCCTGTTTCTTTAAAACCCCGAATGTTCCGTTGGCTCCAGGCCAGCAAGGTTTTGACAGTTTACACCTGGTGACATTTAGAGAACAATTTTGGAGAAAGCTAAGGCGGAGGAAATATTTGGTATAATTTGACATTACATCCTCTGGCTGGTGGTTCTCTCTTTTGCCAATATACCATTTGTCTATAAAACACTTAGGCCTAAAAATAGCTGCTGGAGTTTGGTGTCATTGTGGACGAAGGGCAACTGCCCCATTTTTTGGCTTTCATACACCCTCAAAATGTCTCAACGAAATGTCATCCCAAAAGAATTAGCACAGCCCATTAAACCTGAATTTCCGGCCAGGGTGGGACCAGACAGAACTTTGCAGTGGGACAGATGGGCCTCCAAAGTGACTGCCTACCATTCCTGGGGCAGCATCTGCCCAGGGGCCACAAGACTTAGTCGCCAAGCCAGGCCGTTCTGAGAGTGAAAGAGGGTGCTGCTCACAATCCCAACAGGTCAGCAGTCATGAACTAGGACCGTCCTGGGCAATGCCCAGCATTTGGCCTTGGGAAGTTGGGGACGCTGTGCTGGCCGTGACCTTGAGAAGGCAAGTGCTCCGGACCAGGAGCAGTAGCGGCTGCTTTGTGGGAAGGGAGCCCCACCACCACACCCTGGGCCATGCAGACACTCAGGAAGCAGCGCCTTGGGCCCGAGGCACCCTTCTTTCTCATTGCTGCTTAAGCAGCCAGGTCCCCATATTGAGGGGGCGGAACCACTGACCAGCCTGGATTTAGCCCATAAGCAGCCGGCATTCCCTGGGAGTGGAGCCAAGGTAGGGTCCCTCCCTTCCTTCCTCTCCACTCACACTCTGCTCAAGCTTTAGACCGTCCCTCCCACGGTTCAATATCGAGTACATTTTCCGCTGAAGTTCATTACCAAAGAGACACTGGGCTTGGAATTCCAGCCACTGTGAAAGGTGATGTGGGGTGTCCACAGGGCTCAGCAACCCTGTTTACTGCTCCTGAGCCCACCATGCCCTCTGCGTCCCCTCGACCTGGCAGATGGGCCCTACAGGAAGATGGGGCGTGAGGCCAGCAGAGCTGGGCGGGGTCCTCTGCGCCATCCTGGGGATGCAGGTCTGCAGGTGGGGGCAGCTGGCCCGCAGGACGGTCCTGCAGTGTCTAACCTGCCTGTTTCCGTGTGCCCTGCAGCCTGAGACCGAGGACGAGAAGAAGCGCTTTGAGGAAGGCAAAGGGCGGTACCTGCAGATGAAGGCGAAGCGACAGGGCCAAGCAGAGCCTCAGGCCTAGACCCCTCCTCCTGCCGCCAGGCCTCCAGGAGCTGCGGCAACAGACCCCGTGTCCTGTCACTTAGAAGTTACCCCCTTGGCCAGAAACCTGATTCACATTGAGAGCTGGTGTTGTGTGAAGTATTCGTATCACAGTGTTAACCTATACTCTTTCCTGAAAACCTACACACCAAAGCTTTATTTATATCATTCCAGTGTAAACGCTACACAGTATTGTCCCCAATGCCGGGAGGCATCCCACAGAAACCCTCGGGAGTGCTCCCGAGCACGCTGTGGGTATGTGCGGAGTCCAGCACCGCTAATAAAACTGCTGTTTGGCTGGACCCGTGCGTCCTGAGTGGTCATTTGTCTCGGGGGGCCACCTTCCCACGGGGCACGGGTTGTGGGCTGTGGGGGCTCCCTTGTGCAACCTAAGCCCTCCATTCCTGTGAGCTCGCTGCCGCCTGGGCACCGCCCCACCTGGGTACCCCCTCCGGCGTGTAGCACAGCGGCACTGATTCAAGTCTGGCAAGCGACTTGCCGGCTGGAGAGAACGCCCATGTCCCATGGGGCCCTGGTTCCTCGTCCTGGCCCCGGGGCCCCTCCCTACTCCCTGGACCTCAGAGGCAGCCTGGACCCTGGGAAGGTGTGGACTCGGGGTTCCCCACATCCCCACTAACTTGCCTTGTGCAAGCGCCAGCTCTGAGCCTGTGTGGCTCTCCCATAAACGGGCAGGACCCTCTCGGTGCTCCTGAGGCCTCCGAGAGGTGATGTGTGGGCAGAGCCAAACCCTGGCCCCAGACTCCCCTGCTGAGCCCTGGACCCTGCGCCTGACATGGAAACTCCCCCAGAGTGGCTGGGAGTTGTTGGGATGAGTGTAGGTGGAGGTCTGAGGGACAGTGTGTGTGTCAGTGCTATTGGTGTGAATCTGTGCGTGTGCATATATGGTGTCACTGTGCATACGTGTGTCACTGGCAACGCATCTGTCACTGCATCTCTGTGTGGTGTGCAGGCATCTGTGTGTATTGGTTCACGTGTGCATCTGCCAGCAGCCTCGGGGCAGGTTAGCAGCCAAGGCCACTGTAGGGTCCAGGACCCCACCCATATCCATGGCTGAGAAAGGTCCCTCCACCAAGCACACCCAGAGGTGGCACCTGGGAGAATGTTCCCAACAGGCTCATCCCCGAAGCCTGAACATCTGCCCTGCCGCCTAGAGAAGACCAGCCCGCCAACAGCTGCAGCCTCGCACAAGGCTCCCTCGGACCGCTGGAGAGAGAACTCAGCTCCAGATGTGCACAAACACCCGCCAAGAGCTTCAGAGTCTGTCTCGGGCCGGTCCCAGCTGACAGGGCTATTTCCAGCCTGGGAGCAGGGGGAGGGAATAAGCCCAGCCACATGAAGCCACAGCCACCCTGCCCTTCCCCTTGGCTTCCTGGGGCCCCCAGATCCACCCATGACGCATGCCGAGGTGGCACCCTGGGCTCAGCATGAGGAGGAGGCTGCCCTTTGGAGTGAGCAGATGGGCCAGCCCTGCCCAGTCACCAAGGTCTGTGAAACCAGAGCTGGCCGTGCATCCCCAGCAGTGCCAGAGCCCAGGGGCTCACCAAGGGGAGCAGGTCCCCCAAACCTCTACATCCTTCAGAAGAAGGTGGGCCCTGGCATCAGACTCCCTAGCTCAGTCCTGGCTTAGCACTAGTCCCTGCAGCTTTGGGCAAACCCGGTACCTAAAAACTACCCACCCAATTCGTGAAGCACTTAGCACCCCTCTCCCAGAGCCAGCTGAGGCCAAGGCAGAGGCACCAACTGACAGAGGCTCTGGGACAGGCAGCAGTGGCTGAGCCAGGCTGGTGGCGGGGGAGATTGGGGCCCTCTGCCACCGGTACAGCAGCGTGGCTTTTGGTGGCCAAATTGCCTGTGACTTTGCCATAGAAATGCCACACTAGATTACAGCTACCCTGTGCCAGCCTTGCACTGCTGGTGGCCTACGTCTAACAGGGCTGCCTGTGGGGGAGCTGGCCTGTCCATGGAGGGCTCTTGGGGTGCTGAGGCCCTGACCACCCTAGAAGCCACAGAGAACATGAGAGTGGGCATGGCCCTGGCTCCCCCTTCCCCAGCCCCCCACATTATTGTGGAAACTTTCTCTACAAACACTTTTACTTTTGTCTCATAGGACTGACCCTAAGGCCACTCTCGGGTCCCTCAAAGCTGTTCAGGGAGCTGGGGTGCGGGGACGGGTGCAGGGGCCAGGCTGTGTGGAGTACTTCGGGCAGCCCTGCCCAGCCCAGGCAAGCCGCTGCCTGGGTCTCGTCCTGGTCAGTGCCCACCTTCCCCCCGACACAGGCTGCCCACCCAGGGGTGCTTCCCTGACAGGGGAAAGAAAGGCTGTGCCCCTGCAGCCCTCAGTGGCCCCAACGGCCTTGTGTCCATTGTGTTTGTGCTCAGGGACTTTCCAGAAGAGACAGGCGTGAGCCTCTGCCTGGAAGGGAGACCAAGATGGCCGCAGCACTCTCCCATGCCTTGAGGGGTCTCCAGAGGCCCCGATCAAGGGGCTGGAGGGTCTCCCCAGTCTATGGGTGACAGCATGTGCCTACTAGGAGTGTAGCGGGAGGGGAGCTCGGAGGGAAGGGCGGGAGAGCTGTCCGGTGCTAGTGCAGACCCTGGCCTCTCCCAGCTGCCTGGTGTGATCAGAGCTTCAGAGAGAACGTCGCTGAGCCCGGGGGAGGGGCCGCCACTGGGCGTCCCTCGGTCTACTCACTTATTCCCTCCGCGCGCCCCAAGGCCCAAGCAGAAGTTTGAGTCCTTGGCTGGCTCAGCCTTGCCTCTCCCTGCCCTGGCTCCTGACCCAAGCCCGCTTCCTAGAAGCCGCTGGTCCTCAAGCCCCGCGTCCTCTCCACGCCCCGCCCCGGTCGCTCATCTTAGATGTGGCTTTCTCCGGGAAGGCCTTCCGGAGCTCCCACCCCGGCCCCAGGTTCCCACTGTCCTTCCCGTCCCAGCTCCCTCGGGCCCGCGACCCCCGCGCTCCGAGCCTGAGTCTTCCCCGGGCGGCATCGGGAGTGTGAGCAGAGGGGCGGCGGCGTGGGGGGCGGCGGGCTGTGGAGGGGCTGGAGACCGCCAGGCAGGCGGACGGACAGACGGACACGCCGCGCCTCCGAGCGGGCGGGGGCGGGGCGGCAGCGCCGGGTGGAGACATGCGCCCTGCCCGTCCCCCGCCCCCGGCCGCTCGAGCAGCCAGTCAAGCGGCGGGAGCCGAGCGCCGCGGCAGAGGCGCCGAGGGAGGGAAAAGGGAGGGAAGGAGGGAGGAAGGAGGGAGGGGTGGCGGGGCTGCGCCGAGGGGAGGGAGGGG